>NC_091152.1:10096280-10261280 GCF_040958095.1 Procambarus clarkii
TCAAGGCCCGATTTGCCTAATAAGCCAAGTTTTCCTGAATTAATATATTTACTATAATTTTTTTCGTATGAAATGATAAAGCAACCCTTTTCTCTATGTATGAGGTCAATTTTTTTTTATTGGAGTTAAAATTAACGTAGATATATGACCGAACCTAACCAACCCTACCTAACCTAACCTAACCTATATTTATAGGTAAGGTTAGGTTAGGTAGCCAAAAAAAGCTAGGTTAGGTTAGGTTAGGTAGGTTAGGTAGACGAAAAAACATTAATTCATGAAAACTTTGCTTATTAGGCAAATCGGGCCTTGAATAGTAGGCTGAGAAGTGCGTTCTGGCTATTAGGTACGACATATATATATATATATATATATATATATATATATATATATATATATATATATATATATATATATATATGGATTTTTTTTTAAATAATAACAAATGTGACATACCATCAAAGTTTTCAGGTAACACTTCAACAGCAGCAGCACCGGGAGACTCTGCAATTATAGAATTGCCATTGCCAGGCAATAAATTAAGGTATATATATATATATATATATATATATATATATATATATATATATATATATATATATATATATATATATATATATATATATATATATATATATATATATATATATATATATATATATATATATTAGTATATTTTGGTAGCAGTCTTTCCTGTAGACATATATTATTAAATATGACCGAAAAAGTAAGATTAATAATTCTAACACGAATTTTCTCAATCTTTCGTACATTTCTTTTCACTGTTGGAGGTAAATCAAAAATCAATTCTCCAAAGTTCATTTTTATTTCTAGTCTGACGCGACACGAGCGCGTTTCGTAAAACTTATTACGTTTTCAAAGACTTTAGTTCACAAATACACAACTGAATAGAACTTACGCATCTCCGATTTTATATCTACATTTGAGTGAGGTGGAAGGGGTGATGTGGCATTAACACAAGACAGAACAAGATGTGGCATTAATAGGGTATTAATTTCATCAACACAAGACAGAACAAGAGTATTAATAGGGTATTAATTTCATCAACACAAGACAGAACACGAAACAATGGATATTGAATAGAAGTGTTTGTAGAAAGCCTATTGGTCCATATTTCTTGATGCTTCTATATTGGAGCGGAGTCTTGAGGTGGGTAGAATATAGTTGTGCAATAATTGGCTGTTGATTGCTGGTGTTGACTTCTTGATGTGTAGTGCCTCGCAAACGTCAAGCCGCCTGCTATCGCTGTATCTATCGATGATTTCTGTGTTGTTTACTAGGATTTCTCTGGCGATGGTTTGGTTGTGGGAAGAGATTATATGTTCCTTAATGGAGCCCTGTTGCTTATGCATCGTTAAACGCCTAGAAAGAGATGTTGTTGTCTTGCCTATATACTGGGTTTTTTTGGGGCTTACAGTCCCCAAGAGGGCATTTGAAGGCATAGACGACGTTAGTCTCTTTTAAAGCGTTCTGTTTTGTGTCTGAAGAGTTTCTCATGAGTAGGCTGGCCGTTTTTCTGGTTTTATAGTAAATCGTCAGTTGTATCCTCTGATTTTTGTCTGTAGGGATAACGTTTCTATTAACAATATCTTTCAGGACCCTTTCCTCCGTTTTATGAGCTGTGGAAAAGAAGTTCTGTAAAATAGTCTAATAGGAGGTATAGGTGTTGTGTTAGTTGTCTCTTCAGAGGTGGCATGGCTTTTCACTTTCCTTCTTATGATGTCTTCGACGAAACCATTGGAGAAGCCGTTATTGACTAGGACCTGCCTTACCCTACAGAGTTCTTCGTCGACTTGCTTCCATTCTGAGCTGTGGCTGAGAGCACGGTCGACATATGCGTTAACAACACTCCTCTTGTACCTGTCTGGGAAGTCGCTGTTGGCATTTAGGCACATTCCTATGTTTGTTTCCTTAGTGTAGACTGCAGTGTGGAAACCTCCGCCCTTTTCCATGACTGTTACATCTAGAAAGGGCAGCTTCCCATCCTTTTCCATCTCGTAAGTGAAACGCAGCATGGAACTCTGCTCAAATGCCTCCTTCAGCTCCTGCAGATGTCTGACATCAGGTACCTGTGTAAAAATGTCGTCAACATACCTGCAGTATATGGCCGGTTTCAAGTTCATGTCGACTAAGACTTTTTGCTCGATTTTTGCCATCGAGCAAAAAGTCTTAGTCGACATGAACTTGAAACCGGCCATATACTGCAGGTATGTTGACGACATTTTTACACAGGTACCTGATGTCAGACATCTGCAGGAGCTGAAGGAGGCATTTGAGCAGAGTTCCATGCTGCGTTTCACTTACGAGATGGAAAAGGATGGGAAGCTGCCCTTTCTAGATGTAACAGTCATGGAAAAGGGCGGAGGTTTCCACACTGCAGTCTACACTAAGGAAACAAACATAGGAATGTGCCTAAATGCCAACAGCGACTTCCCAGACAGGTACAAGAGGAGTGTTGTTAACGCATATGTCGACCGTGCTCTCAGCCACAGCTCAGAATGGAAGCAAGTCGACGAAGAACTCTGTAGGGTAAGGCAGGTCCTAGTCAATAACGGCTTCTCCAATGGTTTCGTCGAAGACATCATAAGAAGGAAAGTGAAAAGCCATGCAACCTCTGAAGAGACAACTAACACAACACCTATACCTCCTATTAGACTATTTTACAGGAACTTCTTTTCCACAGCTCATAAAACGGAGGAAAGGGTCCTGAAAGATATTGTTAATAGAAACGTTATCCCTACAGACAAAAATCAGAGGATACAACTGACGATTTACTATAAAACCAGAAAAACGGCCAGCCTACTCATGAGAAACTCTTCAGACACAAAACAGAACGCTTTAAAAGAGACTAACGTCGTCTATGCCTTCAAATGCCCTCTTGGGGACTGTAAGCTCCAAAAAACCCAGTATATAGGCAAGACAACAACATCTCTTTCTAGGCGTTTAACGATGCATAAGCAACAGGGCTCCATTAAGGAACATATAATCTCTTCCCACAACCAAACCATCGCCAGAGAAATCCTAGTAAACAACACAGAAATCATCGATAGATACAGCGATAGCAGGCGGCTTGACGTTTGCGAGGCACTACACATCAAGAAGTCAACACCAGCAATCAACAGCCAATTATTGCACAACTATATTCTACCCACCTCAAGACTCCGCTCCAATATAGAAGCATCAAGAAATATGGACCAATAGGCTTTCTACAAACACTTCTATTCAATATCCATTGTTTCGTGTTCTGTCTTGTGTTGATGAAATTAATACCCTATTAATACTCTTGTTCTGTCTTGTGTTGATGAAATTAATACCCTATTAATGCCACATCTTGTTCTGTCTTGTGTTAATGCCACATCACCCCTTCCACCTCACTCAAATGTAGATATAAAATCGGAGATGCGTAAGTTCTATTCAGTTGTGTATTTGTGAACTAAAGTCTTTGAAAATGTAATAAGTTTTACGAAACGCGCTCGTGTCGCGTCAGACTAGAAATAAAAATGAATTTTGGAGAATTGATTTTTGATTTACCTCCAACAGTGAAAAGAAATGTACGAAAGATTGAGAAAATTCGTGTTAGAATTATTAATCTTACTTTTTCGGTCATATTTAATAATATATATATATATATATATATATATATATATATATATATATATATATATATATATATATATATATATATATATATATATATATATATATATATATATATATATATATATATGTCGTACCTAGTAGCCAGAACACACTTCTCAGCCTACTATGCAAGGCCTGATTTGCCTAATAAGCCAAGTTTTCATGAATTGTTTTTCGACTACCTAACCTAACCTATAAAGATAGGTTAGGTTAGGTTAGGTAGGGTTGGTTAGGTTCGGTCAAATATCTACGTTAATTTTAACTCCAATAAAAAAAAATTGACCTCATACATAATGAAATGGGTAGCTTTATCATTTCTTAAGAAAAAAATTAGAGAATATATATTAATTCAGGAAAACTTGGCTTATTAGGCAAATCGGGCCTTGCATAGTAGGCCGAGTACGACGTTCTGGCTACTAGGTACAACATATGTGTATATATATATATATATATATATATATATATATATATATATATATATATATATATATATATATATATATATATATATATTTATATATACATAATAAAGCACAAAAAATAAGAAAGGAAGTGGGTGGTAGGAGAAAAGCACAAAGAAACTTTATTGGAGGGGATCTAAACATTCCCTCTAATGCGTTATGCGTGGTTTCCTCCGAGGCTATGGGTCCCCCTTCTTCCATCTAGAGGTGGTACTCCCTTCCATTATTTTATATATATATATATATATATATATATATATATATATATATATATATATATATATATATATATATATATATATATATATATATATATATATATATATATATATACATAATAAATATTTTTATATATACATAATAAAGCACAAAAAATAAGAAAGGAAGGGGGGTGGTAGGAGAAAAGCACACAGAAACTGTATTGGAAGAGCCGGTCGGCCGAGCGGACAGCACACTGGACTTGTGATCCTGTGGTCCTGGGTTCGATCCCAGGCGCCGGCGAGAAACACTGGGCAGAGTTTCTTTCACCCTATGCCCCTGTTACCTAGCAGTAAAATAGGTACCTGGGTGTTAGTCAGTTGTCACGGGCTGCTTCCTGGGGGTGGAGGCCTGGTCGAGGACCGGGTCGCGGGGACACTAAAAAGCCCAGAAATCATCTCAAGATAACCTCAAGATATATAGCTAGCCAGAATGCAGTTCTTATCCCTACTATGCAAGGCCAGATTTGCCTAATAAGCCAAGTTTTCCAGAATTTCAATATTTTTTCAAATGTTTTTCTTGTGAAATGATAAAGTTATTCATTTCATTATGTATGAGCTAATTTTTTTTAAATTTGAGTTAAAATTAATGTAGATAATTGATCGAACCTAACCAATCCTACCTAATATATATATATATATATATATATATATATATATATATATATATATATATATATATATATATATATATATATATATATATATATATACACACACACACACACACACACACACACACACACACACACACACACACACACACACACACACACACACACACACACACACACACACACACACACTGTATTTGCAACTTAGTCCTTGGTTACTTTGGCAATGCATTTATATTTGTATCTCTCTAAAATAGTTAGATAACATACCATTGATATTTTGGGGTATAACGTCTACAACAGAAACTGGAGGCTTCATTACTTCATGACTGCAAGGGAAAGGATTTGATGGTGTGCCTAGTAATAGAAAAAAAAACAGTAAAAAATATATTACTATAACAAGTTATTTATAATTACATTCAAGAGCAGTTAGTGATTATATTTAACTGTTGACAATAATACTAATACCTAAAGCTCTGCTTTTTCTAGATGAAGTGCCAGTATACATAATTGTCCGCCTTTTTGGGTTGTTATTTTGGGAATCATAAATTGCTCGATGCCTTGTTATCTCCTCTTCAATCTCCTACAATTTCTTTTGGTGTTGTAAATCTTGCACCTTTTTATGCAACTCATCTGAACATAGATAAAGAACACAAAGTATTCTATGTAAAGCTGGAAAATGATATTATCCAACACAAATACGTGAAGTGTGTGAAAGCTGTATTTTAAATGCAGATGACATAAATTACTCATTTGACAATATATGTTGGTAATCTTTACAACAATATGAAAGGGAGTAAAATATTTCCTTTAAATAAAATAAAATTAATCAATTATATGTTATTTATTTCCATATTAAACATTATTAATAAAAATATAAGTGAGCTTACCATGTACAACAGGTATATGTTTTTTCTTTCCTGATCACTTGATATTTGCCTGAGCCTGGCTTTTCGGCTGAGCTTTACGTTTGACATCAAAAAGCCTATAGCCACACTTGCAGACATGTTGATTAATGTTCACGATAATATTACATGAGGGACATAATCGCTGTAAAGCGTTTCTCAGGACTGAAAAATAAACATAATTTGGGTTATGATAAACTGTGCAGTACAGTATAATTACATAGTAATGTGGAACTACCTAAGCTCACCAGAAGTGACACACAATATGGGAAATCATTCATATTTGAATGATCAAATATATGAGCAAATGATGAATGAATGATTTGAATGAGCAAATCATTCAACACAAAAGACCACATGGATAGTGAAATCTGGATCCCAAATTATAATCTATATAGATGTGACAGAGTAATAAGGTCAGGTGGAAGAGTAGGTCTGTATATTAAAGAGGAACTGGCATGAACAGTGCTCCTGAACTCAACTAATGAGGTGGTAGAGATACTTGGAATCAGGGTTGAAAATATAAATCTAATTATTATTTTAATATACAAACTGCAAGATGCAACAGTTGAGAAATTAACTGAGCAAATCAACAAAATAGAGAATATTCTTGATAACTTAACAAACCCAGTACCAGATATTATCTTCTTTGCAGACTTCAATCTGCCCATTTTAAAATGGAGAATAGTAAAAATAACATTATAGCAGGAAATCAACCTGGAAATAACCAACTACAGGTCAGAGAATTACTGAGATTCTGTGACAAATTCTCGCCCAGTCAGCAGATTACAGAACCAAGTAGGAACGAAAACACGCTGGACCTGATATTTACAAACAATGATGAGCTAATCAGAGACATTACTGTCTCAAACACTACGTACTCGGACAACATTGAAGTGAAAACTAACATTAATAATGGTAGTAGGCCTAGGAGAAACAACAAGTGAGAAGGGTTATTCAATAAATCCAATTTTAATAATAATAATAAAAGGATAGACTGGGCAAAAATAAATGGGGAACTTACAAACGTTCAATGGGAATGTGTTCTAAGTAATAAACATCATACACAAAGAATAGAAAAACAGACTTCTGAAGCCTATGAAGTCTGTCTGAAACAGGTTCCTTTGAGGAAAGCCAGAAAGAAGTCCAACGTAGAAAGAAAACGATGCGACACTACAAAAAAAGACAAAAAACAACGGAAATGATTAAGCAGACAACTTTCCATACAAAGAAAGAACAATTTAAACAAGGAGATTGTAGAAATAAAACAGAGACTGAAGCATTCATATCAGATTGAAGAGAGGCAACTAGACAAAAAAGCAATTCAAGAAATAAAGGAAACCCAAAATATTTCTTCATTTATGCTAAATCATAAGAAAATATCACTGCCAATATTGGACCTATTTGTATTAGTGAAGGTTCATACATTGAGGATGACAAATTTCTAATTTGTCATAACACTAATTTTACAATTAGTGAAATCCTAAAAAAGCTGTATGAGGATATGTTTAGCACTCAGATACACAGCATGAAAGTAAAAAATCCGGACAACTTCTTTATGCGTGATATCCAAACCCCTGTAAATATAACCAATATCAACACGAGCATGGAACATTTTGAAAGAGAATTTTACAATATGCCCATGCACTCAGCCCCGGGTCCAGACTCATGGAATTTAATATTTATAAAGAAATGCAAAGTGACATTAGCACAGACACTCAGTATAGTGAGTAGGAAGAGATTGGACACGGGGGAGATACCAGATGCGCTTAAAGCAGCAGACATAGCCCCTCTACACAAGAGAGGGAGCAAAGCACTGGCAAAGAATTATAGACCAGTTGCACTAACGTCCCACATAATAAAAGTATTTGAGATATTGATCAGGAGTCAGGTCACTAGTTTCATGGAAACAAATGATCTCCACAATCCAGGCGAACATGGATTTACAGCGGGAAGATCATGCCTCTTACAGCTACTTGACCATTACGACAAAATCACTGAGGCATTAGAAGAAAAGGGGAATGCAGATGTGGTATACAGTACACGGATTTCACAAATGCATTCGACAAATTTGACCATGGAGTGATAGCACACAAAATGAGGTCAATGGGAATAAATGGTAAAATAGGATGCTGGATACTCAGTTTTCTGTCAAACAGCACACAAAGAGTAACAGTCAACCATATCAAATCGAGTCCAAGAACAGTTAAAAGCTCTGTACCTCAAGATACATTCCTTGCACCATTGCTTTCCCTTATTCTCATATCAGATATAGACTCATATACAAGGCACAGCGTTGTATCATCCTTGGCAGATGACACAAAAATCAGCTTAAAAATGACCTCTGCAGAAGATATTGAAAAACTACAAGTAGATACAGTATTAACAAAGTTTTCGACTGAGCAGCAGAAAATAACATGATGTTTAACAGCGACAAATTCCAGGTACTCAGATATGGTGAAAATGAGAACCTTAAACATAATACAGGGTACAAGACACAATCAAATTTGTCCATAGTAGGAAAGCAACATGTAAAGGACTTGGGAATAATAATGTCTGACGAACTAAAGTTTAGGGAGCATAACCAAGCAAATATTGTGGCAGCCAGAAAAATGATAGTGTAATGATCTGGGGCTCAGCTCATTGGTTCTCCCTTCTCCCCTCTTTTCCCTGGGATTTTTTTTTTTCTGGGATTCCAGGTGAGCACAGACGGTATCCGACCTGACCCCGACTCCTGTCGTGCCATTGCTGACATGCCAACACCTAAAACAGCAAAGGATGTTCGAAGGTTTCTGGGGGCAGCCGGATATTTCCGTCGCCACATTGAGGGTTTTGCAAGTACAACAGCACCGTTAACTGAGCTCACTAAGAAAAATGTTAAATTCGTTTGGAAACCTGAGCATGATAACGCTTATGCAAAATTAAAAAGTCAACTCATTACCACCCCAGTCTTGGCAGTACCTGATTTTGATTAGGAGTGGGAAGTACACACTGACGCCAGTGGCATAGCTATTGGTGGGTGCTTAATGCAACGTGATAATGACAATCTTCCTCACCCAGTTGCATATTTCAGCAGGAAGGTTAAGGGTCCGGAGGTCCGCTATTCTGCCACGGATAGGGAGGCTTTGGCTGTGGTAGAAAGTGTCAGGTACTTTGAACCGTATCTTTTCCAACGTCACTTTGTCATTTATACAGATCACAGGGCGTTGACTCATATTTTTAAGAAAAGAACTAAGTGCCCTCGCATGTCACGTTGGTCTCATGAACTAGCTGCTCACTCATTCCAAATACTTTACAAGCCTGGTCCATCACATGTTGTACCAGATACTTTGAGTAGAAACATTGCTACTATTAACGTAAATCTTAATATTGAAAATATTTCCAGTGAGAAAATGCGAGAATTCCAGATGAACGAACCAAGGTGGAAGGAAATTATTGAACTTTTGGAGGGAGGAAAATATCCGTCGAAGAAACGTAATTTAGCAATTCATGATTTTGAAATGAAGGATGGGGTCTTATTTTATGTAAAGGGACAGCAGGATCGTGCAGTTTTTCAGTTGGTTATCCCAGAGGTGTTGAAGAAGTCGGCGTTGAAACTCGCACATTCGTCTAAGATTGCAGGTCATCCGGGGATTTTTAAAACTCACATGAAAGCCAAGTCACTCTTTTTCTTCCCCGGTATGTTAACAGAGGTCATTAACTTCGTTAAGTCCTGTGGTCATTGTCAAAGGAGGAAAGGTACCCTTAAGGTACAAGCTCCATTGCAAGAATTCCCAGAAATTTTGGAACCTTTAGATCGGGTGGGGGCTGATCTGATTGATCTGCATCACAGTCATTCAGGAAACCGTTACGTATTGGTGTTGGTAGACCACCTGTCCAGGTACACCACACTGATTGCATTGCCTCAGAAGGATTTACGAACTGTTGCAAAGGCGTTCTTAGATAGGTTCGTCACTGTATTCGGTCCCCCTAAAGTGTTAGTTTCTGACCGAGGTCAGGAATTTAATGGGAATATTTTTAGAGAAGTATGTAAAATTATAGAAACCACGTCAGCATTCACGACGGCTTATCACCCTCAGGCTAACGGCATGACAGAACGGACGAACCGGTCAGTTAAAGATATGCTTGCAATTCTTGCAGAGCATGATGCAAATTCGTGGGACGAACAACTCCCCTATGTCCAGTTGGCTCTGAACACTGCCATCCATCGATCCATTAACACCCAACCCCTTTTGCTGTTCACAGGGCATTCATGTAATTTCCCGTCAGGTCTGCTTAACAGACATAATATTGTATATGGGGAAGATTACCCATCAGAAGTTTTAAATAAGATGAAAAATGCATGGAGAATTGCAGCCAGGGCTTCCAAGACAGCACGAGACCGCTATGCTCAGCATTATGACAAGAAGGTACGACCTCTTGAGTTGAAAGTCGGGAGTCTTGTGTTGAGAGTTAATGAGGCGGCTCCTGCCAATCAGAGTAGGAAACTTGCACCTAGATGGCGGGGCCCTTACCGGGTAATTGAAAGAAAAGGTCCGGTTAATTTTGTTATTAAAGGTATTTTTGAAGACCAAGTTGAGAGAATGATTCACATTAATAAATTAAAACCTTATCACGCGAGGGAGGAACTAGAGCTGCCTTCAGCAAGTCTAATTCCTGACCTGTCTAATGATCCAAGTGCTGAGTCAGATGATGAGGATGACCTTCTGTCAGATCTCATCAGTAGTCAAGTTCAATCTTGTCACCCCATGGTAACAAGGTCGCGAGCTGTACAGTAAATTGTTAATGATCTCCCCTAGTCAGGTTTAGTAATTTCATAATAATTATCCTATAGAGGCACTGGTGTGTATTTACTGATGTACATGGCTCAGGTAGCATACTTGCCTTGCTCTGGGGTTTCCAACTTCCTATACCTCAGAGTAATATCCATGCTTCCGCCATTTGTTGTTGTCTGTCTTTCTCAGGTCTGATGGTACACCATTTCCAGCCTCCCAGTCACACGTGAACCAAGGATCGAGATCAGCAGGTCTGGGGATGGCCCACCTGGCTGATAAGATCGGGGTCTGAGGCACGTTACATAAAGTCCTCCCCCTTGTACCCGGTAACTCGTCAATTGGTTATCCGGAAGGGGTGACTGGCGTACAGTCACCCGGCCGACACCTCACGTCACTAACGAGGTTGTCCCAGTCCAGCCATGCTGTCTTCACGGAGCAGAGTCCAGTCACCATCACAACCGTGGGCTAGCTGTCTCAAGGTCACCAACCAAGCCCGCCAGCCGCGTAGTCAAGACTGCGGGAAAACCGGAAGTGGAAGACGAGTGGTCTACGAAGAAGAACGCTAATTGCAAGGACTTGTCAGCTCTCTCAAAACCTGCGGTTGCGTCGTCTGTGGAAATCAAGATGCAACGCGGTGGTCTCAGGTACGAACAGCACTACCCCTACAGAGTGCTTGCGGAATCGCCAAATGAGGTACAATCCTGTACCTCGGCCCAAGTTCAGCTGCACGAGGGGTTGCACGAAAGGTGTACCGGCCCAGTAGTACCGGGATGACAAGTAAACGCCGGTAGATGACGTCGCCCAGGAGCTGAGGCAGGGCCACCTGTCCTGTCACCATGCCATCCTCTTCAACGCCACTCGAACCTCACTACCAACGCGAGACATCGTGACACGTCGAAGCTGTGCCCTACTGTGGCAGCCATGGTTAACAACAATCCATCAAGACTGTTTGGGGAGCGATAAGAAGAGGTGAACCCGGTTCCTGTTAGCGGGGTCCACCTGAGCTGACAGCCGCCAGCTGTCAGCTGTCACTCAAGTCAGGTGCGGGTAGTACGAGACCCCCTGTACTGTCCGTAGTTGGCCGGGGCCGGAAATGGAACTTCCAGACGACCAGGATCTTCAAGCAACATGAGGTAGTCGCCGGAATCTACAGCAACGAAATGTCAACAGGAACGAACGAGAGAAAATATTTATAGAAAAGTTTTCATATGAAAATAAACGCTATTAATATAGTAAACTGTGGTAACTCGGAACAGTTCAACTTTTAATTTTCCATCTGATAGTAAGCACCTATACACCTTCGGAAAGTTCTCTGGAACAGTATTAAATGTTGAAAACTAGAACTAGTGAAATAGAGAAATAAATCTAGAAAGTGAACATTAGAAAATGACCCTGTCTCTAGATAAGTTGTATGAGTAAACTGGTTTGAGAACCATCTAGTAGGGTCTCTAGAAACGTTGATCAGTGGGGAACTTTATCTAGATTTTTCTAGATCCTAGATACTGATAGTTATACATATATATTTTTTTTTAATTTTTTTTTGTGGTTTACTGAACGATAAGGGTGTGGTACACAGTCTGACAAATGTGTTCACCCGCTGCTGTTGTGGACTTGAATATGAACTCTGGGATATTAGGAGTTTGAGGAACTTATATCCAGAGTGTTGTTGTTGGTTGAGGGACATGTCTGTGGACATTGAATTTTTTTTAATAATAAAAATATTTCTGTGTCTTTTCTTTAGATTTTAAGATTGGGATGCGCTGTGGTGGACAGTTGCCACAGGTGTGGAGTGGAACACTAGGTCCCTGAGAGGTAGTGTTCTTCTATGTTGATATAATTTTATAATTTTGTTAATTTTTTTTAATGACATTGATTTTTTTTTATTTAATGTTTTGTGTGATGTGTTTGATCTTTATTCCGGGTGGAATACTGGGATAGCTGAAGGCTATCAGCTGATTTTAGCTAGTTAGTAATTGTTAGGTTGGGATTTCTCCAGTTATTTGTTACTATATCAAGACAGGTATAGGATATTTTGTCTTCCAGGTAGTTGGAAGGGTACGTGGCTGCATCCAAGTTGGATAGTCAGGATTATAGGGGCGGTCTCTGTCCTTATGTTTTATGTATTATTACTGTTGTGTTGATAGGTATAAATACATGCTGGGGCACACCTTTTGGGTGTGCCGTTATTGTTGTTGGAGTATTGGATGGAATTAGTTAGGATTAGATAATTTCTTTTGTTTTGAGGCATTGGTTGAAAATAGTGTTGGGTTAAAAATGTTGTTTTTGGAGTTAATGGTTAGGGTAGGGCAGGATTTCTGGATAAGAAAAGTGTGTGTAACTTGCTTTACACACAAATTTCTTAATTTCCGAGGAGGGGGAGTTGTAATGATCTGGGGCTCAGCTCATTGGTTCTCCCTTCTCCCCTCTTTTCCCTCTCCTTCTCCCCTCCTTTCCTTCTCCCTCTCCCCTCCTTCCTTCTCCCCTCCCCTTGGCCGTCATTCGTCTCCTCTTCCTCCCCCCCCCCTTGTCGCCCATTTGTCAGGGTCAAGAGGTTGACCTGAGGGTGGGGTGGTCTTGGATACCTTGGCTTCTCCCACTCAATTCCCCACTCAGATGTTCCCCTCTCATCCCCTCTCTTTCCCTCTCACCGGCCTCTTCCCCATACGAGGCAGAGTCAAATGTCCCTACTCGCTATCTTAGAGGAGACAGGCTTGAACATAATTTATCAGTTTTGTAAATATTGCTCGCAGGTGCCTGGGCTCCATAGACGCGCCTTGTCCCCCTTCTCTTTAGCTGGGGAGAGCTGACTCAATCTTCAGGAATTCATGTAGCTTTCCACGACAGATCAGTGAAGGTGATTGGCCTGAGATAAGGGCCAAGTCCTTATTGGCCCTAGAGAGCCAGACCTCAGGCCTACGTGTTAAATGGTTGGCCATTGCCAAAATAATGGGTGGAGCCCTGGGGCTGTAGTAGATGGTGGGAGGAGTAATCCTTCCCAGCAATAAGCTGGTAAAACAAAATTTCATCAGTGTGTCTTGGGAGTGTATTAGGAACAGGGCCGCACGCCCGTATCCTCGGGGCTGAGGGCAGCCATCAACATCGTGGCCGTAGTGCGGGTATTTAAGGTATAGTAGCACTTGAGTTTCGTGCCCTCAATAAATATCCATTGTGCCTCTAGGGAAAATAGAATAGGTGATGTGTTCAAATTGTCTTAATTTACATGTTTCATAAAATAAATTGTATAGCTTGTCCAGTGGTATTCACTTAACTCCCCTTTGATATATTTTGCTACTTTGTCATTTTTAGGTGTTGTATTGGAAGCCCCCCAGGTTCTCCTAACAATTAATCGATACTAAAGTTGCCCTTGGATTCAAATTAGTAACGTACATTACACAAACTAATTTTCCAAAATTTATTTCTGAAATTCATATTACCCGGAGTCCCATGGTTACTGATTCCTTGCCTTCCTGGGGGATCGGTGACAGACACATTCAGGTATGGTTGGTCGGGAAGGTGGTGGCAGTGCAAATGTGTTTTGTTATTGTTTTTAACTAATAACCCTTATCCTTGGTGTATCTTCCTCATTTAATATTCCTCTTATATGCGTGGCCGTCCAGTGAGGGGTCATGCGGGACTGTAACAGTGTTAAGCTGGGTTATTGAGTGAAGAGAGACAGAGAATTACAACAGAGAGCGTATAGTACGATTATGAGAGATCACAAGATAACAGGATTAATACTGGGGAACATTGGGTTATTACAATAGAGGCCGCGGTAATTACGACAGGGTAAGCGGTCATTACAATAGGATGGATTACGAGAACTTTCAAATCCAGGGATCCCATCACAATGGTTGAACTCTTCAAGTCACTTGTGTTGTCCCGTCTTGAGTACTGCTCAGTACTCACTTCCCCCTTCAGAGCAGGTGAAGATTGCTGAAATAGAGGGAATACAGAGAACATATACAGCATGCATAGACTCGATAAAGCACCTAAATTATTGGGATCGTCTCAAAGCTCTCCAAATGTACTCACTAGAAAGGAGACAAGAGAGATACCAAATAATATACACATGGAAAATACTGGAGGGCCAGGTCCCAAATCTACACAGTAAAATAACAACATACTGAAGTGAACAATATGGAAGAAAATGCAGAATAGAACCAGTGAAGAGCAGGGGTGCCATAGATACAATCAGAGAGTACTGAATAAACATCAGAGGTCTGCGGTTTTTCAACATACTCCTAGCGAGCATAAGAAATATTGCCGGAACAACCGTGGACTTCTTCAAGAGAAAACTAGATAGTTTTCTCAAAGAAGTGCCGGACCAACCGGGCTGTGGTGGGTATGTGCGCCTGAAGGCCACTCCAAGCAACAGCCTTACCTACCTTGAGGTTACCTTGAGGTGTTTCCGGGGCTTTGCGTCCCCGCGGCCCGGTCGTCGACCAGGCCTCCTGGTTGCCGGACTGATCAACCAGGCTGTTGGACGCAGCTGCTCGCAGCCTGACGTATGAGTCACAGCCTGGTTGATCAGGTATCCTTTGGAGGTGCTTATCCAGTTCTCTCTTGAACACTGTGAGGGGTCGGCCAGTTATACCCCTTATGTATAGTGGAAGCGTGTTGAACAGTCTCGGGCCTCTGATGTTGATAGAGTTCTCTCTCAGAGTACCTGTTGCACCTCTGTTTTTCAACGGGGGTATTCTGCACATCCTGCCATGTCTTCTCGTCTCATGTGATGTTATTTCTGTGTGCAGGTTTGGGACCAGCCCCTCTAATATTTTTCACATGTAAATTATGTACCTCTCCCGCCTGCGCTCAAGGGAGTACAGTTTTAGGTTCTTTAGTCGGTCCCAATAGTTTAGATGTTTTACTGAGTGGATTCTAGCAGTAAAGGATCTCTGCACGCTCTTCAGGTCAGAAATTTCTCCAGCTTTGAAAGGTGCTGTCATTGTGCAGCAGTACTCCACTCTAGAGAGCACAAGCGATTTGAAAAGTATCATCATCGGTATAGCATCTCTAGTGTGAAAAGTTCTTGTTATCCAACCTGTCATTTTTCTTGCAGTTTTGACGGCTACTTTATTGTGTTCTTTAAAGGTAAGGTCTTCCGACATGAGTACACCCAGATCCTTTACATTGCCTTTTCGTTCTATGTTATGATTTGCCTGAGTTTTGTACGTGGTTTCCGTTTTTATATTTTCATTTTTTTCCATAGCGCATGAGCTGGAACTTATCTTCGTTAAACACCATATTATTTTCTGTGGCCCATAGAAAGACCTGATCTACATCTGACTGGAGGTTCGCCGTGTCCTCTATGTTGCCTACTCTCATGAAGATCCTAGTGTCATCTGCAAAGGATGATACAGTGCTATAGGTTGTGTTCTTGTCTATGTCCGATATGAGGATGAGAAAAAGTACTGGAGCAAGCACAGTACCCTGGGGGACTGAGCTCTTCACGGTTGATGGGCTGGATTTTATTTTGCTGACTATTACACATTGGGTTCTGTTGGTCAGGAAATTGTAGATCCATCTGCCTATTTTTCCGGTAATTCCTTTTGAACGCATTTTATGTGCAATAACACCATGGTCACATTTATCAAAAGCTTTTGCGAAATCTGTGTAAATTACATCAGCGTTTTGTTTGTCTTCCATAGCATCTAATGCCATATCATAGTGGTCCAGCAACTGCGACAGGAAAGAGCGCCCTGTTCTGAAACCATGTTGTCCGGGGTTATGGAGATGCTGTAATTCCATGTATTTTGTGATCTTACTTCTTAGCACTCTCTCAAAAATTTTTATGATGTGCGATGTTAGTACTATCGGTCTGTAATTTTTTGCCTCTGCCTTATTTCCTCCTTTATGAAGTTATGCTATCTCTGCTGTTTTTAGTATATCAGGAATAACGCCAGTATCTAGGCTTTGTCTCCATAGAATGTGGAGGGCCTGCGATAGTGGTTTTTTACAGTTCTTGATGAATATGGAGTTCCAAGAATCCGGGCCTGGTGCAGAGTGCATAGGCATACTGATTATGGCTTCTTCAAAATCCAGTGGGGATAGGGTGACGTCTGATATATGATTTGATGTTGGTATCCTATCCATGAAAAATTCATTTGGGTTATCAATCTTCAGTGTGTTTAATGGCTCGCTGAAAACAGAGTCGTACTGCTTCCTCAGTAGCTCGCTCATTTCTTTGTTGTCATCGGTGAAAGTTCCATCTCCCTTTTGCAGGGGCCCGATACTAGATGTGGTTTTTGATCTTGATTTTGTATAGGAGAAAAAATATTTCGGATTTCTCTCTATTTCACTGATGGCCTTTTGCTCTCTTTGCCTCTCCTGGGTTTTGTATGATTCTTGTAGCTTCTGTTCAATTGTTTCTATTTCTCTACCTAACCGTCTTTGCCGTTCTTGAGATAGGGTGCGACTCTCAAGTTGTTCCGCGATTCGTTTTCTTCGCCTATATAGGGAACGACGTTCCCGTTCCAATCTGCATCTCTTCCTCTTTTTTCTTAGAGGTATGCGGTTTGAACATATTACTAGTGCTACTGAGCTTATTTTTTCCAGGCACTGGTTCAGGTTTGCATTTTCTAGCTGTTCTTCCCAGTTTATTTCTGTGAAGTCCTGGTTTATTTGCTCCCAGTTTATCTGTTTATTATTGAAGTTGAATTTGCTGAAAGCCTGGTGGACCCAACTCTCACAAGTCAAGCCTGGCCTACTGCCAGTCTTGCTTAGTAAAAGAACTCCCAGAACCCCATCAAGCAGGTATTGATTGCACTTTAAATACTTAGTATAAGCAAAGATATTTAATGTCTGGTGAAGGATGGAGGGTAGGCAATCCAAGAGAGGAGGTGCATACTCTAGATGAAAGCAAACTAAGTAATACTTAATAAATATTCTAAATTGGAATTTTAGGTAATAATGTACAATCTTTAGATGACAAAACAACACATCAGAAAACGAAGATGCAATGATCTTTACGTCTGTCTGGGACAATTATCAAATTGTGTAATTAATATTTTTGTGAATCATTTGCTAATTATACTCTTAGCTAAATGGATACTATGTAGCATGCAAGACTGCTTCATACACTTTTCTGGCCTGAAAATTATGATAATTTGGGCTATCATAAAGTATGCAATATGATTAAAATATAGTACCATGATAAAGGGTACCTAATCCTAATTATAATGAAACTTACTTGGATTTTTGGAATCCATTGTTGCAATGATCTCTCAGATATTCGACTGCATGAGAAACAATATCACAGGTTGAAATTGATATTGGGTTGCTGTAAAATTTACCCAAAAGGTACAAAACTATTTAAAACCAGGCATAAAATAGAATCAGTTTAGATTAATTATATAAAACTACAAGAACAAGGTAGGATGCATACTTGCACCACCATCCAAAAACTGCAAATGAGAGTTGTGACATGCAAATCTCATAAGCACTTTTTGTTTACATATTAACTTCTTGGCATTTTTTCAGTAATTAAACTGAGATAAAAATAAAATTAATACATGTGAAAATACAAGCAAAATATAACTGAAATTTGAACAATGAAACTTTACAGATGATACAGAAAACACAAGAAAATTGGCACTGTAGGAGACATTGAAAAAAAGAAATAACGATGTTTAACAGTGATAAGTTACAGGTGCTGAAGTATGGTAGAAACGAGGAAATTAAATGAAACAAGGAACACAGGACACAATCAGACCTACTCTAAGAAGGAAAAAACATGCAAGAGATCTGAGAATTACGACGTCTGACGACCTCACACTTTGTGAACATAACCGAGCAAATATAGTGGCGGCCAGAAAAATAATGGGATGGTTTATGAGAATGTTAAAATTCAAAGACCCCACCCACAGTAATGCTAATACTATTCAAATAACTGGTGCTGTCCCATCTTGAGTATTGCTCGGTACTGACTCCCCCTTTCTGAACAGGAGAAATCTCTGAATTAGAGGAAATAAAGAGACCATAAACAGTAAACATATAAATGATAAAACATCTAAATAATTGAGACCGTCTTAAAGCTCTCAAAATGTACTCTCTGGACAGGAGACAAGAATGGTATCAAATAATACATATATGTAAGATACTAGAGGGCCAGATCCCAAATTTGCACAGCATAACAACATACTGGAGCTAAAGATACAGAAGGAAATTAATAATAGGTGTCATAGGTACAATCAGAGAGTAGAGTCTTAACAATAGGGGGTTCAAGGGCTGTTTGCTAGGCTAGGCAAGGGTAGACTAGCCTTGGCTAGTGTTGGCTAGGTTATGCTAGGAAGAAGTAGGCTAGGCTGATTTACTCCACCAGTAATTGGCGGTCTGTCTAATTACAAGCTACCACAAGCTACACAAGCTTCCTGGCAATACGTTAGTAATGAATAAATAAGATATATTTACTCATTATAATGTTGGTACTGAATGTACAACACGAAAAAACATAATTTTAATCTGAAAAAGTATCTTTTTATAAAGAAATTAGACGAAAATAAAGAACTGGTGACACCAAATCAAGTCGACGATCCAAGCGTCGGTTAGGTTAGGTTAGGTTTGGTTAAGTTTGGTTAAGTTAGATTAGGTTAGGTTAGATTTGGTTAGGTTTGATTAGGTTAGGTTAGGTCAGCCCAACATATCATATTTATTCATTACTAACGTATTGCCAGGAAGCTTTGTGAAGCTTGTGTAGCTTGTGGTAGCTTGTGGTAATTAGACAGACCCGTAATTGGGGGGAAAGAGGGGAGGGGGGAACCTCAATATAAGCCTAATTTGTAGCTTCCTGTTCTCCGACACAATGATTTATTTTACGTCAGGCTTTCAGCACAGCCGTATAAAAAACCCTGGTTATTTATTTATTTTTATACGAGAAGGTACACTGGGGGTTAAGAGAGAAAATAGGAATAATGATGATTTTACAATCTTGCCCGAAACGCTATGCGTACTAGTGGCTTTAGGTATTGTATGTACTACCTCTATCTATAAATCAAACAAATTGTTTGTACTGTAACTCTGCATCTATGTATATATTTTTCCTAAATAAATTATTATTATTATTGTAAAGCCACTAGCACGCATAGCGTTTCGGGCAAAGATCCCGTACCCAGAAGCTGGGTATCTTTTGTTGCCCTGTGACTACTCTTATGACATTCCCTAACTCTTATGACATTCCCTAACAGTATTGTTAAACTAATAACAATGAACAGTAGTTAAATATTACCGGAATAATCCAACTGATGTGGCCATGTTTTTGTTGTGAAGCCCGGTCGTTCAGTTCGTATACAGCATACGAAGGTTACGAAGGTTAATCTAACCTAAAACCAGAGTCTTAAAAATGACTAATCCTTGCTAAGAAATCCTAAGATATAAATATTTACAATAATACACTGGTTGTTTTTGTTGATTTAGGGGCGATGACATGAGTAAACTGGTTATGTTGTGTTGATTTAGGGACAACGAACTGGTTATTAGACTATGTTTTGTACATAAGCAAAAAACAAGGTGTAATTCTTTTAATTATAACAATAATAACGACAAAAAGTTAATAATTAATGTACTTGTTAAGCAAAATTCGCAATATCTTAGTTTTCTTTAGGAAAAAAAATTAAAAGACATCTGGAAAAAGATCTGCAGACTATGTCTTACATTTTATTCCGTTATTTACACTAAAAGAAAAATTAAACGTACACTATCGCCCGTGCCTGGTGCACGAGCACCAGGCACGGGCACCGGGAGCATCCCAGACACTGCCTTAATCGACTGAGATTAAGGCAGTGTCATTTTCAATCCATTTGAACAAGGAAATCCCATTCTTAAACTGTATAATATGAGCTGCGCAATAATTTTTTGCTGATCTTCAATAAAGAAATTCTGGAGGGCTTGTGCAAGGATTAGGATGAGTTAGCCTAGGCATTTTTATACCTGTTCGGGTTACTCAAGGGTGACACTGGCGGGCAACACGAGAATAAATATTTGTATAAATTCCAATTTCGATCCGATCTACTTGGGGATAGTTTACAAATGTTCGCCATGAAATTTACGTTTTCTCTAATAGCCGAAGAGCTTATTTGAGAAAACAGTATGGCATTGAATCATCGTGGTAAGACAATTGTATTATTGACTCGACGAGTATAATCGACGTAGTTTTTATATTTGTTGCCGGTCGAACACATCCTTATGTGACGTTTTATACTTATGTTCTTCTAGAACATTCTATTGCGAACACATTGATACAAAAATGAAATACGTACATCGAAAAATAATGTCAGGACAGTGAGAAGAGTATTCACTTTTAAATATGGCCGCTCGATCGCCGATACACTAATTTCATTTGGGGAAATTCATTTTTTCATACGCCGTTTCGCGACAATTATTTATATCTGATATAAATGTTGCAAAAGAAGTTTAGGATTAAGTAACATATTACACATTAAAAAAAATGAATACATTAATACCTAACCAGTTTGTAAATACAGTGATAAATTGTGCCAAACATTACACAATATTATTTACTAAGAAGCGTATGACAACTCAAAACGGCATGATTTCAACAGGATTTTTTATAGTTGTCAAAAAACTCTGATTTTAATTATCAAGTATTTGTCACAATGTATTTTATATAATTATGAGGCAGTGGAACGACCAAATTGTTCTGTATTATAAATGCATATGCTAAATTTCTATATACATAACAGTAAAATAATGACCACCTACATTTAAGGATAACTAGGAAATAGTAACTAGAAACTTTATTTGAACGAAAATTCAATACCAAATTTCTTAGAAGTTTTTCTTAATATAAAGATCAACTGTAACGAATCTTATTCATTATGGACAAATTAACAAAAGAAAACATAATTTTCATTGAGGACCATATATTAGAGCATACTTAGTCACTTATATATTAAAAGTATTGTGTTTTTTTAACCATTAGGGTTGTAAACAAACAGAACGGCCTACCCGAAAAGTCGAAACATAAGAAGTTGTACATGTTTGCTAATTTATTATTTGATAAATGATTATTACTAATTTACGACGACTATAGAGGTTTCCCATTAGTTAAATTACTGTAGTGTGACTAAATGTTACTACAAAACATATATATATCCTGGGAAAGTTACAATGACCAGCGACATTAAAGCATAAAAGACTAAATAGTAACAGGAAACTGTCGGCGAAGGAAAAATTCATTTCCAAATTTATTAGATGTTTTCCTAAATATAAAGATCGATAGGCTGGAATTTTCTGGCTTATGGCCTAATTAAGGCAAAAATATATGTATTTTTACTTGAAGAACATATATCAGAGCATAGTCAGTGAGTTATAGAATAATAAGAGTGTGGTATTTCATTGTATAACAAGAGATAGTCCATGGAAGCGAAAATAGACGTAGTTCAACACAAAATAACGTCCATAAACAGCCGTAGAGTCAAACGGCAACTATTGACGTTCTTTTTAAGAGGACAGGTTGGTGGTATTCTAGTGATAGTGTGGTAGTAGTGGGGGTACTAGTTGTTGTGAGGTAGCAGCAGTGTACTAGTTGTGTTGTGGTAGTTGTGGTGCACTAGTTGTGGTGTGCTAGTTGTGGGGTGGTAGCAGTAGGGTACTAGTTATGGTGTGGTAGTAGTGGAGTGCTAGTTGTTGTTAGTAGTGGTGTACTAGTTGTGGTGAGGTAGTAGTGGTGTATTAGTTGTGGTGTTGTAGTAGCGGTGTACTAAGTGTGATGTCCAATTTGTGGTGTTGTAGTAGCGGTGTACTAAGTGTGATGTCCAATTTGTGGTTAGTAGTGGTGTACTAGATGTGTTGTGGTAGTAGTGTGGTACTAGTTGTGGTTAGTAGTGGTGTACTAGTTGTGATGTGGTAGTAATGAGATACTAGTTTTGGTGTGGTAATAGTGGTGTTCTAATTGTGGTGTGGTAATAGTGTTGTACAAGTTCTGGTGTGGTAGTAGTGGTGTACTAGGTGTGATGTGCTAGTTGTGGTTAGTAGTGTTGTACTAGATGTGTTGTGGTAGCTTTGGGGAACTAGTTTTGGTTAGTAGTGGTGTAGTAGTGAGATACTAGTGAGCTGTAGTGTGGTAGTAGTGAGATACTAGTTTTGGTGTGGTAGTAGTGGTGTTCTAATTGTGGTGCGGTAGGAGTGGTGTTCTAGTTATGGTGTGGTAGTAGTAGGGTATTAGTAGAGGTGTTGTAGAAGTGGAGTACTAGTTGTCGTGTGGAAGTTGTAGTGTACTAGTTATGGTGTATTAATAGTGGTGTACAAGCTGTGGTGAGGCAGTAGTGGGGTACAAGTTGTGGATAGGTAGTATTCGTGTACTGGTTGTGGTGTGGTAGTAATAGGATACAAGTTGTGGTGTGGTAGTAATGGGATACAAGTTGTGGTGTGGTAGTAGTGGTGTTCTAGTTGTACAGTGGTAGTAGTAGTGAACAAGTTGTGGAGTGGTTGTAGTAGTGTACTAGTTGTGGTGTGGTAAAAGTGGGGGTACTAGATTAGGATTAGGTGTGGTAGTAGAGGCATATTAGTTGTGGTATAACAGTAGTTGTGTACAAGTTGTGGTGTTGTAGTAGTAGCATGCTAGTTGTGGTGTGGTAGAACTGATGTTATACAGGTTGTGGTGTGGTAGTAGTGGTATACTAGTTGTAATATATTAGTTGTGGTGGGGTAGTTGTATTGTACTAGCACTTTCGCGCTCTCGGCATTCAAAAAAAAATCATACCCTATGGGCTTTCGGGGGTTCGGGAGCCTATGCGGTAAGACCGAAAAAGTGTATACTCTTTTGACTGTCCTGACAATAATTGAAGGCGCAGGTATTTAAATTTGGTATCACTGTGTTCGTAATAAAATTGTCTATAAGAATATATCTATAAAATGCCGCCAAAGCATAATGACTATCAACACCAAATAAAAAACTATTCAGATCACTCGCCGAGAGCGCCAAACAGCAACAAAATGTTTCCACTCTCCTAATGGTTGCGAAGCCTACAGTTGTTCTACATCGTTAATTGTAGTATCATTGGAATCGCAATAAAATTCTCTACACGGACATATGCATATAAGTATAGATTCAATGTCGAAGCCCACCCAAAACAGTGTGGGAAGTGGCCGAAGTGTTACCCGCGGCGGCATATCGGCGAAACTCGCTTAGAAAACTGTATATTCAATTCACTGTCCTGACATTATTTGTCGATGTATGTATTTCATTTTTGTACCAATGTGTTCGCAATACAATGTTCTATAAGAACATAAGTATTAAAGGTCACATAAGGATGCGTTCGACCGGCAACATATATAAAAACTACGTCGATTATACTCGTCGTGTCAATAATACAATTGTCTTACCACGATGATTCACTGCAATGCCGTTCTCTTTATTAAGCTGTTCGGAAATTAGAGAAAACGGAAATTTCATGGCAAACATTTGTAAACTATTCCCAAGTTGATCGGATAATAAATAGATTTTATACAAATATTTTTTCTCGTGACTCCCGAGAGCCGCACGCCAGCGTAGTTAGTAAGAATATTGGTGACGACACTGTAGTCACCAAGTGGCGAAAGTGCTAGTTGTGGTATGGTAATAATAGTGGTGTACTACTTGTGGTGTGGAAGTAGTAGTGGTTTACTAGTTGTGGTGTGGTAGTAGTGGTGTACTAGTGCTGGTGTACTGGTAGTGATGTGGTAGTGGTGGTGTACTGGTGCTGGTGTACTAGTTGTGGTGTGGTAGTAATGGTGTACTAGTGCTGATGTACCAGTTGTGGTGTGGTAGTAGTAGTGTACAAGTTGTGGTGTGGTACTAGTTGTGTGCTTAGTGTGATGTGGTGGTAGTGGTGTATTAGTTGTGGTGTTGTAGTAGTGGTGTACTGCCTGTGGTATGGAAGTAATGGGGAACTAGTTGTGGTGTGGTAGTAGTGGTGTACTAGTTATGGTGTTCTAGTTGTTGTGTTTGTTGTGTAGTAGTAATAGTTTACTAGTTGTGGTGTGATTGTACTGGGTTACTAATTGTGGTACGGTAATAGAGGTGTACTAGATGTGCACTCGTTGTGGTGTGGTAGTGTTAGTGTACTAGTTGTAGTGTGGTAGTACTGATGTACTAGTTGTGGTATACAAGTTGTGGTGTGGTAGTAGTTGGGTACTAGTTGTGGTGTGGTAGTAGTTGGGTACTAGTTGTGGTGTGGTAGTAGTGGTGTACTAGTTGTGGTGCGGTAGTAGTGGTGTACTTGTTGTGGTGTGGTATTAGAGATGTACTAGTTGAGGTGTGGTAGTAGTGGTATACGAGTTGTAGTGTACTAGTTGTGGTGTGGTAGTAGTGGTGTACTAGATGTGGTGTACTAGTTGTGGTGTGGTAGTAGTGGGGTACTAGTTGTGGTGTGGTGGTAGTAGTGGTGTACTAGTTGTGGTGTGGTAATAGTAGTGTACTAGTTGTACTTTACTAGTTGTGATGTGGTAGTAGTGGTGTACTAGTTACAGTGTGGTAGTAGTTTGGTACTAGTTGTTATGAGGTAGTAGTGGTGTACTAGTTGTGGTGTGATAGTTTTGGAGTACTAGTTGTGGAGTGCTAGTTGTGGTGAGGTAGTAGTGGTGTACTAGTTGTGGTTTACTAGTTGTTGTGTGATAGTATTGGTGTACTAGTTGTGGTGTGGTAGTAGTAGTGTACTAGTTGTTGTGTGGTAGTATTAGTATATTAGTTGTTATGTAGTAGTTGCAGTGTACAAGTTGTGGTATTCTAGTGATAGTGTGGTATTAGTGGGGTAATAGTTGTTGTGAGGCAGTAGTAGTGTACTAGTTGTGGTGTGGTAGTTGTGGTGTACTAGTTGTGGTGTGCTAGTTGTGGGGTGGTAACAGTTGGGTACTAGTTATGGTGTGGTAGTAGTGGAGTACTAGTTGTTGTTAGTAGTGGTGTACTAGTTGTGGTGAGGTAGTAGTGGTGTACTAGTTGTGGTGCACTAGTTGTGGTGTTGTAGTAGTGGTGTACTAAGTGTGATGTCCAATTTGCGGTTAGTAGTGGTGTACTAGATGTGTTGCGGTAGTAGTGGGGTACTAATTGTGGTTAGTAGTGGTGTACTAGTTGTGGTGTGGTAGTAATGAGATACTAGTTTTGGTGTGGTAGTAGTGGTGCTTTAATTGTGGTGTGGTAATAGTGTTGTACAAGTTCTGGTGTGATAGTAGTGGTGTACCAGGTGTGATGTGCTAGTTGTGGTTAGTAGTGTTGTACTAGATGTGTTGTGGTAGTTTTGTGGAACTAGTTTTGGTTAGTAGTGAGATACTAGTGAGCTGTAGTGTGGTAGTAGTGAGATACTAGTTTTGGTGGGGTAGTAGTGGTGTTCTAATTGTGATGCGGTAGGAGTGGTGTTCTAGTTATGGTGTGGTAGTAGTAGGGTACTAGTAGAGGTGTTGTAGAAGTGGAGTACTAGTTGTCGTGTGGAAGTTGTAGTGTACTAGTTATGGTGTATTAATAGTGGTGTACAAGCTGTGGTGAGGCAGTAGTGGGATACAAGTTGTGTATAGGTAGTATTCGTGCAACCCGTTCTCACACAAGACAGCACATATATGACTTAATGCTTAAATTCAATATGTGGAATGTGATTTAGTACATATGTGATATATTCCCAGTTAACTTTTTTACCAAGGCTCAAACTCTTCCTCACGTACCAATTTACGTCTCACAGTACTCGTCCATCAACGTAGATAGCTGAATAGTCGTGATTGGTTCAATTATAACGAAAATTGTAGTTTTCAGGTCCCACATGGGTTGTGAAATTCACCTACTATTGTCCATGCTCTTATAATATTACAGATCAGCTACATCCTATTGAAGGCTCGTAGTTTTGTTTTGAGAAATATTAGTTGTTCTTAGTAAATTATAATAAGCACAATAAATTATTACATAGAATAACAGTGCTTCACCAATCAATATTATATACCATAGTTTGTGCTTTAGAAATCTTTAAAGAATGTTTTGTAGGAACGCTAACAGAAAACGATGTTATGTTGGAATGTATATAGGGTAAACTACTGCAAACAGGATGGTATGGTGTGGATTATAGGAAACTATAGATGTTTATTCAGATTCAGATTCAGATGTTTATTCAGGTAAGGTATATACATACAAGTGATGTTACATTAATGGATTGATATATAGATAGAGCTAGTACATACAATGCCTAAAGCCACTATTACGCAATGCGTTTCGGGCAAGAAAAACATTAATATCTAGAACTTAATACTAATAGGATTAGTATAGGGTCCACTACCACCAGTTAGGTGGGTAAGGGGTCCAATAACACCCGCAGGATGAGTATGGGGGTCACATCCACCCACAGGATGGGTATGGGGATCACTTCCACCCACAGGAAGGGTATGGGAGCCAATACCATCCACTGGATGTGTGTGTGGCGTCCACTACCACCGACAGGATGGGTATGGGCTCACAACCACCCACAGGATGGGTATGGGGTCCAATACCACCCACAGGATGAGTATGGGGTCCACTATAACCCACAGGATGGGTATGGGGTCCACTATAACCCACAGGATGGGGGGGACTGGTCAAGTCGTATACTGCAATTTCGGATACCGGGCTAGAAACAACTTCGTTCACTGAGAAGTTTGTACATACAAACCATTCCGTTCGTATATGCGCTGGTTTGTGTTCGCTGTTGTTCTCGTTTGAATAAATACATGGCACTTGTTCATATAATTAGCGCTTCCATTATTAGAATTATTTATCCATTATTAGAATAACAAGGTGCAAACTATACCCCCTTACAGTTGAAATCTATTTATTTATATACAAGAAGGTACATTGGGTTGCGAGAGTACATAACATATATTAAGAGGTACATTGTAGCAAGATTTGAGATTAAAGGATTTAAGACTAACACGTTTAAAAACAAGGCGCCCCCGAAGGAGGCTATTATTTGTTATGCACCCCATACTCAACCAGTAAGTAGTGGAGCAAAACATAGATTGCATGGTCATAAAGTCTTAATCAGGCCAATTCAACTCTATTTCTTTCTTTATTATGCACCCCATACCCATCCCGTGGGCGGTGGTGTAAAGGATTACAGAGGCACATAATCGGTTCAGGAACTGAACCCTCTAGTTCGTTTAGCTAAGCAAATAACAATTTGTGACACTAGTTACAAAATTATTAATATTATATATACATGTACACACTCTCATACATACATGTACATATATATATACGTATACATATATACATACACATACATATCTAATCACCTACACAAATACACACATCAATAATCTTTGTGTCACAAGTGATCAACAAGAGGCTCACAACAGTCACTATACAAGGCACTTTACATCTATGGTGAGTCACACAGTTACTAGTCTTGCTGCACACTGCACACCCAGCCAACTGGGCGGCAGCTTTACAGTCATGTGCTCCACACCCACCCAACTGGGCAGCAGCTTTACAGTCATGTGCATGCATTACCTACAGTAAGCAAATTTTGGATACTTCGCTAAGATTTCGAGCAGCACATCATTATGAATAAAGTACTTACACATTTCTTGGACACTATTGATGGTGTTATCTCTAAATTCCGCGATTTTTTCACATTCCATTATATAATGACGCAAAGTAAGCGAATAGTTCTGCTGATAGAGTTTACATTTAGTCAAATCTACATCAGCAGATGTTACAAACTCCCAGAGGTACTTGTAGCCGAGCCTAAGCCTAGCAGTGGTAACATCTCATCTTTTTTTTTTTTCATTCCATGTAATCTGTTATAATTTTTTGTCTATAAATTTTGCAAGTATTTACCTCCTTAAAATTTTCTTAGATTAAGGACCTGCCCGAAACGCTGCGCGTGCTAGTGGCTTTACAAGACTGTAATTACCATATTTGTATCCTCACATTCCTTATGTACATTCTTGTATATGCATAAATAAATAAATAAATAAATAAATCTAGAAGTCTGCTAACATTATTGGATGACCCATAGACGTGCGGTTCTTCCTGCATGATAGAATGATGATAGATGGAGTAACTGGTGTGAATTTCACTTTGCTTCAAGTCTCCGAAATTTAGTTGATGTTCCTGGGATATTGCTGCCCTCAGGCTACTCAAAGGCAGTCCAAGTTTGTAATCAATTCCCTCTTTATGAGCAAAAGTCTTGGGCAACTCATCACTTCTCAGTGGCTATTTTTACAATATCATTTACAACTAACTTAAGTTAAATAACAACCAGTAAACAGACTGCTGTTTTCTAATTCTAGTTCAGGCACTTCCTGGGATAAAACGCGAACATTCATTGAGGAACTGTGAGGTGCTTATCTGTTTTTCCTCGTAACGGTCCCAAAGCTTCCACAAATGTTCCTGTTTCTCTTTATTGCCCTTCCGGCGACTGGACTTTAGCTTTTGATCAGAAACCAGTTGGTATTGCAAGGTTACCAGGGACGCCTCACGGTACAGTAAGGGGATTAAAATATATAAAGCCAAGTTGTCCCTCACTGCCCTTTGATTCAGACGCTGGTGCCATCCTTCTACGTCATTGTTGGTCCTCACCAGTCGTCTGAATGCACACCAGTTCCCCAATTCCCACACACTGTTGCACAGCCACGTATTATTTTATGTAATGAGTTAATTGTGTCGTTAAGAGTGGACTGCTAGCCGACTTTTCTAATTCAGCAAACGCCTTACAATTATGTAGTATATACGTACCACATAAGTACGTGTGTGTTACACACGTACACACACACACACACACACACACACACACACACACACGTACACACACACACACCTTGTCAAGCACAAGACGAAGCTTGAAAAAGTTTAGTGGTATGCCAATAGGCTAGTCCCAGGACTAAGAGGCATGAGTTACGAGGACAGGCTGCGAGAAATGCACCTCATGACACTGGAAGACAGAAGAGTAAGGGGAGACATGATCACTACCTACAAAATTCTCAGAGCAATTGATAGGGTACATAAAGATAAACTGTTTAACATGGGTGGTAGGCGAACAAGGGGACACAGGTGGAAACTTAGTACCCAAATGAGCCACTGGTATGTTAGAAAGAACTTTTTCAGTGGCAGAGTAGTTAATAGATGGAATGCATTAGGCAGTGATGTGGTGGAGGCTGACTCCATACACAGTTTCAAATGCAGATATGATAGAGTCCAGTAGGCTCAGGAATCTGTACATCAGTTGATTGCCAGTTGAGAGGCGGGACCAAAGAGCCAGAGCTCAACCCCCCGCAACCACAACTAGGTGAGTATACACACAAACACACACACGTACACACACACACACAGACACAAACATACACACACTAATGCCTCTATTCACCTTGCAGTAAATAGGAACCTGAAAGTCAGGAAGCTGCTAAAGGCTGCATCTTGGGGATGTGTGAGTGTGTTAGATAAAAATATATGTTGTTTAGATATGATGGAGGAAAAGAGGCCGAGAGTCAGTACATTAGACAACCGACGCTTAGAAAGGCGGGGTCCAAGAGCTAACAGCTAAATCTTGGAAATAATAAATTAAAATATTTAATACACCCACATACATGTTTCACATTATTTTGGCTGAGGGCACACTGAGGGCTGATGGCCCCGTCGACGGGGCAGGAAGTCGGCGGTTGATCAAAGGCCTCCCACTTCCTCCACATACCTGAGGATTATTCCGGCTTAATTTTAAATGGAAGTAATGTCGTGGCATTTACGGCTTCAGCTGGTGGGTGGGTCCGTGGGTTTATTACACTATGAGTGAAAACAATCGCCTATTCTCTATTTTATATTGCCGCTTGTAGAGCTAGAAGCTGTTGCCTCTTGTGTGCGTTGCACAAGGAGATTAATATCTGGATTAATATCTTTCAATATTTCCAGTATTTTTTAAGGTATCGCTTAAATACCGAAGATACTGCTATTGGACACCGCTTAATTGACAATGTCTCAACAACGCAGGCTAAAGATGTGCGTGGCTCCTGCTATTGCAATGCTGCTCATTTGTTTTTCAATGATGGGCCTTAGTTGCCCATATATATATATATATATATATATATATATATATATATATATATATATATATATATATATATATATATATATATATATATATATATATATATATATATATATATATATATATATATTTATATATATATATATATATATATATATATATATATATATATATATATATATATATATATATATATATATATATATATATATATATATATATTGGTGTATACTGGCAGCAGGTTTTCTTTCAAACATGTTTCATTGAATATGACCGCATATTCTGTATTTATTATTTTCTGGTTTAGGGCTTCTATCCCTCTAACTATTTTCTTAGCATCAGGGCTTAATTGGAATAGGAGTTCTCCAAAACTCATTTTCGTACTTTTAAGGTGAAGAAAAGAAGTGATTTACTATAGAGTGTATTACACTTATTTGTATAATTTGCACGACGTTTCGAACCTCCATGGTTCATTCTCAAGTGAACAATCTTACAATACTAGTTGATTTTATACCCGCATTAGGTCAGGTGATAATACAATGAAGGTGAAAAACATGGGGGGATACATAAGGGATAAACATAGGGGCTGCAGAAGGCTTATTGGCCCATACGAGGCATCTCCTATCTAAACACAAAGATTAATCCAGTGTAATTGGCCTGTTATGTTGGATATTGTCTTCTGTGTTGGCATCGATATGTTCTTGTCTTGTCCTTACTCTCATGGTGGGTAGAGTAAATAGTTCCGTGATTTGGGTGTTCATGGTAGGTCGCTCTATTCTTATGTGAATTGCCTCAAGAATTTGTAATCTTCTTGAATCTTGGGTTTTGTCTATTATGCAAGTATTCTTGTTCAACATTTCTCTTGTTAGAGTAATGTCATGGGCTTGTCTCATGTGATTCCTAGGGGCACCAGATTGAAGATGGCATGTCAAACGCCTCGTCAGCTTGGTCGACGTCATACCTATGTACTTACATTGAAGGTTACATCCTTCGTGGGGGCAAGTGTACATGTATACAACGCTTGACTGCTGTAGAGGGTTCTCCGTCGGCTTCGGGCTGTTTTTGATAAGGAGTTCGGAAGTCTTCTTGGTTTTGTAGAATATTATCAGGTTTATGTTTTGGTTAGGAGTAGTGCTTTTTACTCCTTTACGGATTATTTCTTTCATTATTCTTTCCTCTTTTATATGTTCACTGTGCATGGTTGATTTGTAATATAATTTTATTGGGGGTGTTGTGGTTTCTGTTCTAGGTTCTGAATTATACCAACGGTCCAAGTGTCTTCTTATAGCAGCGTTTATTTCCGCGTTGCTATATCCGTTGTTCACCAATACCTGAGTTACTCTTTCAAACTCTCTACTCACGTTGCTCCATTCAGAGCAGTGGGTAAGCGCTCGACGAATATAAGCATTGAGAACACTGGCTTTGTATCTTTGGGGGCACTCACTTCTACCGTTCAGGCATAATCCTATGTTGGTGGGTTTGGTATATACGTTGGTGCTTAAAGAGGTTCCTGTTTTTGTTATTAGTACATCCAAGAATGGCAGACTGTTATTTTCACTATTTTCATGTGTAAATCGGAGTACTGACTCTCTCTCTAGGTGTCTTTTTAGGTCAATTAGTTCATCTGAGTCTTTTACTATTACGAATATGTCATCTACATAACGGCAGTATACAGTTGGTTTTTGTCTGCTACTGAAGACCCTATCTTCGATGGTTCCCATATAAAAATTAGCAAATAAAACTCCTAAGGGGGAGCCCATTGCTACTCCGTCTATCTGTAAATACATGTTGAGACATGTAAAATTGTGTGTTGAGACACGTGTTGAGACATGTGTTGAGACACGTTTTAAATTGTTGAAAAATAAATATCTACATTGTGAATGCAAGTCAATGTTTACATGTTAAATCAGAGTTGCCAGATTCTGCTTAAAATAGCAAATTGTGCTTATTTTCAAAGCTTGAGAATTTAGCTTTAAAGTAGTTAAAGCTACGAATTTCGCAATTTGCTATGTACTTTAGTGTACTATTTTAAAATAAGGTTGGTTTTTAAGCTGCAAGTCATATGAATCTCAAAAAAAGTATATTATTAACAATCTTATCTCCATAGTTCACTAGTTTCTGTAAATCAGATCTGGTAACTGTAGGCCAAGTACTGGAAGACTCAAGACACAATGTGTGTGGAAGCTATTAGTCTCTTTGAAGAAGTCATCTCGACAGGATCTTCCAGCTCCAGCTATAAAACTTCACCACACATGGATCTACCTAGTACATCAAACGGTAAGAAATTACTAAACTGTACAAAGTTTTATGCTAGAACATTTGTTACAGAATTGTCCCTGTCAGGGACAATTCAGTCCCTATTCTATGTGTACTCCATCACATAGTGACGGAGTATGTGGGAATAATTTTGTTGACCCTGTCCATTTTGTCAATTCTACAACAGCAGATAATATGAATTCCCAGAGATATTTGTAACTTGAGATACTTGGTTTGGTTTGGCTAAGTTAGCCTAACCCAGTAAATCCTCCCCGGCTAGAATATAAACCCCGGACAAAGTGCTCGTGAAATGCCAGGCATTTGCAAATATGAGGATGTGGTTGATTATATTATATTCTTTTCTATATCATAGATGTTCAATATATGAAAAATATTTTAGACTTAAAAATGGACCCCTGAGGTACTCAACTTACCACATTTCTTCATATTCATTCCCATTTAGTATGACCTTTTGCTCTCTTCGTTTTAACTATTGTTTTGTGCACTTTACAATTTTTTTCATGAACCTGTAATTTCCTTGCTAGTCTTCCATGTGGTACCTTATTAAAGTCTTTAGCATAATCCATGTATACTACATCCACCGGAAACCCTTTATCTGAGTACCATGTTACCATGTCCCAAAAGTGAGGAGGTTTATAAGGTAGCATCTGTTTTTAAGAAGACCATGGTGTGTCGATTGAATAAGATTGTTCACTGAAAGATGGTAAATGATTCCCTCCCTTAGGATTTTCGCCATGAGCTTGCAGATGTGTTATACCTAGCTGATCGGACATTAGTTTTGTGCTTAACTCTTTCTGCTTTTTTTTAAATACTGTAAGGGTGAAATTTTCATATTTAAAATCTCGGGGTACTATCCCTTGGTTCAGATATTTTGTGGAAAGTATTTTCAGCAGTATGCATAGTTCTTCTGTCAGTTTATTTTCCTTTATAATTAAGGTTTGTTTTCTTTTGTACCATAGAAAGTACCACAGAAAGGTGTTATAATGTTGTGTTAGCTTTTCTGTACAATTTTTCTTTTTTGTTTGTATAAAAGGCTATGCAATGAATTCAAATATTTACGCTACCAATCTATTTTTCAGATAGATCATCGGATTTTGACAGTATGCTGTACATATCAGATGTTCCAAAAATAACTACAGACAACAATAATGGTACTGTGTTTACTATTTTTATACTTTATATATAGGAAGACAGGTTCAATCAATGAGCATTTTAATATATCATCAAAATTTTCATACATTTCTTTCACTTTGTTACACTTGTAAAAACTTATTCTTAGCTATATTTATATAAATGTTAATACCACTGTTAAATGAACATATTGATTTGTGTCCTTATTAGTTATAGCTTATTTATGTTGACCCAGCACCTTACTAAAGGGATTACCTTAACTTGTGTCACTATCTCTCTAGGGGGCTCCAGGTAGGCAGTATAGGTAATGCCACTAACATGCATATCATTATGGGAAAGTCCATAATTTAACACATAATTATAAGTAGGTAATTTGTAGCAAATTTTAAGATTATTAATAGGTACATTGTAGCATAATTTTACATAAGCATAATTTTCTTGTTTTGTTCTTGTACTTTTCCTTCGAACACTATTATTTTCTCTTCAGAATTTCACCGGAGAATAGCAGTGATGACTAGAGAACATCTTGAACGTGAGTACCAGAAAGCACGTGCTGCAATGATACAAAGAAATGAGTACTTGAAGAGACTCTTAAACGTGGAGGAACCAAACTCAATAAAGGTGACAAACAAGAAACAGAAAAAAGATAACATACAGGATGTATCACACATTAATTCAAAACAAAGACCAGCTGCACCCCAATCTGATGGTAATCTTCTATTATTTTTTTTAACAATATTTCTACAGCTGTTATTTGTGTACTTTCCAATAATATTTGTTGCCTATTTTTAAGTGTATGCTAGACAATTATGGAGATTAAATTACTATAACACTGAACAACTTGGTAGCATAAAGTTAGTTATAGTAATATCTTGAGATTTGTCTGAAAATATTAATACTTGTATACAATTTGCAATTATGTACCATGCTTAAATCTTCAAATGTGCCACCCAGACATTCTGCCTGCTATACTTTCACCACCACACATTCAAAATGCGGGCTATTCTACTAGTGGCAGAACGTACACTCAAAGTTAAACAATCCTTGTAAATATATATTGTATGTATGTACCTTACCTAAATAAAATTGTATTGTATTGTATTGTATTGTAGTTATTTGGCAGCTGGTGAAGAAACTTTGGAATCATTAGATGTTGGTATGTCCCAACATCATTTGTTGGTATTTAAATGAGGGTTTATTTAATGGACACACGTCATAAATATTATGTACAAAAATTGTGCTTAATGCCTATGAAATTTTGTTTAACATATTATACTAATCATTCCTTTCACTTACAAATTTTTCTTACTAATTTGTAATCCCATATTTCAAAGTACTTGCTGCAGAACTTGAACAAATTAAAGATTCTCAGCCAAGTGTTTCTGACTGGCAAAAAAGAAGAAAAAATGCAGAGATTAATTGGGGAGAAAGCAGGGCAATGCTGTTCGATTGGACATTGTCTGAGTTGGGTGTTCCAGATAAAGGTAAATTAAATATTGCTGTGTTCATTAAGGTTATACTGTATAATAAGCATCATATGCAAATTAATGACACTCTATTAATACATTTAGACTTCAGATTGTTTAAAATGTTAGGTATACAGTATTTAAAATTAGTATAAATAATTACCCCTTTTTTCATCAGGTAAAGTTTGTGTACAATGTACAAATTGTGAGGCAAGCATCAAATGTGAAGACTGTTTTGCATTTTTGTGTCACATTTGTGACCAAATGCAACATTTTCTCATGCCTTTCCACCACAGATTATATTGGAAAAATGGCTTTTATGAGCCATTAGACCCGACACAAACTGTGTGCCCTGAAGGAAATATCTTTCACTGGAGTAAGTATACGATACCTGTATAAAATCCGTACTTTGTTCCGAGATTACTTCTACTTCCCAATCCCAGTCTAGAGCTACGATTATCTTGGTATAACAAAATAAAATGAATAAATGTTTCATTTCAGTCATTACAACATTTGGAGAAGTCTTAAAGTTTAAACCTGACACTTGGTTTTATAGATTGATTTAATCGTCTGATTGTTTCTTTTCTGTGAATTTCTCAGTCATTATCTGGAGAATAACGTCAATATTTTGTACAATCAAGAAACAATGAAATATTCAGTCTGAAATTCTTTTCCATAAAACTCATTTTGTCAAACTGTCTTCCTTTTCTTTGTTACCAGAACCTATTGTACCAGCCCAACCACCAAATTCTTGCCCCAACTGCACAGATTGCAAGTTTAAAATTTCAAGCTCCAGCAATCTCTGCATCTTCATCACTATAATGGGTAAATAAACTTTAAAATTTACCCTTTTATTTCCATTACCGGATATTCCTGAATCACAATACATTTTGAAATTTTTGTTGCTATAAATGTTAATTTTTACATCACTATTTTAGCAAGTCGCCACACCACTCAATGCACTGTATTTTAAACTACAGGAAGGTATGACCTCTATACTCCAATCTATACATGCCACTGTGGATATGAGCATCAACAACTAGGCAAGACCATGCACAAGTCTGGTTTCTATTCATCATTAGGAAAGAGCAGCACATTCTACAGCACCAGTCTGCTTGAATCATGGCACCATATAAAAAGAAATTGTCCCGGAACATCATTTCGGGCATTAGTCACTGCACTGGAATCCTTTGGTGCTTCTCGTGGGCGTGTATGTTTTGATACCGTTATTCTTAATATTTTCAGTTTTATATTTCAATACAAAAATTATCCAAATTTTGTAGTAATGTATATTCATTTATTAATAATTAGTTTTTAATTTTGTTCAAACACAAAATGGAATGCTTTTTTTGTTTATTTATCTTATGTCATAATATGCATTTTAAATGTCACCATCTAAAAAATTCTATTCCTAGATTGGACCCATTAATTATATAGCTTCGAAGAGAGTGTTCTTCGAATGGCGATTCCAGCAATATGAGCTGAGAAAAATTAGAGGAGAAGCTGACAATGAGTGTCCTGCTTGTGATAAAACCCCTTTAGCAGTACATATTGATGGCAACAAGAAGCTGTATCGTTACAACAAAGTTGGGAGGTAATAAAATGTGCTTTACAGATACTTAATGTATAGTATTCTTTTTGCTCTCTACACACTATATTATAATGAATTATATTGTCTTCAAATTAATGTTCTTATAAATAAAGTATGCACATATAAATATACATTGTCATATGACATATTTTTTAACTGAGTATGTCTTTATAGTTTGCCTTTCAATTGCATCCATATCATCATTTTATTTATCTAACACCATGTAAATTTTTGTTTTATGTAAAATTTAGCAGTGCATCAGAATTCTCATTATAAAACATTTTTTGATACCCCATTACCCATTGTTTAATATTATAGTGGTTACAGACAATAAATAATTATTTCTGAATTATCATTGCAGAGGTATCAGAAACCCCTATTATTCTGATAGTATCTTCAGAAAAGATGAAGATGTTCAAGCTCATGTTGGCACTATTCAGAGCTTGAAAACTAAGGTGAGTTTTATTATATATTGAGAAACCTTCAATTTTACCTAATAACTGTTTGGCGACTATAACATATGGTGGCCATTTTTTTATTTTTTCATTATAGTTTATATATATTGAATAAGGAAATATAACCCATAGAAATTCTTATGTGCAACAACAATGCCTATCGCGCAAAATAATCTCTACCTTCTACCCGTCCTGCATAATTATAATCATGCTCACCAACTGGTTATTTAGTTACTATAAATATTTTTGTTTAACAGAGTAAGCACACGTGTGGAGTGTCTACATGGAAAGCTGCTCAAAATAAGCCTCTTTCATTCCAAAGTTTGGATGAAACAGGAATCAGCATGGCCTCCTGTCGACATGGTATTATCCTCCACACCTTAAATAAATAAAATAAATATGTTTATTCAGGTAAGGTACATACATACAAGTGATGTTACATTAGTGGATTGATATATAGATAGAGCTAGTACATACAATGCCTAAAGCCACTATTACGCAATGCGTTTCGGGCAAGAAAAACATTAATATCTAGAACTTAATACTAATTGAGCATAAAGAATAAAAAGTGTTGAAAACAAATACAAATAAAGATAAAAAAAAGGGGGAACATGACTGAAAAAGCAGCACAAATACAATAGGTTGACAAACAGTGTTGATTAAAAAAAAATAATAATAATAAAATAAAATAACAGACATGGGTTGACAATAAAGGAGTGAGGTGGGTTACAGGGAATTTATTAGGTAGTGTTTAGTTTTTATCTTAAACTGGTTGAGAGAGGTACAGTCTTTAACATGGTTGGGAAGGTCATTCCACATTCTGGGTCCCTTGATTTGTAGAGCATTTCTAGTTTGATTAAGTCGTACTCTAGGAATATCAAAACTGTATTTATTCCTGGTGTGGTGCTCATGGGTTCTGTTACAACCTTCAATGAAGCTTTTGAGGTCAGGATTGGCATTACAGTTCAGCGTTTTATATATGTATAATACACAAGAGAGAATGTGCAGTGTCTTAATATCTAACATATTCAGAGATTTGAGTAAGGGTACCGAGTGCTGTCTGGGGCCAGAGTTGGATATTGTCCTAATAGCAGCTTTGTGTTGGGTAATGAGAGGGCGTAAATGATTTTGGGTAGTAGAACCCCAAGCACAAATACCATAGTTGAGGTATGGATAGATGAGGGAGTAATAGAGAGTAACCAGGGCAGGGCGGGGTACATAATATCTGATCTTAGAAAGAATGCCAACAGTTTTTGAAACTTTTTTTGATATATTTAGAATGTGACCCTGGAAATTCAGCTTGTGGTCGATGAGAACGCCAAGGAATTTGCCATCTAATTTGTTACAAATTTGGGTATTGTTTATTTTGAGATTTATCTGATTAGAGGATTTATTGTCAAACAGAATATAAAACGTTTTGTCAATGTTAAGGGTGAGTTTGTTGGCAGTTAGCCAAAGATGGACTTTCTCTAGCTCAGTATTTACTGTGGCATTTAGAGCAAGGGGGTCAGGACTGGAGTAAATGAAGGTTGTGTCGTCAGCAAATAGAATTGGTTTGAGGTGTTGGGAGGCATTTGGAAGGTCATTAATGTAGATGAGAAAGAGGAGAGGGCCAAGTATGCTGCCCTGAGGAACACCAATGTTGATGGGTAGGGTGGGAGAAATTGTATTATTCACAGAAACATACTGGAGCCTGTCAGTATGATAAGATTTGAGGTATTGCAGGGAGTGTCCTCTGACTCCATAATGATGTAATTTAAGAAGAAGGTTTTGATGGTTGACAGTGTCAAAAGCCTTACGCAGGTCCACAAATAACCCAACAGGAAACTCCTTTTTATCAAGAGCTGCGTGAATTAAGTTAATCATACTAATAAGTGCATCGTTAGTGCTTTTTTTGGGTCTGAAGCCATATTGACAAGAGCTAAGTATATTGTGTTTGGCTAGAAAAGAGTAAAGCTGCTTGTAGATTAGCTTTTCGAATATTTTTGACAAGTTAGGCAGGATTGATATAGGTCTGTAGTTGTTAACATCAGTGAGATCACCACATTTGTAGACAGGGGTTACCCTTGCTTTTTTTAGAATGTCAGGAAAGGTTTGGAGTTCAAGTGACTTGTTGAAGAGCAATGCAATAGCAGGGGCTAGAGATCTGGAGGCTTTTTTGTAAATTAAAGTTGGTATCTCCTCGAGGGCACTAGACTTGGTTTTAAGGGAAAGGATTATTTCATTGACATCAGTGGAACTAGTAGGCTTTAGGTACAGAGACTGTGGATAGTTACCTGTAAGATAGTTCTTAACATCAGTACAGGAAGATGGAATATCATTTGCAAGGGATGACCCAATGGAAGAGAAGAACCTATTGAACTCAATAGCAGAATCAGAGGCTGAAAGCTGACCAACGTTATTGGAAAGGAGTGTTGGCTTGTTATTTAAAATCTTCTTTGATCCCAATATTTGTGAAATTGTGCTCCAAGTTTTTTTAATGTTGCTCTTTATTTGGGTAAATTTATCTTCAAAGTATTTAGTTTTGGCTCGTCTAATTATTTTAGATAGCAATAACAAGTAATTCTTTGAGAATTCTTTGGAGACTGTTCCTAGCCTATACTTCTTCTCAAGGTCTCAAGAATACCTTGAATATGTATCAAGGAGAGCTGTACAGTTATGCCCACTATTTGCAAATTATGTATTTCAAATACGTAAAGTTTATTTGTCAAGACATAATTTGCAAATATTGGCCATGGGCCTTAACTGTGGCTCAGAAACAATCACATTTTCACATTGGTCAAGCAAAGCCATTTTTAGGAGTCCTACATGCAAAAGGACATGCTTGGTATTGTCAGGTAAATTAAAATATAACATTACATTTATGTATACTAATGTATACATTTATGTATACTAATTAAATTTAATGTAATGTATACATTACATTAAATATAATAAGTACAGTTTGTGTAAAAAAAATTAAGATTTCTGATTGTTTAAGATTAATGATATACGTATCATTTAATATAGTTGGAGGCTTTTAATTTTTGTACAGTAATTTGAATTTTTTTTTTACTGTATACTTTTATGTTAAAGGTATTGTATGGAGGGCGGTGGCAAGAAGGAAGTGGCATGACTTTAGGGGAAGAGGCAGAGCAAGTGTTTGCATACCTCTCACGATACAACTCTACAACTAAAAACATGCTGAAAGCTGGTATTTGTTTATATGGTTCATCTGATCAAGTTTTTTATTATTTTACCTGCCCTGTAATCAGTATAATGCGATTTGTATTCAGTATTCAATAAGTATCAACTCCCTCAAGTAATCAATAAAAGAATGAAAACATATTGGTCAAACTTGAGTTGGTCATGGTGAGTAAAGGTATGTTATGAAACTGTTATTAATCTATGCTCTCCCACAGTACACCTCCCACAGTAACCCCAGCACCAACCTCCCACAGTAACCCCAGCACCAACCTCCCACAGTACACCTCCCACAGGTAACCCCAGCACCAACCTCCCACAGGTAACCCCAACACCAACCTCCCACAGTAACCCCAACACCAACCTCCCACAGTACACCTCCCACAGTAACCCCAGCACCAACCTCCCACAGGTAACCCCAGCACCAACCTCCCACAGTACACCTCCCACAGAAACCCCAGCACCAACCTCCCACAGTACACCTCCCACAGGTAACCCCAGCACCAACCTCCCACAGTACACCTCCTACAGGTAACCCCAGCACCAACCTCCCACAGTACACCTCCCACAGGTAACCCCAGCACCAACCTCCCACAGTACACCTCCCACAGTAACCCCAACACCAACCTCCCACAGTACCTCCCACAGGTAACCCCAGCACCAACCTCCCACAGTACACAACACCAACCTCCCACAGTACACCTCCCATAGGTAACCCCAGCACCAACCTCCCACAGTACACCTCCCACAGGTAACCCCAGCACCAACCTCCCACAGGTAACCCCAACACCAACCTCCCACAGTAACCCCAACACCAACCTCCCACAGTACATCTCCCACAGTAACCCCAGCACCAACCTCCCACAGTACACCTCCCACAGTAACCCCAGCACCAACCTCCCACAGGTAACCCCAGCACCAACCTCCCACAGGTAACCCCAACACCAACCTCCCACAGTAACCCCAACACCAACCTCCCACAGTAACCCCAGCACCAACCTCCCACAGTACACCTCCCACAGGTAACCCCAGCACCAACCTCCCACAGTACACCTCCCACAATAACCCCAGCACCAACCTCCCACAGGTAACCCCAACACCAACCTCCCACAGTACACCTCCCACAGTAACCCCAACACCAACCTCCCACAGTAACCCCAACACCAACCTCCCACAGTAACCCCAGCACCAACCTCCCACAGGTACAAAATGAAGCCATGAGAATTATCTTAGGATGCCCAAGAAATGCTATGATTGAGAAAATGAGGATGGAGTTGAATCTGCAGAGTATTGGGGATAGAATTGCAGAGATAAATGTAGCTTCTGCCATTAGATTAATGAGAGGTGGGGGAGCTAATGAATTGGTCCTCTCAGTTCAAAAGGTGGGAAGTACTGAACAATGTATGATGAAGAAAAGAGCATATATGAATACCTTATGTTCTAATGTTATTAAGTATGATGTTATTACAGAGTGTATTGCTGTGCCCAAGAGAAAATTCACACCACCATGGGAGGATTGTAATGTAGATGTAGTAATTACTCCCTTGCAAAAGAAAAAAAGTATGTATGAAATTGGAGAGCTGAGGGCAACATATGATTGTATAATTAGAAAATTGCCTACAGAAAACACTCTACTACATGTATATTGTGATGGGTCAGTAGCTAGGGATGGGAAGGCAGGATGTATATTGTGATGGGTCAGTAGCTAGGGATGGGAAGGCAGGATGTATATGTTCTTAACATTCTGAAACCTATATTGTTTGCTGATGATACTACACTCATCTACTCCAACCCCAACCCACATGCACTAAATACTGTAATGTTGTTAATAATGAACTAAAAAAAGTCCACTTATGGATGTCAACCAACAAACTAACACTTAACATAGAAAAGACCTACTACATTTTATTTGGAAGCAAATCTACAAATGCAATTCAGCTTCAGATGACAATGTAAACATTAGCAATAACAATGATGGAAAGTTTCTTGGTCTATTCTTAGACAAGAGACTCAACTTCAGTACCCACATACAACACATAACTAAGAAAGTCTCTAAAACAGTTGGTATACTCTCCAAAATCAGATATTATGTACCTAACCCTGCTCTCATCTCTCTATATTATACACTAATCTATCCCTATCTCAACTATGGTATCTGTGCATGGGGTTCAACCACTGCAAACCACCTCAAGTCCATCATCACCCAGCAAAAATCTGCTATCAGAATAATATCAAATTCTGCTTTCAGACAACACTCAGCCCCCTTGTTTAACTCCCTAAACATGCTAAACATAATCTCACTCCATAAATTCTCTTGTGTCAACTACATTTACAAAACCCTGTTCTTAAATGCAAATCCTGCTCTGAAACTCTTCCTGGACAGATGTAATAGGACCCATTATCACCACACCAGAAATAAATATCTCTTTGATATCCCCAGAGTTAAACTTGTATAAATAAATAAATAAATAAATATGTTTATTCAGGTAAGGTACATACATACAAGTAATGTTACATTAATGGATCGATATATAGATAGAGCTAGTACATACAATGCCTAAAGCCACTATTACGCAACGCGTTTCGGGCAGGAAAAACATTAATATCTAGAACTTAATACTAATTGAGCATAAAGAATAAAATGTGTTGAGAACAAATACAAATAAAGATAAAAAAAAGGGGGAACATGACTGAAAAAGCAGCACAAATACAATAGGTTGACAAACAGTGTTGATTAAAAAAAAAAAAATAATAACAGACATGGGTTGACAATAGAGGGGTAAGGTAGGTTAGTGAATTTATTAGGTAGTGTTTAGTTTTTATCTTAAACTGCTTGAGAGAGGTACAGTCTTTAACATGGTTGGGAAGATCATTCCACATTCTGGGTCCCTTGATTTGTAGAGCATTTCTAGTTTGATTAAGTCGTACTCTTGGAATATCAAAACTGTATTTATTTCTGGTGTGGTGCTCATGGGTTCTGTTACAACCTTCAATGAAGCTTTTGAGCTTATATGTATGTATTTGTAATGTATGTATGTAAACAATGTATTTATTATCATTTATCAATTCTGATAGAAATTACCTACTTAAAATTATCTGTTAGATTAAGGACCTGCCTGAAACGCTGCGCATACTAGTGGCTTTACAAGATTGTAAATACTGTACTATTCAATGTATTCTCACAAACCCAATGTACCTACTTGTATATATATAAATAAAATAAAATAAAATATTGTGATGGGTCAGTAGCTAGGGATGGGAAGGCAGGATGCAGTATGCCAAACTGAATTCGTGCGCCCCTTGAGGGACTTGAAGTAGAGGGATAGGGATCACAGGATAAGTATGGGTTGCACAAACTACTGGTAACAGGATGAGTATGGGTTGCACAATTAATTACTACAAAGTGGTTGAGTATGGGGTGCACGTAAATGAAGACTCCCAAGAAGCAAATCAGAGATCAGCCCAAGCTTCATCTTGAGGCAAAGCTCAATGCCTTAAGCCATATTGATGCTCTGTCCACAGAGCATTCTCTCTCTCAAATCATAATAGTACACTAATGGTTCCCTACACCACCCCTCATTTGCAGCTGCAGCAGGCTTGGGTGACATGATGACTATGGGGTGCACAATAAACTAACACTCACAGAATGAGTATGGGCTGCACAATAAGCTACCTCTCACAAGATTAGTAATAAAGAAACATTAATTTTTTGGGTAGGGTGACTGAAACTCATCCTGGGGTAAAAATGTTTATTTAAATTTATTATAGTTAAATGAATTTAGTAAATTATTCCATATATTGTATTATAAGTGAATTGACACTAAACTATAAATGATACTAATAAGGTTTTAAAAATGAAAAACAGTAAAAATCCTTCATGTAAGATATGGAAGTTGAAAAGTAAATTAACTGTAAACTAAATTATAAACTGTAGACATAATATAAAGTATTATAAGTAAAATACCTATAAACTACCAAATAATAAGGTGTAAGGAACCATTTCTATTGTTTGTCCTTTTTTACCTGTTTCCTCAGGTATTTTAAAATTCCCATTCCGTTGTTACTACACTGTTTTCCTGGTGTAGTTCCCTGTGGTTCAAATTTTACTACTTGTACTTCTTGCTGTTTCTGAATGATTGCTAATGGTAGCCCTTGTTGCACCTGCGGAACTTTTTGTAAATGTTCCACCTGCGGAACTTTTTGTACTTGTTGAATTTCTTGCACCTGCGGTACTTTTTGGACTTGATGCACCTGCTGCACTTGTAGCTCGTCATGATTTTTTTCCAGGGCATTATCGCTATCACCTTCTGATCCTAATGTAAGTTTATCTGCATCAAGCTTCCTTGTGCGTGCTGGAAAAAAAATAAAAATAAAAAATAAAAAATTTCGAAATGGAAGATCCTGTGTAACAAATTTAATCAGTTACTATGATCGAGCCGCAGAAATTTTACAGGAAAGATATGGTTGGGTTGACTGCATCTATCTGGACCTAAAAAAGGCATTCAACAGAATTCCACATAAGAGTTTGTTCTGGAAACTGGAACATATTGGAGAGGTGACAGGTAAGCTTCTAACATGGATTAAAAAATTTCAAACTGATAGAAAAATGAGGGCAGTAATCAGAGGCAATGTATTGGACTGGAGAAATGTCACGAGTGGAGTACCACAGGGTTTAGTTCTGGCATTCATGGATAAATAATAAATAAATTGTTCATGATTTTTTTAGACAAAAGCTAGAATATGCAGCAGTTGTATGGTGCCCATATCTTAAGAAGTACATGTACAAACTTTAAATGATACAAAGACGTCATGGGTGTCATAGGGGCCCCAGCACACTGGTTTGCTAAAGGGCCCTTAATGCTGTCGAGACCTTATGGGCCCTTGGACCCATTACGTTAAGACATAGTGCTGTATTGGGCCACACACTTTTTGCCATATACATCAACGACAGAGATGATTGAATTGAAATTATATATATATATATATATATATATATATATATATATATATATATATATATATATATATATATATACATATACATATGTATATATATATATGAGAGAAAATAATAGGTGGTGATATATTTATATATTATGTGAACTACTTACACAAAAAGAAGTTAGTGGTGAAGATCTTCTTGTCCTCTTCTTGTATTACGTTTTTTGGTAGGAAACCATGTGTCACCCGTGCTGGTCCTTTCTTGTAATAGATAACGATTGATTCATACCCACAGCCACGCAGATATGTTAGCTGAAAAGCAAATAATATTTAAACAATAACACTATCTGGGAAAATGCAACAAAATAAATGTTTGAAGCATAGCTGGGCATGTGCAATAGAACCCATAATAGAATCACAATACCAGAAATAAATATCTTTGATATCCCCAGAGTCAAAGTTATTCTGTGTAAATACTCTATGCAAATAAAGGGACCTTGTCTATGGAACTCACTCGCTAACAAATTTAAAAACTGTCCAACTTCTGCCATTTTAAAAAATAAAACCAAAAAGTACCTAATTTTATCTTGATAGTTTCCTAACTCGCACTGTATCTTATGAAATCCAATGCCAGAATATATGTGCCTAAACCATACAACTTTTCCATTGTAATCATTGCTATCACCTTATATCATGAGAGATGGAATCCCTCTGATCGAGGGAGGACGCTACGCACGCTACGCTCCTCACTAGAAGCTGTATATCAGCCCTTAAACTTACGCCAGATGATGTAGACCACCACCCACAGGCAGCTAAGTACATGGAGTCCAAGCATGTTATAGCAAAACCAAAGTAACCGACCAAAATCAACTCATTCCATCTCAAATAAGTTTCAAAACAATCCTCTACGGTGTGAGTACCAGTGCATGCTGCCGCCACCGCGCTGCCTTACGCAAGTTTCTTCTCAACATATACCCCTCAGTCCATTCTAACCAATCATGTCTCCTAAAAATGTGACTGTGCAGGGAAATAAGGGCAACAAACTCCTTAACAAGACATCCATCCCGGCCAACTCTAACAATATCCGTGTTTCTCCGTCTGGAAGCTCTGGGGTCCGGGGTGGCGGGGTTGCCCTCCCCTCCACCCCATTGAGCAAAGGAGCAGAGTCCTCTCAACCCTCTCCTATGAACATGCTAGCATCCCAGTATAATCAACTCAAGCGAGCTTCCGGTCCCTCACCGGAATTCACTAATTGGACCGAGAATCTGTGGTTCAAAAAGTTGTGCCTAGTCCTCGAGTCACAAAATTCTATCATCTTGAGTCTTCTTAACGAGAATCTAGCGAACCGCGCTAACCTCCAACAACAACAACAAGAAATAACCCTCCTCCGCGTGGATATTAGAAACTACAAGGCTAGCCAAGACCAACTACAGCATGATTTGAATGATCTCCATGAGGAAAACAACCTTCGGAAAACTGATGAAGCCTTAAAAAAGCAGGAGGAAGCTCTCAGCAAAATGACTGCATGTATCAGTACATTTTCAGCTCAACGTTCCGTCTCCCAGGAGGAACAAGACCAGCAAAAGCTGCTAGACTCTGTTATCGTGTCGTCCCAAGATATACCTGTGGAACATGAAGGTGAAAATTGTTTCGAAATAGCTCAGGATCTCTTAAAAAACAAACTGCAGCTCAATCTAAACAAAACTGACGTTATTGCTGCCTACAGAGTAGGCAAAAAGAATCCATCAGGTCTAAATCAACGGAAAATTCGCCTGAAGCTGTCTTCCCAGTTCACGAAATCCAATCTAGTCCGGACAGCTGCATCCCTACGGAAGGGATTATACATCAACGAGTGCTTGACCAGGAACAGACAGCAAATCCTCTACCGCCTGCGTCAAATCCGGCAACAAAACCCAGATGCTATTCATCAGTGCTTCGTTAGAGATGGTCTGATAAAGGTGAGAAAAACCGCAGAGGGCAAAATGTTTACTATTACTAGAGAAGAAAACCTCAACACTTTCCTCTCCCAATGTGGTTTGTCTCACCTTATCACTCCCAATGAATTAACTTAATTAACCCCCTGTCAACTAGTGGGGCTAGGTATCCTAAGTCTCCTTGGTTCATTTTCTGACTTAATTTTAAACTTACTCTTACCTAGTCATTTACCGAAATTATTTAATTGAGTTATTAAGTAGTTCTTCATGTCTTTTTAATTATACAGTCATTACTGAACTATCTATAGTTATTAATCATTAGCTTAAATTTGCCTATGTTTATTATTCAACATTTCTTTGATTTCATTTATTACCTAGGTTGCCTAGCCTTGCCATGCTCCCTTACTCCATTGTACCTCTGGCTTTGCCTGCATCTCAAATTGCAAATTGTTACTTACAGTGTACCTGTGAGTACTCGTAAGCAATCTACCTCAATTTTTGCTCAATTTGTTTTTTTTTTTTTTTTTTGTATTGCTTAGTCTTGCCTATATTTTTTGTTTTGTATTTCCATATCTTGTGTTTTGTATAGTCCATGTTTACATGTTTTTTCTTTAATCTCATTAATTGCCTAGGTTGCCTAGCCTAGCCATACTCCCTTACTCCATTGTACCCCTGTAAGCCCCTTTTCTGTTTGTTTTGTACAGTATTGTGTATATATTTTTCCCTATTTTATAGCTTTTTTCTACTTATTTCTGATTCTACAATCAGCTTTTTTTATGCAGTCAAGTATAGACCCTGAACTTAACCTCTTATCCACTATCTATGACAATAATCACTTTAATGATCTAAATTGCAGATATTTTGCAGCACATGATGTAAACAATGTATTAACTCATAATCACAATATCTCTGTAATCAATTTGAACGTTAGATCCCTAGGTAAACACTTCGATGATGTTAGTGCCTTGATTGAAACTATTGGCAACAAATTCTCTTTTATTATACTTACTGAAACATGGTTGAAAGAGGATACTACTCAACTCTTTAACATGCCTAACTACTCAGCAATTCACAACTGTCGTCAACTTCAGAGAGGTGGTGGCACTGCTCTTTACTACCACCAAGAACTAACATGCTTAAAAGAAATTAGAACTAGAGACTGCTATGGGGAGTATATCTTCGCCAGCTTCAGAGCCAAGGGTGCCGAGTCTGTCCTGTCTGTGGGTGCAGTCTATAGAATTCCCAACACTGATGTGTCTGGATTCAACTCAAACCTTAGAAATCTAATACTTGATAACAGACTGAACAAAAACCACCTAATTATCGCAGGGGACTTTAATATTGACCTCTGCGAGCCAGAACACCCTACTGCTGTTAGCTTCCTCAACTGTATGAATTCCTGCCTCCTCATACCCTTAATCACTAGACCTACTAGAATCACTGATAGCACTGCCACGACTCTAGATCACATCTGGACCAACATAACCTCTCCGCTTACTTCAGGTATAATCACCGATAGCACTACAGACCACTACCCCACATTTCTCTTAACTAACATTAGTAAACCACCTCTAGAAACAAGGGAGTTAAGCTTTAGGCTGCACAATGAAACTGCTATAAACAATTTTATAACTGCTGCTGATAATGTCAACTGGGAGTCCGAGTTAGGTAACATAGGGGACATCAACCTAGCAGTGCAATCTTTTCTAAAAACAACTCTTAGCCTTTATAACACCCACTGTCCTAGGCTTACAAAACAAGTCACAAGCAAAAGGCTTAACAATCCTTGGCTTACAAAGGGAATACTGAAATCCATTAACAAAAAACACGACCTTGAGAAGAAGTATAGGTTAGGAATTGTCTCCAAAGAATTCTCAAAGAATTACTCATTATTGCTATCTAAGATAATTAGACGAGCCAAAACTAATTACTACGAAGATAAATTTACGCAAATAAAGAGCAACATTAAACAAACTTGGAGCACAATTTCACAAATATTGGGATCAAAGAAATCTTTAAATAACAAACCGACTCTCCTGTCTAATAACGATGGTCAGCTTTCAGCCTCTGATTCTGCTATTGAGTTTAATAGGTTCTTCTCTTCCATTGGTTCATCCCTTGCAAATGATATTCCATCTTCCAGTACTGACATTAAGGACTATCTTACAGGTAACTATCCACAGTCTCTGTACCTAAAGCCTATTAACTCCACTGACGTCAATGAGATAATCCTTTCCCTTAAAACCAAGTCTGGTGCCCTTGAGGAGATACCAACTTTAATTTACAAAAAAGCCTCCAGATCTTTAGCCCCTGCTATTGCTTTGCTCTTCAACAAGTCACTTGAACTCCAAACCTTTCCAGATATTCTAAAAAAAGCGAGAGTAACGCCTGTCCACAAATGTGGTGACCCCACAGATGTTAACAACTACAGACCTATATCAATCCTGCCAAACTTGTCAAAAATTTTTGAAAAACTTATATACAAGCAGCTTTACTCATATCTAGCCAAACTCAATATACTTAGCCCTTGCCAACATGGCTTCAGACCCAAAAAAAGCACTAACGATGCACTTATTAGTATGCTTAACTTGATTCATACAGCTCTTGATAAAAAGGAGTTCCCTGTTGGGTTATTTGTGGACCTGCGTAAAGCTTTTGATACTGTCAACCACCATAACCTTCTTCTTAAATTACATCATTATGGAGTCAGAGGACACTCCCTACAATACCTCGAGTCCTACCTTACTGACAGGCTCCAATATATTTCTGTGAATAATACAATTTCTCCCACCCTACCCATCAACATTGGTGTTCCTCAGGGCAGCATACTTGGCCCTCTCCTCTTTCTCATCTACATTAATGACCTTCCAAATGCCTCCCAACACCTCAAACCAATTCTATTTGCTGACGACACAACCTTCATTTACTCCAGTCCTGACCCTCTTGCTCTAAATGCCACAGTAAATACTGAGCTAAATAAAGTCCATCTTTGGCTAACTGCCAACAAACTCACCCTTAACATTGACAAAACCTTCTATATTCTGTTTGGCAATAAATCCTCTAGTCTTATAAATCTCAAAATAAACAATACCCAAATTTGTAACAAATTAGATGGCAAATTCCTTGGCATTCTCATTGACCACAAGCTGAATTTCCAGGGACACATTCTAAATATATCAAAAAAAGTTTCAAAAACTGTGGGCATTCTTTCTAAGATCAGATATTATGTACCACGCCCTGCCCTGGTGACTCTCTATTACTCCCTTATCTATCCTTATCTCAACTATGGTATTTGTGCTTGGGGTTCTACTACCCAAAATCACTTACGTCCTCTAATTACCCAACACAAAGGCGCTATTAGAACAATATCCAACTCTGGCCCCAGACATCACTCGGTACCCCTACTCAAATCTCTTAATATGTTAGATATTAAGTCACTGCACATTCTCTCATGTGTATTATACATATATAAAACGCTAAACTATAATGCCAATCCTGATCTTAAAAGCTTCATAGAAGGTTGTAACAGAACCCATGAGCACCACACCAGAAATAAATACAGTTTTGATATTCCTAGAGTACGTCTTAATCAAACTAGAAATGCTCTGCAAATCAAGGGGCCCAGAATGTGGAATGACCTTCCCAACCATGTTAAAGACTGTACCTCTCTCAACCAGTTTAAGATAAAAACTAAACACTACCTAATAAATTCCCTGTAATCTACCTCACTCCTCTATTGTCAACCCATGTCTGTTATTTTCTTTTTTTTTTTTTTTTTTTTTTTTTTAATCAACACTGTTTGTCAACCTATTGTATTTGTGCTGCTTTTTCAGTCATGTTCCCCCTTTTTTTTTATCTTTATTTGTATTTGTTCTCAACATCTTTTATTCTTTATGCTCAATTAGTATTAAGTTCTAGATATTAATGTTTTCTTGCCCGAAACGCATTGCGTAATAGTGGCTTTAGGCATTGTATGTACTAGCTCTATCTATATATCAATCCATTAATGTAACATCACTTGTATGTATATACCTTACCTGAATAAACATCTGAATCTGAATCTGAATCTGAATTTGTTATATTGAATGCATATCTTACTATATTATACCTTGAAATATTCCTCAAATTATGCTACAATTTATATGTTGATAACCCTCAAATTTTACTTTAATGTACATAGTAATCTTTGTGATACTTTCTTACAATGTACCAGCCAATTTTTTCCATTTTTGCTTTAAATTGCCTATTTAAAATTATCTGTTAGATTAAGTAGAAATTTGCCTTTAAGTAGAAAACGGGCTTCCTCTTCTTTCTTCATTAATTCTCTACTGTTTCGGAAGTCACACTGGCAGAACTTGCAAACATTGCTTCGGACATGCACACATTGTTTGCAGTTTGTGCATCTCCTCAAGAATTTTCCCTGAAGACCTGAAGGAAATAATTTTTAATAAAATACTTATATTCAAATGACCTATGCTGCAAAAATTATAAGTTAAATTGTTGTTAAAATGTACTACAGTAATTAAATATATTATTTAAATTATGAAATAATCTACATTAACACTAGTGAGAGCAATGTTAAAAATTTTAGGACTGCATCTGGAAATAACTTTAATTTTGTATGTGATTAACCATGCTGTAACTCGTATAACAAAACTGAGAGGAGTTGCATCCAACAGCCTGATTGACCAGGCTGTTAATTTCAAGCGAATACTATATTATTGGAAGAAAAAAAAATTATATATATATATATATATATATATATATATATATATATATATATATATATATATATATATATATATATATATATATATAATCAATATTGTAACTTTTTTTGTGTAATGACGTTTTCAAATAAAGTTAGATAAATATACACACATACCAAAAGAATAGGGGTGGTAGGAGAAGAAAATATGAAAGTGTTCAGTGAGGATCCACAAGGTCTTCTCTGAGTACTCTTTATTTTCTTCTCCGAGGCTATGGGTCCCTACACTTGCACCAGAGGTGGTACCCCTCATATATATATATATATATATATATATATATATATATATATATATATATATATATATATATATATATATATGACAGTGTCAGATTCACCACCACCATCATACACCACCAGCACCATACACCACCAGCATCATACACCAACAGCACCATACACCACCAGCATCATACACCAACAGCACCATACACCACCAGCATCATACACCACCAGCATCATACACCATCAGCATCATACATCAATAGCATCATACACCATCAGCATAATACACCACCAGCATCATACACCATCAGCACCATACACCACCAGCACCATACACCACCAGCATCATACACCACCAGCACCATACACCACCAGCATCATACACCATCAGCATCATACACCATCAGCATCATACTCCACCAGAATCATACACCACCAGCATCATACACCACCAGCACCATACACCACAAGCATCATACACCATCAGCATCATACACCATCAGTATCATACACCATCAGCATCATACTCCACCAGCACCATACACCACCAGCATCATACACCACCAGCACCATACACCACCACCATCATACACCACCACCATGTCAAATGGACAGTGTCAACAAAATTATTCCCACATACTCCGTCACTATGTGATGGAGTATACATAGAACAGGGGACTGTAACAAATGTTCTAGCATAAAACTTTGTACAGTTTAGTAATTTCTTACCGTTTGATGTACTAGGTAGATCCATGTGTGGTGAAGTTTTATAGCTGGAGCTGGAAGATCCTGTCGAGATGACTTCTTCAAAGAGACTAATAGCTTGCACACACATTGTGTCTTGAGTCTTCCAGTACTTGGCCTACAGTTACCAGATCTGATTTACAGAAACTAGTGAACTATGGAGATAAGATTGTTAATAATATACTTTTTTTGAGATTCATATGACTTGCAGCTTAAAAACCAACTTTATTTTAAAATAGTACACTAAAGTACATAGCAAATTGCGAAATTTGTAGCTTTAACTACTTTAAAGCTAAATTCTCAAGCTTTGAAAATAAGCACAATTTGCTATTTTAAGCGGAATCTGGCAACTCTGATTTAGCATGTAAACATTGACTTGCATTCACAATGTAGTTATTTATTTTTCAACAATTTAAAACGAGTTATGAAAATACACACATTGGTACATTATTGCAAAGGCACTATACTATATATATATATATATATATATATATATATATATATATATATATATATATATATATATATATATATATATATATGTGCTCACGAAAATAAACATGTGATTAAGAATGTGACAATGTCAGACCACGGAGGAAAAATGAAACACCTTCTGAAGATGTATTTAATATACGAAAGTACTTAAGGAAATTTCCTGTTTCATTTTTCCTCCGTGGTCTGACATTGTCATATATATATATATATATATATATATATATATATATATATATATATATATATATATATATATATATATATATATATATATATATATATATATATATATATATATATATATATATATAAATTGTTGCAAGTCGAGCAACAAATATTTTATATTGAACAACAAATGAGATCGGAAAAGCAGTATTACCAAAATAGACCCCAGACACACCCTGTGGGTAGTAATGGACCCCCATACCAACCCTATGAGGGGTAGTGGACCCCATAATAACACTATGGGCGATAGTGGACACTATACAAACACTATGGGCGGTAGTTGACTTCATAGAGACCCTGTGGGCGGTAAGGGACCCCCTATCGACCCTGTGGGCGGCAGTTGACCCCCTACCGACCCTGTGGGCGGCAGTGGACCCCCTACCGACCCTGTGGGCGGCAGTGAACCCCTACCGAACCTGTGGGCGGCAGTGGACCCCCTACCGACCCTGTGGGCGGCAGTGGACCCCCTATCGATCCTGTGGGCGGTAGTGGACCCCCCCCCCCCTATCGACCCTGTGGGCGGCAGTGGACCCCCTATCGATCCTGTGGGCGGCAGTGGACCCCCTACCGACCCTGTGGGTGGCAGTGGACCCCCTACCGACCCTGTGGGCGGTAGTGGACCCCTACCGACCCTGTTGATGGTAGTTGACTTCATAGCGACCCTGTGGGCGGTAGTGGGCCCCATACCGACCCTGTGGGTGGCGGTGGACCCCATACCGACTCTGTGGGCGGCAGTGAACCCTATATACTAATCCTGTGGGCGATACTGTACCCTATAGTCATCCTGTGGGGGCAATGGACGCCATACATATCCAGTGGGTGTTATTGTACCCCATACTTATTCTGTGGGTGGTTGGAGCCCCATACCCATCCTGTGGGTTATAGTGGACCCCATACTCATCCTGTGGGTGGTATTGGACCCCATACCCATCCTGTGGGTGGTTGTAAGCCCATACCCATCCTGTCGGTGTTAGTGGACGCCACACACATCCATTGGATGGTATTGGCTCCCATACCCTTCCTGTGGGTGGAAGTGATCCCCATACCCATCCTGTGGGTGGATGTGACCCCCATACTCATCCTGCGGGTGTTATTGGAGCCCTTACCCACCTAACAGGTGGTAGTGGACCCTATACTAATCCTATAGTTTCCTATAATCCACACCATACCATCCTGTTTGCAGTAGTTTACCCTATATACATTCCAACATAACATCGTTTTCTGTTAGCGTTCCTACAAAACATTCTTTAAAGATTTCTAAAGCACAAACTATGGTATATAAGATTGGTGAAGCACTGTTATTCTATGTAAAAATTTATTGTGCTTATTATAATTTACTAAGAACAACTAATATTTCTCAAAACAAAACTACGAGCCTTCAATAGGATGTAGCTGATCTGTAATATTATAAGAGCATGGACAATAGTAGGTGAATTTCACAACCCATGTGGGACCTGAAAACTACAATTTTCGTTATAATTGAACCAATCACGACTATTCAGCTATCTACGTTGATGGACGAGTACTGTGAGACGTAAATTGGTACGTGAGGAAGAGTTTGAGCCTTGGTAAAAAAGTTAACTGGGAATATATCACATATGTACTAAATGCCCTCCCCTCCACCCCATTGAGCAAGGGAGCAGAGTCCTCTCAACCCTCTCCTATGAACATGCTAGCATCCCAGTATAAGCAACTCAAGCGAGCTTCCGGTCCCTCACCGGAATTCACTAACTGGACCGAGAATCAGTGGTTCAAAAAGTTGTGCCTAGTCCTCGAGTCACAAAATACTATCATCTTGAGTCTCTCAACGAGAATCTAGCGAACCGCGCTAATCTCCAACAACAACAACAAGAAATAACCCTCCTCCGCGAGGATATTAGAAACTGCAAGGCTAGCCAAGACCAACTACAGCATGATTTGAATGATCTCCGTGAGGAAAACAACCTTCGGAAAACTGATGAAGCCATAAAAAAACAGGAGGAAGCTCTCAGCAAAATGACTGCATGTATCACTACATTTTCAGCCCAACGTTCCGTCTCCCAGGAGGAACAAGACCAGCAAAAGCTGCTAGACTCTGTTATCGTGTCGTCCCAAGATATACCTGTGGAACATGAAGGTGAAAATTGTGTCGAAATAGCTCAGGATCTCTTAAAAAACCAATTGCAGCTCAGTCTAAACAAAACTGACGTTATTGCTGCCTACAGAGTAGGCAAAAAGAATCCATCAGGTCAAAACTAACGGAAAATTCGCCTGAAGCTGTCTTCCCAGTTCACGAAATCCCATCTAGTCCGGACAGCTGCATCCCAACGGAAGGGATTATACATCAACGAGTGCTTGACCAGGAACAGACAGCAAATCCTCTACCGCCTGCGTCAAATCCGTCAACAAAACCCAGATGCGATTCATCAGTGCTTCGTTAGAGATGGTCTGATAAAGGTGAGAAAAACCGCAGAGGGCAAAATGTTTACAATTACTAAAGAAGAAAACCTCAACACTTTCCTCTCCCAATGTGGTTTGTCTCACCTTATCACTCCCAATGAATTAACTTAATTAACCCCCTGTCAACTAGTGGGGCTAGGTATCCTAAGTCTCCTTGGTTCATTTTCTGACTTAATTTTTAACTTACTCTTACCTAGTCATTTACCGAAATTATTTAATTGAGTGTATTAAGTAGTTCTTCAGGTCTTTTTAATTATACAGTCATTACTGAACTATCTATAGTTATTAATCATTAGCTTAAATTTGCCTATGTTTATTATTCAACTTTTCTTTGATTTCATTTATTACCTAGGTTGCCTAGCCTCGCCATGCTCCCTTACTCCATTGTACCCCTGGCTTTGCCTGCATCTCAAATTGCAAATTGTTACTTACAGTGTACCTGAGAGTACTCGTAAGCAATCTACCTCATTTTTTTTCATTTTTGCTCAATTTGTTTTTTGTATTGCTTAGTCTTGCTTATATTTTTTGTTTTGTATTTCTATATCTTGTGTTTTGTATAGTCCATGTTTATATGTTTTTTCTTTAATCTCATTTATTGCCTAGGTTGCCTAGCCTAGCCATACTCCCTTACTCCATTGTACCCCTGTAAGCCCCTTTTGTGTTTGTTTTGTACAGTATTGTGTATATACTTTTCCCTATTTTATAGCTTATTTCTACTTATTTCTGATTCTGCAATCAGCTTTTTTTATGCAGACAAGTATAGACCCAGAACTTAACCTCTTATCCACTATCTATGACAATAATCACTTTAATGATCTAAATTGCAGATATTTTGCAGCACATGATGTAAACAATGTATTAACTCATGATCACAATATCTCTGTAATCAATTTGAACGTTAGATCCCTAGGTAAACACTTCGATGATGTTAGTGCCTTGATTGAAACTATTGGCAACAAATTCTCTTTTATTATACTTACTGAAACATGGTTGAAAGAGGATACTACTCAACTCTTTAACATGCCTAACTACTCAGCAATTCACAACTGTCGTCAACTTCAGAGAGGTGGTGGCACTGCTCTTTACTACCACCAAGAACTAACATGCTTAAAAGAAATTAGAACTAGAGACTGCTATGGGGAGTATATCTTCGCCAGCTTCAGAGTCAAGGGTGCCGAGTCTGTCCTGTCTGTGGGTGCAGTCTATAGAATTCCCAACACTGATGTGTCTGAATTCAACTCAAACCTTAGAAATCTAATACTTGATAACAGACTGAACAAAAACCACCTAATTATCGCAGGGGACTTTAATATTGACCTCTGCGAGCCAGAACACCCTACTGCTGTTAGCTTCCTCAACTGTATGAATTCCTGCTTCCTCATACCCTTAATCACTAGACCTACTAGAATCACTGGTAGCACTGCCACGACTCTGGATCACATCTGGACCAACATAACCTCTCCGCTTACTTCAGGTATAATCACCGATAGCACTACAGACCATTACCCCACATTTCTCTTAACTAACATTAGCAAACCACCTCTAGAAACAAGGGAGTTAAGCTTTAGGCTGCACAATGAAACTGCTATAAACAATTTTATAACTGCTGCTGATAATGTCAACTGGGAGTCCGAGTTAGGTAACATAGGGGACATCAACCTAGCAGTGCAATCTTTTCTACAAACAACTCTTAGCCTTTATAACACCCACTGTCCTAGGCTTACAAAACAAGTCACAAGCAAAAGGCTTAACAATCCTTGGCTTACAAAGGGAATACTGAAATCCATTAACAAAAAACACGACCTTGAGAAGAAGTATAGGTTAGGAATTGTCTCCAAAGAATTCTCAAAGAATTACTCATTATTGCTATCTAAGATAATTAGACGATCCAAAACTAAATACTACGAAGATAAATGTACTCAAATGAAGAGCAACATTAAACAAACTTGGAGCACAATTTCACAAATACTGGGATCAAAGAAATCTTTAAATAACAAACCGACTCTCCTGTCTAATAACGATGGTCAGCTTTCAGCCTCTGATTCTGCTATTGAGTTCAATAGGTTCTTCTCTTCCATTGGTTCATCCCTTGCAAATGATATTCCATCTTCCAGTACTGACATTAAGGACTATCTTACAGGTAACTATCCACAGTCTCTGTACCTAAAGCCTATTAACTCCACTGACGTCAATGAGATAATCCTTTCCCTTAAAACCAAGTCTGGTGCCCTTGAGGAGATACCAACTTTAATTTACAAAAAAGCCTCCAGATCTTTAGCCCCTGCTATTGCTTTGCTCTTCAACAAGTCACTTGAACTCCAAACCTTTCCAGATATTCTAAAAAAAGCGAGAGTAACGCCTGTCCACAAATGTGGTGACCCCACAGATGTTAACAACTACAGACCTATATCAATCCTGCCAAACTTGTCAAAAATTGTTGAAAAACTAATATATAAGCAGCTTTACTCATATCTAGCCAAACTCAATACACTTAGCCCTTGCCAATATGGCTTCAGACCCAAAAAAAGCACTAACGATGCACTTATTAGTATGCTTAACTCGATTCATACAGCTCTTGATAAAAATGAGTTCCCTGTTGGGTTATTTGTGGACCTGCGTAAAGCTTTTGATACTGTCAACCACCATAACCTTCTTCTTAAATTACATCATTATGGAGTCAGAGGACACTCCCTACAATACCTCGAGTCCTACCTTACTGACAGGCTCCAACATGTTTCTGTGAATAATACAATTTCTCCCACCCTACCCATCAACATTGGTGTTCCTCAGGGCAGCATACTTGGCCCTCTCCTCTTTCACATCTACATTAATGACCTTCCAAATGCCTCCCAACACCTCAAACCAATTCTATTTGCTGACGACACAACCTTCATTTACTCCAGTCCTGACCCTCTTGCTCTAAATGCCACAGTAAATACTGAGCTAAATAAAGTCCATCTTTGGCTAACTGCCAACAAACTCACCCTTAACATTGACAAAACTTTCTATATTCTGTTTGGCTATAAATCCTCTAGTCAAATAAATCTCAAAATAAACAATACCCAAATTTGTAACAAATTAGATGGCAAATTCCTTGGCATTCTCATTGACCGCAAGCTGAATTTCCAGGGACACATTCTAAATATATCAAAAAAAGTTTCAAAAACTGTGGGCATTCTTTCTAAGATCAGATATTATGTACCACGCCCTGCCCTGGTGACTCTCTATTACTCCCTTATCTATCCTTATCTCAACTATGGTATTTGTGCTTGGGGTTCTACTACCCAAAATCACTTACGTCCTCTAATTACCCAACACAAAGCTGCTATTAGAACAATATCCAACTCTGGCCCCAGACATCACTCGGTACCCCTACTCAAATCTCTGAATATGTTAGATATTAAGTCACTGCACATTCTCTCATGTGTATTATACATATATAAAACGCTAAACTATAATGCCAATCCTGATCTCAAAAGCTTCATAGAAGGTTGTAACAGAACCCATGAGCACCACACCAGAAATAAATACAGTTTTGATATTCCTAGAGTACGACTTAATCAAACTAGAAATGCTCTGCAAATCAAGGGGCCTAGAATGTGGAATGACCTTCCCAACCATGTTAAAGACTGTTCCTCTCTCAACCAGTTTAAGATAAAAACTAAACACTACCTAATAAATTCCCTGTAATCTACCTCACTCCTCTATTGTCAACCCATGTCTGTTATTTTCTTTTTTTTTAATCAACACTGTTTGTCAACCTATTGTATTTGTGCTGCTTTTTCAGTCATGTTTCCCCTTTTTTTTTTTTTTTTATCTTTATTTGTATTTGTTCTCAACACTTTTTATTCTTTATGCTCAATTAGTATTAAGTTCTAGATATTAATGTTTTTCTTGCCCGAAACGCATTGCGTAATAGTGGTTTTAGGCATTGTATGTACTAGCTCTATCTATATATCAATCCATTAATGTAACATCACTTGTATGTATATACCTTACCTGAATAAACATCTGAATCTGAATCTGAATCTGAAATCACATTCCACATATTGACTTTAAGCATTAAGTCATATATGTGCTGTCTTGTGTGAGAACGGGTTGATTCGTGTACTGGTTGTGGTGTGGTAGTAATGGGATACAAGTTGTGGTGTGGTAGTAATGGGATACAAGTTGTGGCGTGGTAGTAATGGGATACAAGTTGTGGTGTGGTAGTAGTGGTGTTCTAGTTGTACAGTGGTAGTAGTAGTGAACAAGTTGTGGAGTGGTTGTAGTAGTGTACTAGTTGTGGTGTGGTAAAAGTGGGGGTACAAGATTAGGTGTGGTAGTAGAGGCATATTAGTTGTGGTATAACAGTAGTCGTGTACTAGTTGCGATGTTGTAGTAGTAGCATGCTAGTTGTGGTGTGGTAGAACTGATGTTATACTGGTTGTGGTGTGGTAGTAATGGTATACTAGCTGTAATGTATTAGTTGTGGTGTGGTAGTTGTAATGTACTAGTTGTGGTATGGTAATAGTAGTGGTGTACTACTTGTGGTGTGGAAGTAGTAGTGGTTTACTAGTTGTGGTGTGGTAGTAGTGGTGTACTAGTGCTGGTGTACTGGTTGTGATGTGGTACTGGTGGTGTACTGGTGCTGGTGTACTAGTTGTGGTGTGGTCGTAATGGTGAACTAGTGCTGATGTACTACTTGTGGTGTGGTAGTAGTAGTGTACAAGTTGTGGTGTGATACTAGTGGTGTGCTTGGTGTGATGTGGTGGTAATGGTGTATTAGTTGTGGTGTGGTAGTAGTGGTGTACTGCCTGTGGTATGGAAGTAATGGGGAACTAGTTGTGGTGTGGTAGTAGTGGTGTACTAGTTATGGTGTTCTAGTTGTTGTGTGGTAGAAATAGTGTACTAGTTGTGGTGTGATAGTACTTGGTTACTAATTGTGGTACGGTAATAGTGGTGTACTAGTTGTGTACTCGTTGTGGTGTGGTAGTGTTAGTGTACTAGTTGTAGTGTGGTAGTACTGATGTACTAGTTGTGGTGTGGTAGTAGTTGGGTACTAGTTGTGGTGTGGTAGTAGTGGTGTACTAGTTGTGGTGCGGTAGTAGTGGTGTACTACTTGTGGTGTGGTATTAGAGATGTACTAGTTGAGGTGTGGTAGTAGTGGTATACTAGTTGTAGTGTACTAGTTGTGGTGTGGTAGTTGTGGTGTACTAGTTGTGGTGTGCTAGTTGTGGGGTGGTAACAGTTGGGTACTAGTTATGGTGTGATAGTAGTGGAGTACTAGTTGTTGTTAGTAGTGGTGTACTAGTTGTGGTGAGGAAGTAGTGGTGTACTAGTTGTGGTGTTGTAGTAGTGGTGTACTAAGTGTGATGTCCAATTTGTGGTTAGTAGTGGTGTACTAGTTGAGGTGTGGTAGTAATGAGATACTAGTTTTGGTGTGGTAGAAGTGGTGTTCTAATTGTGGTGTGGTAATAGTGTTGTTCAAGTTCTGGTGTGGTAGTAGTTGTGTACTAGTTGTGATGTGCTAGTTGTGGTTATTGGTGTTGTACTAGATGTGTTGTGGTAGTTGTAGGAACTAGTTTTGGTTAGTAGTGGTGTACTAGCTGTAGTGTGGTAGTACTGAGATACTAGTTTTGGTGTGGTAGTAGTGGTGTTCTAGTTATGGTGTGGTAGTAATGGGGTACTAGTTGTGGAGTTGAAGAAGTGGAAAACTAGTTATCGTGTGGAAGTTGTAGTGTACTAGTTATGGTATATTAATAGTGGTGTACAAGCTGTGGTGAGGCAGTAGTGGGGTACAAGTTGTGGAAAGGTAGTATTCGTGTACTGGTTGTGGTGTGGTGGTAGTGGGATACTAGTTACGATGTGGTAGTAGTGGTGTTCTAGTTGTACTGTGCAAGTAGTAGTGAACTAGTTGTGGAGTGATTGTATTAGTGTACTAGTTGTTGTGTGGTAAAAGTGGAGGTACTAGATGAGGTGTGGTAGTAGAGGCATATTAGTTGTGGTATAACAATAGTCGTGTACTAGTTGTGGTGTGCTAGTAGTAGCATGCTAGTTGTGGTGTTGTAGAACTGGTGGTGTACTGGTTGTCGTGTGGTAGTAGTGGTATACTAGTTATAATGTATTAGTTTAGGTGTGGTAATAGAAGTGGTGTACTAGTTGTGGTGTGGAAGTAGTAGTGGTCTACTAGTTGTGGTGTGGTAGTAGTGGTGTACAAGTGCTGGTGTACTAGTTGTGGTGTGGTAGTGGTGGTGTACTGGTGCTGGTGTTCTAGTTGTGGTTTGGTAGTAATGGTGTACTATTGCTGATGTACTAGTTGTGGTGTGGTAGTAGTAGTAAACAAGTTGTGGTGTGGTACTAGTGGTGTACTTGGTGTGATGTGGTGGTAGTGGTGTATTAGTTGTGGAAAGGTAGTATTCGTGTACTGGTTGTGGTGTGGTGGTAGTGGGATACTAGTTACGATGTGGTAGTAGTGGTGTTCTAGTTGTACTGTGGTAGTAGTAGTGAACTAGTTGTGGAGTGATTGTATTAGTGTACTAGTTGTTGTGTGGTAAAAGTGGAGGTACTAGATGAGGTGTGGTAGTAGAGGCATATTAGTTGTGGTATAACAATAGTCGTGTACTAGTTGTGGTGTGTTAGTAGTAGCATGCTAGTTGTGGTGTTGTAGAACTGGTGGTGTACTGGTTGTCGTGTGGTAGTAGTGGTATACTAGTTATAATGTATTAGTTTAGGTGTGGTAATAGAAGTGGTGTACTAGTTGTGGTGTGGAAGTAGTAGTGGTCTACTAGTTGTGGTGTGGTAGTAGTGGTGTACAAGTGCTGGTGTACTAGTTGTGGTGTGGTAGTGGTGGTGTACTGGTGCTGGTGTTCTAGTTGTGGTTTGGTAGTAATGGTGTACTATTGCTGATGTACTAGTTGTGGTGTGGTAGTAGTAGTAAACAAGTTGTGGTGTGGTACTAGTGGTGTACTTGGTGTGATGTGGTGGTAGTGGTGTATTAGTTGTGGTGTGGTAGTAGTGGTGTACTGCCTGTGGTATAGAAGTAATGGGGAAGTAGTTGTGGTGTGGTAGTAGTTGTGTACTAGTTATGGTGTGATAGTAGAGGGTTACTAATTGTGATACGGTAATAGTGGTGTACAAGTTAAGTACTCGTTGTGGTGTGGTAGTGTTAATGTACTTGTTGTGGTGTTCAAGTTGTTGTGTGGTAGTAATGGTGTACTAGTTGTGGTGTGGTAGTAATGGTGTACTACTTGTGGTGTGATGTTAGTGGGTTATTAATTGTGATATGATAATAGTGGTGTACTAGTTGTGTACTCGTTGTGGTGTGGTAGTGTTAGTGTACTAGTTGTGGTGTGGTAGTGTTAGTGTACTAGTTGTGGTGTTCTAGTTGTTGTGTGGTAGTAATGGTGAGTAGTGGTGTAATAGTTGTGGTGTTCTAGTTGTTGTGTGGTAGTAATGGTGTACTGGTTGTGGTGTGATAGTAGTAGATTACTAATTGTGGTACGGTAATAGTGGTGTACTAGTTGTGTACTCGTTGTGGTGTGGTAGTGTTAGTATACTAGTTGTAGTGTGATAGTAGTGATGTACTAGTTGTGGTATACTAGTTGTGGTGTGGTAGTAGTTGGGTACTAGTTGTGGTGTGGTAGTAGTAGTGTACTAGTTGTGGTGCGGTAGTAGTGCTGTACTAGTTGTGGTGTGGTATTACTGATGTACTAGTTGTGGTGTGGTAGTAGTGGTATACTAGTTGTAGTGTACTAGTTGTAGTGATGTAATAGTGGTGTATTAGATGTGGTGAAATAGTTGTGGTGTGGTAGTAGTGGGGTATTAGTTGTGGTGTGGTGATAGTAGTGGTGTACTAGTTGTGGTGTAATAGTAGTAGTGTACTAGTTGTAGTATACTAGTTGTGATGTGGTAGTAGTGGTGTACTTGTTGTGGTGTACTAGTTATAGTGTGGTAGTAGTTAGGTACTAGTTGTTGTGAGGTAGTAGTGGTGTACTAGTTGTGGTATGGTAGTTTTGGAGTACTAGTTGTGGTGTGCTAGTTGTGGTGTGGTAGTAGTGATGTACTAGTTGTGGTTCACTAGTTGTGGTGTGGTAGTATTGGTGTACTAGTTGTGGTGTGGTAGTAGTAGTAGTGTACTAGTTTTTGTGTGGTAGTATTGGTGTACTAGTTGTTATGTAGTAGTTGCGGTGTATAAGTTGTGGTATTCTAGTGATAGTGTGGTAGTAGTGGGGGTACTAGTTGTTGTGAGGTAACAGCAGTGTACTAGTTGTGTTGTGGTAGTTGTGGTGTACTAGTTGTGGTGTGCTAGTTGTGGGGTGGTAGCAGTAGGGTACTAGTTATGGTGTGGTAGTAGTGGAGTGCTAGTTGTTGTTAGTAGTGGTGTACTAGTTGTGGTGAGGTAGTAGTGGTGTACTAGTTGTGATGCACTAGTTGTGGTGTTGTAGTAGTGGTGTACTAAGTGTAATGTCCAATTTGTGGTTAGTAGTATTGTACTAGATGTGTTGTGGTAGTAGTTGGGTACTAGTTGTGGTTAGTAGTGGTGTACTACTTGTGGTGTGGTAGTAATGAGATACTAGTTTTGGTTTGGTAGTAGTAGTGTTCTAATTGTGGTGTGGTAATAGTGTTGTGCAAATTCTGGTGTGGTAATAGTGGTGTACTTGGTGTGATGTGCTAGTTGTGGTTCGTAGTGTTGTACTAGATGTGTTATGGTAGTTTTGGGGAACTAGTTTTGGTTTATAGTGGTGTAGTAGTGAGATACTAGTGAGCTGTAGTGTGGTAGTAGTGAGCTACTAGTTTTGGTGTGGTAGTAGTGGTGTTCTAATTGTGGTGCGGTAGGAGTGGTGTTCTAGTTATGGTGTGGTAGTAGTAGTGTGGTAGTAGTAGGGTACTAGTAGAGGTGTTGTAGAAGTGGAGTACTAGTTGTTGTGTGGAAGTTGTAGTGTACTAGTTATGGTGTATTAATAGTGGTGTACAAGCTGTGGTGAGGCAGTAGTGGGGTACAAGTTGTGGATAGGTAGTATTCGTGTACTGGTTGTGGTGTGGTAGTAATGGGATACAAGTTGTGGTGTGGTAGTAGTGGTGCTCTAGTTGTACAGTGGTAGTAGTAGTGAACAAGTTGTGGAGTGGTTGTAGTAGTGTACTAGTTGTGGTGTGGCAAAAGTGGGGGTACTAGATTAGGTGTGGTAGTAGAGGCATATTAGTTGTGGTATAACAGTAGTCGTGTACTAGTTGTGGTGTTGTAGTAGTAGCATGCTAGTTGTGGTGTAGTAGAACTGATGTTAAACTGGTTGTGGTGTGGTAGTAGTGGTATACTAGTTGTAATGTATTAGCTGTTGTGTGGTAGTTGTAATGTACTAGTGGTGGTATGGTAATAGTAGTGGTGTACTACTTGTGGTGTGGAAGTAGTAGTGGTTTACTAGTTGTGGTGTGGTAGTAGTGGTGTACTAGTGCTGGTGTACTGGTTGTGATGTGGTAGTGGTGGTGTACTGGTGCTGGTGTACTAGTTGTGGTGTGGTAGTAATGGTGAACTAGTGCTGATGTACTACTTGTGGTGTGGTAGTAGTAGTGTACAAGTTGTGGTGTGGTACTAGTGGTGTGCTTGGTGTGATGTGGTGGTAATAGTGTATTAGTTGTGGTGTGGTAGTAGTGGTGTACTGCCTGTGGTATGGAAGTAATGAGGAACTAGGTGTGGTGTGGTAGTAGTGGTGTACTAGTTACGTTGTTCTAGTTGTTGTGTACTCACCTGGTTGTGCTTGCGGGGGTTGAGCTTTGGCTCTTTGGTCCCGCCTCTCAACTGTCAATCAACTGGTGTACAGATTCCTGAGCCTACTGGGCTCTATCATATCTACATTTGAAACTGTGTATGGAGTCAGCCTCCACCACATCACTTCCTAATGCATTCCATTTATTAACTACTCTGACACTGAAAAAATTCTTTCTAACGTCTCTGTGGCTCATCTGGGTACTAAGTTTCCACCTGTGTCCCCTTGTTCGTGTCCCACCCGTGCTGAAGAGTTTGTCTTTGTCCACCCTGTCAATTCCCCTGAGAATTTTGTAGGTGGTTATCATGTCTCCCCTTACTCTTCTGTTTTCCAGGGATGTGAGGTTCAGCTACTTTAGCCTTTGCTCGTAGCTCAATCCTCTCAGTTCCGGGACGAGCCTGGTGGCATTCCGCTGAATCTTCTCTAACTTTGTCTTGTGTTTAACTAGGTATGGACTCCAGGCTGGAGCTGCATACTCCAGGATTGGTCTTACATAAGTGGTATACAGGGTTCTGAAAGATTCCTTACACAAGTTTCTGAAGGCAGTTCTTATGTTGGCCAGTCTAGCATATGCCGCTGATGATATTCTTTTGATGTGGGCCTCTGGAGACAGGTTCGGTGTGATATCAACCCCCAGATACTTCTCTCTATTTGATTCTTGCAGGATTTCCCCTCCCAGATGATACCTTGTGTTCAGCCTCCTGCTCCCTTCGCCTAATTTCATCACCTTACACTTTCCAGAGTTGAACTTCAGCAGCCATTTTCTAGACCATTCCTCCAGTTTAACCAGGTCATCCTGTAGTCTCTGTCTATGTTCATCCGTCTTGATTCTTCTCATAATTTTTGCATCATCAGCAAACATCGAGAGGAATGAGTCTATACCCTCTGGAAGATCGTTCACATATATTAGAAACAGGATGGGTCCAAGTACTGAGCCCTGTGGGACTCCGCTGGTGACATCTCGCCACTCTGATGTCTCCCCCCTCACCGTTACTCGCTGTTTCCTGTTGCTTAAGTACTCCCTTATCCACTGGAGCACCTTCCCTTTTACTCCTGCCTGTTGCTCCAACTTTTTAACAGCCTTTTATGGGGTACTGTGTCAAAGGCTTTTTGGCAATCCAGGAAAATGCAGTCGGCCCACCCTTCTCTTTCCTGCCTAATTTTCGTTGCCTGGTCATAAAATTCTATTAAACCTGTGAGGCACGATTTACCATCTCTGAACCCATGTTGGTGGTGCGTTACAAAGTTATTTCCCTCCAGATGCTCTACGAGCCTTTTCCTCACGAACTTCTCCAGCACCTTGCATGGTATACAAGTTAAGGAAACTGGCCTGTAATTCAGTGCCTCTTGCCTGTCACCCTTTTTGTATATTGGGACCACGTTAGCTGTCTTCCAACTTTCTGGTAAGTCTCCTGTTTCCAGTGACCTGTTATACATCATAGAGAGTGGCACACATAGTGCTTCTGCACCTTCCTTTAGTATCCATGGTGAGATTCTATCAGGCCCAACAGCCTTTGTCACATCTAGCTCCAGCAGACACCTTTTGACCTCATCACTGGTGAGGTCAAATTCCTCCAAGGTTGCTTGGTTTGCCGCCTCCTCATTTAGTGCAGGGGCTTCTCCTTGTTCTATTGTGAAGACCTCCTGGAATCTCTTGTTGAGTTCTTCACACACCTCCTTGTCATTCTCTGTGTATCTGTTCTCCCCTTTCCGCAGCTTCATCACTTGTTCCTTCACTGCTGTTTTCCTCCTGATATGGCTGTGGAGCAGCTTTGGTTGGGTCTTGGCTTTACTCGCGATGTCATTTTCAAACTGTCTCTCTGCTTCCCTCCTCACTCTGATGTACTCATTTCTGGCCCTCTGGTATCTCTCCCTGCTCTCTGGTGTTCTGTTATTTCTGTAGTTTCTCCATGTTCTTTTACTCAGTTGTTTCGCTACCTTACATTCCTGGTTGAACCATTGGTTTTTCTGTTGTTTTTCGTTTTTCTCCTTTTGGACGGGGATAAACCTGTCTGCAGCTTCCTGGCACTTTTGGGTGACAATATCCATCATGACCTGCACATTCTTGTCTCTAAGTTCTGTTTCCCATGGTATTCCCCTGAGGAAGTTCCTCATCTCGTCATATTTTCCTCTTCGGTAATTCAGTCTTTTCCCCTCCACTCCCATCCTTGGATAGGTTATCCCTACCTCCACCAAGTACTCAAAGGTCAGTACACTGTGGTCACTCATTCCTATGGGGGCTTCAACTTTGACTTCCCTTATTTCTGACTCATTCAGGGTGAATATTAAGCCGAGTCTAGCTGGTTCATCATTGCCTCTCATTCTTGTGGGTTCCTTGACATGCTGGCTCAGAAAATTCCTTGTTGCCTCTTCCAAGAGTTTAGCTCGCCACGTATCTGCACCACCATGTGGGTCCCCATTCTCCCAGTCTATCTTTCCATGGTTGAAATCACCCATGATTAAGAGTTTTGAGCCATTCCTGCTGGCAACTGAAGCTGCTCTCTCTATTATATTAATGGTTGCCATGTTGTTCCTATCAAACTCCTGTCTAGGTCTTCTGTCATTTAGGGGAGGGTTGTAAATGACTGTCACTATTATCTTAGGTCCACCCATTGTTATAGTTCCTGTTATGTAATCTCTGAATCCGTCACAGCCCGGAATTTCCATCTCATCAAAACTCCAGTCCTTCCTTATCAGCAGGGCCACTCCTCCACCTCCTCTCCCTTCCCTCTCTTTCCTTACTATATAGTAGTCCTTTGGAAACACAGCATCTGTTATGACTACTGACAATTTTGTTTCCGTTAGTCCTATTACATCAGGGTTTTCTTCTTGCACCCTTTCTGCCAGTTCACTTGCTTTATTGGTAATCCCATCAATGTTTGAGTACATTACCTTGAAGCTCACTTTCTTATATCCAATTTCACCCACACTCCCTACAAGTGTAGGAGGTTGTTCTATGGTCATTGCTACTTGGGTAGGCTCCTCCTCCTGTGAGGTAGTTGCCAGGGGTTCAGGGGGAGGTGGAGTGGGGGGTGGAGGGCTTAGGTCTTCCTCAGGCCTGCTTGGGGCAGGAAGAAGTCCTGGGGGTGAGGGAGCAGGGATTGCTTGGGGAGAGGGCACGCCCTCCTGCGGTGTAGTTGACAGGGGTTTGGAGGGAGGTGGAGTGGGGGATAGAGGGCTTTGGTCTTGCTCAGGCCTGCTTGGGGCAGGGAGAAGACCAGGGGCTGGGAAAGCAGGGGCTACTTGGGGTAAGGGGAGGGGGAGGATTTGGGTTTCATGATGGGCATTATGCAGGGGCAAGGAAGGGTTTGTGCTGGGGGGTAGGGAGGGCCCTATTGGGTGGTGGACTGGGGTGTTGCATTCCCCCCTGGGGTTCCTGGGTTGCTGGATTGGGGTTCCCCACTCCCCTCTGGGATTGCTGGGTTGGAGGCTGAGGTTCCCTGGCTCTCTTCCCTCTCCTTGCGCCTTTTCCTTGCATCTGCTGCCCTTACTATCTCGTCTCTGGTCATGTTCCTCTGAACATATACCTCTTTGTAGTTCCTTGCATACCTAAGTTTGCTCTTCCTTACTAGAATGTCCTCTTTGATGTCCTCGCTCTTGAATACTACCTTGATCAATCTTTTTTTCTCTCTGTTGTACTGGCCAATCCGGAAAAACTGTTCTATGTCTCGTTCAGCTCCTTCCATTCCTATCTCCTTTAATATCCCTGCCACTGCAGCTTTGTCTTTAGTCCTCGTTTCCTCCCTTGTGGAGCCCTCTTGTTCCCCGACACCTACCACTACTACAGCTCTTTTCCTTTCCATTAGCTGGCTTGTGCATCTAGCTGCCTCCTGTGAGGTTACTGCTTTCATTACAGCTTCCTTGACTGTGGACATTGCTCCTGGGCTCTTGAGCATTTCAGCAAAGGTTGGGCCAATTGTAGGGGTCCCTGCCATAGCTACATCTCCTGGCACCTGGGGGTTGGTCCCCTGGGCCAGAGTCTGATGAGGGCCTGTTTTTAGGCTTTTTATCTCCTCTTGTGCTGCACTTAGTTCTATCTGCAGCTTACATATAGTTTCCCTCAGGTCCTTCAATTCCCCACTGACTTCCCTCCAAGCCTTAGCAATCATCTCCATGAATGACTCGTCCAGTCTCTCTCCTCCAGCTTCATTCTGTTGTCTTACCATCCCGCTTGACCTGTGTGTGTGTGTGTGTGTGTGTGTGTGTGTGTGTGTGGGTGTGTGTGTGTGTGTGTGTGTGTGTGTGTGTGTGTGTGTGTGTGTGGGTGTGTGTGGGTGTGGGTGTGTGTGTGTGTCCGTGTGTCCGTGTGTGTCTTTGTGTGCTTGCGTGTGTGTCTTTGTGTGCGTGCGTGTGTGTGTGTGTGTGTGTGTGTGTGTGTGTGTGTGTGTGTGTGTGTGTGTGTGTGTGTGTGTGTGTGTGTGTGTGTGTGTGTGTGTGTGTGTGTGCGTGTGTGTGTGTCCGTGTGTGTCTTTGTGTGCGTGCGTGGGTGTGTGTGTGTGTGTGTGTGTGTGTGTGTGTGTGTGTGTGTGTGTGTGTGAATGTGCGTGTGTGTGTGTGTGTCCGTGTGTGTCTTTGTGTGCGTGCGTGTGCGTGTGTGTGTGTGTGTGTGTGTGTCTGTGTGTGTGTCTGTATGTGCGTGTGTGTGTGTCTTTGTGTGCGTGTGTGTGCGTGTGTGTGTGTGTGTGCGTGTGTGTGCGTGCGTGTGCGTGCGTGTGTGTGCGCGCGCGCGCGTGTGTGTGTGTGTGTGTGTGTGTGTGTGTGTGTGTGTGTGTGTGTGTGTGTGTGTGTGTGTGTTGAGTGCGGGGGTGTTTGTGTATAGGGGGAGGGGTAGGGGGGTGTCTTGGGGCAGTGTAAGGCGTGGGAATGTGAGGGGTGAGGATGGGTGAGCGGTGAGCGGTCACCAGTGTGTGTGTGTGTGTGGGTGTGTTTACACTGGCGTGTTATGGTGAGGAGGTGGGGGGGGGGTAGGTCTAGTCAGTGGCTAGGTCTAGGGGGTAGGTCCAGGGGGTAGGTCTAGTCAGTTATGGTGAGGAGGTGGTGGGGGGGGGGTAGGTCTAGTCAGTGGCGGTGTAATGTAACACACAGGTGTGAGAAACTGGTACCAAGCTGAGCTCTTGAGCTACTTTTTCTTATTTTAATTAACTTATGTCCAAAGCTATTTACTATATAAAAAACACTGTACACCTTGTATGACTGACTTTGAGAGGCACTCACCTCCGAGTAAGCATCCCACAGCACAATTAGGTGATTTATGAAGCGATGTCCGCCTTAATTGTTGACGTCTCCTCCAGAGGTCCTCCCACGTGGTGGTCCAAGCTCTTCCCTTCTCGGGCCTCTGGTGCCACCGTCTTGCCACAATCTCGTTCTTTTTCAATTTCTTTCTTATCAACCTTTATCAGAATTCACTATGTTTCGTTATCACTGCGTTGCTGTAACCTTCATATGACCAAAAACTATGTTTTGGTCTCACTGGTACGTAAATATCCCGAGAATATTGAAGTAATTTGCAGACCGCTGTCCTACACTTGCTTCCTGACCGCCGTCCTACTGCCTACTGTGGTAGTAATAGTGTACTAGTTGTGGTGTGATAGTACTGGGTTACTAATTGTGGTACGGTAATAGTGGTGTACTAGTTGTGTACTCGTTGTGGTGTGGTAGTGTTAGTGTACTAGTTGTAGTGTGGTAGTACTGATGTACTAGTTGTGGTGTGGTAGTAGTTGGGTACTAGTTGTGGTGTGGTAGTAGTGGTGTACTAGTTGTGGTGCGGTAGTAGTGGTGTACTAGTTGTGGTGTGGTATTAGAGATGTACTAGTTGAGGTGTGGTAGTAGTGGTATACTAGTTGTAGTGTACTAGTTGTGGTGTGGTAGTAGTGGTGTACTAGATGTGGTGTACTAGTTGTGGTGTGGTAGTAGTGGGGTACTAGTTGTGGTGTGGTGTACTAGTTGTGGTGTGGTAGTAGTGGGGTACTAGTTGTAGTGTGGTGGTAGTAGTGGTGTACTAGTTATGGTGTGGTAGTAGTAGTGTAATACTTGTAGTTTACTAGTTGTGATGTGGTAGTAGTGGTGTACTAGTTACAGTGTGGTAGTAGTTTGGTACTAGTTATTGTGAGTTAGTAGTGGTGTACTAGTTGTGGTGTGATAGTTTTGGAGTACTAGTTGTGGTGTGCTAGGTGTGGTGTGGTAGTAGTGGTGTACTAGTTGTGGTTTACTATTTGTTGTGTGATAGTATTGGTGTACTAGTTGTGGTGTGGTAGTATTAGTGTACTAGTTGTTGTGTGGTAGTATTAGTGTACTAGTTGTTATGTAGTAGTTGTGGTGTACAAGTTGTGGTATTCTAGTGATAGAGTGGTATTAGTGGGGTACTAGTTGTTGTGAGGCAGTAGTAGTGTACTAGTTGTGGTGTGGTAGTTGTGGTGTACTAGTTGTGGTGTGCTAGTTGTGGTGTGCTAGTTGTGGGGTGGTAACAGTTGGGTACTAGTTATGGTGTGATAGTAGTGGAGTACTAGTTGTTGTTAGTAGTGGTGTACTAGTTGTGGTGAGGAAGTAGTGGTGTACTAGTTGTGGTGTTGTAGTAGTGGTGTACTAAGTGTGATGTCCAATTTGTGGTTAGTAGTGGTGTACTAGTTGAGGTGTGTTAGTAATGAGATACTAGTTTTGGTGTGGTAGAAGTGGTGTTCTAATTGTGGTGTGGTAATAGTGTTGTTCAAGTTCTGGTGTGGTAGTAGTGGTGTACTAGGTGTGATGTGCTAGTTGTGGTTATTGGTGTTGTACTAGATGTGTTGTGGTAGTTGTAGGAACTAGTTTTAGTTAGTAGTGGTGTACTAGCTGTAGTGTGGTAGTAGTGAGATACTAGTTTTGGTGTGGTAGTAGTGGTGTTCTAGTTATGGTGTGGTAGTAATGGGGTAATAGTTGTGGAGTTGAAGAAGTGGAAAACTAGTTATCGTGTGGAAGTTGTAGTGTACTAGTTATGGTATATTAATAGTGGTGTACAAGCTGTGGTGAGGCAGTAGTGGGGTACAAGTTGTGGAAAGGTAGTATTCGTGTACTGGTTGTGGTGTTGTGGTAGTGGGATACTAGTTACGATGTGTTAGTAGTGGTGTTCTAGTTGTACTGTGGTAGTAGTAGTGAACTAGTTGTGGAGTGATTGTATTAGTGTACTAGTTGTTGTGTGGTAAAAGTGGAGGTACTAGATGAGGTGTGGTAGTAGAGGCATATTAGTTGTGGTATAACAATAGTCGTGTACTAGTTGTGGTGTGTTAGTAGTAGCATGCTAGTTGTGGTGTTGTAGAACTGGTGGTGTGCTGGTTGTCGTGTGGTAGTAATGGTATACTAGTTATAATGTATTAGTTTAGGTGTGGTAATAGTGGTGTACTAGTTGTGGTGTGGAAGTAGTAGTGGTCTACTAGTTGTGGTGTGGTAGTAGTGGTGTACAAGTGCTGGTGTACTAGTTGTGGTGTGGTAGTGGTGGTGTACTGGTGCTGGTGTACTAGTTGTGGTTTGGTAGTAATGGTGTACTATTGCTGATGTACTAGTTGTGGTGTGGTGGTAGTAGTAAACAAGTTGTGGTGTGGTACTAGTGGTGTACTTGGTGTTATGTGGTGGTAGTGGTGTATTAGTTGTGGTGTGGTAGTAGTGGTGTACTGCCTGTGGTATAGAAGTAATGGGGAAGTAGTTGTGGTCTGGTAGTAGTTGTGTACTAGTTATGGTGTTCTAGTTGTTGTGTGGTAGTAATGGTGTACTAGTTGTGGTGTGATAGTAGAGGGTTACTAATTGTGATACGGTATTAGTGGTGTACATGTTGTGTACTCGTTGTGGTGTGGTAGTGTTAATGTACTTGTTGTGGTGTTCTAGTTGTTGTGTGGTAGTAATGGTATACTAGTTGTGGTGTGGTAGTAATGGTGTACTACTTGTGGTGTGATGTTAGTGGGTTATTAATTGTGATATGATAATAGTGGTGTACTAGTTATGTACTCGTTGTGGTGTGGTAGTGTTAGTGTACAAGTTGTGGTGTGGTAGTGTTAGTGTACTAGTTGTGGTGTTCTAGTTGTTGTGTGGTAGTAATGGTGAGTAGTGGTGTAATAGTTGTGGTGTTCTAGTTGTTGTGTGGTAGTAATGGTGTACTGATTGTGGTGTGATAGTAGTAGATTACTAATTGTGGTACGGTAATAGTGGTGTACTAGTTGTGTACTCGTTGTGGTGTGGTAGTGTTAGTATACTAGTTGTAGTGTGATAGTAGTGATGTACTAGTTGTGGTATACTAGTTGTGGTGTGGTAGTAGTTGGGTACTAGTTGTGGTGTGGTAGTAGTAGTGTACTAGTTGTGGTGCGGTAGTAGTTGTGTACTAGTTGTGGTGTGGTATTACTGATGTACTAGTTGTGGTGTGGTAGTAGTGGTATACTAGTTGTAGTGTACTAGTTGTGGTGATGTAATAGTGGTGTATTAGATGTGGTGAACTAGTTGTGGTGTGGTAGTAGTGGGGTACTAGTTGTGGTGTGGTGATAGTAGTGGTGTACTAGTTGTGGTGTAATAGTAGTAGTGTACTAGTTGTAGTATACTAGTTGTGATGTGGTAGTAGTGGTGTACTAGTTGTGGTGTACTAGTTATAGTGTGGTAGTAGTTAGGTACTAGTTGTTGTGAGGTAGTAGTGGTGTACTAGTTGTGGTATGGTAGTTTTGGAGTACTAGTTGTGGTGTGCTAGTTGTGGTGTGGTAGTAGTGGTGTACTAGTTGTGGTTCACTAGTTGTGGTGTGGTAGTATTGGTGTACTAGTTGTGGTGTGGTAGTAGTAGTAGTGTACTAGTTTTTGTGTGGTAGTATTGGTGTACTAGTTGTTATGTAGTAGTTGCGGTGTATAAGTTGTGGTATTCTAGTGATAGTGTGGTAGTAGTGGGGGTACTAGTTGTTGTGAGGTAACAGCAGTGTACTAGTTGTGTTGTGGTAGTTGTGGTGCACTAGTTGTGGTGTGCTAGTTGTGGGGTGGTAGCAGTAGGGTACTAGTTATGGTGTGGTAGTAGTGGAGTGCTAGTTGTTGTTAGTAGTGGTGTACTAGTTGTGGTGAGGTAGTAGTGGTGTACTAGTTGTGATGCACTAGTTGTGGTGTTGTAGTAATGGTGTACTAAGTGTAATGTCCAATTTGTGGTTAGTAGTATTGTACTAGATGTGTTGTGGTAGTAGTTGGGTACTAGTTGTGGTTAGTAGTGGTGTACTACTTATGGTGTGGTAGTAATGAGATACTAGTTTTGGTTTGGTAGTAGTAGTGTTCTAATTGTGGTGTGGTAATAGTGTTGTGCAAATTCTGGTGTGGTAATAGTGATGTACTAGGTGTGATGTGCTAGTTGTGGTTAGTAGTGTTGTACTAGATGTGTTGTGGTAGTTTTGTGGAACTAGTTTTGGTTAGTAGTGGTGTAGTAGTGAGATACTAGTGAGCTGTAGTGTGGTAGTAGTGAGATAGTAGTTTTGGTTTGGTAGTAGTAGTGTTCTAATTGTGATGCGGTAGGAGTGGTGTTCTAGTTATGGTGTGGTAGTAGTAGGGTACTAGTAGAGGTGTTGTAGAAGTGGAGTACTAGTTGTCGTGTGGAAGTTGTAGTGTACTAGTTATGGTGTATTAATAGTGGTGTACAAGCTGTGGTGAGGCAGTAGTGGGATACAAGTTGTGGATAGGTGGTATTCGTGTACTGGTTGTGGTGTGGTAGTAATGGGATACAAATTGTGGTGTGGTAGTAGTGGTGTTCTAGTTGTACAGTGGTAGTAGTAGTGAACAAGTTGTGGAGTGGTTGTAGTAGTGCACTAGTTGTGGTGTGGTAAAAGTGGGGGTACTAGATTAGGTGTGGTAGTAGAGACATATTAGTTGTGGTATATCAGTAGTCGTGTACTAGTTAAGGTGTTGTAGTAGTAGCATGCTAGTTGTGGTGTGTTAGAACTGATGTTATACTGGTTGTGGTGTGGTAGTAGTGGTATACTAGCTGTAATGTATTAGTTGTGGTGTGGTAGTTGTAATGTACTAGTTATGGTATGGTAATAATAGTGGTGTACTACTTGTGGTGTGGAAGTAGTAGTGGTTTACTAGTTGTGGTGTGGTAGTAGTGGTGTACTAGTGCTGGTGAACTGGTTGTGATGTGGTAGTGGTGGTGTACTGGTGCTGGTGTACTATTTGTGGTGTGGTAGTAATGGTGAACTAGTGCTGATGTTCTACTTGTGGTGTGGTAGTAGAAGTGTACAAGTTGTGTTGTGGTACTAGTGGTGTGCTTGGTGTGATGTGGTGGTAATGGTGTATTAGTTGTGGTGTGGTAGTAGTGGTGTACTGCCTGTGGTATGGAAGTAATGGGGAACTAGTTGTGGTGTGGTAGTAGTGGTGTACTAGTTATGGTGTTCTAGTTGTTGTGTGGTAGTAATAGTGTACTAGTTGTGGTGTGATAGTACTGGGTTACTAATTGTGGTACGGTAATAGTGGTGTACTAGTTGTGTATTCGTTGTGGTGTGGTAGTGTTAGTGTACTAGTTGTAGTGTGGTAGTACTGATGTACTAGTTGTGGTGTGGTAGTAGTTGGGTACTAGTTGTGGTGTGGAAGTAGTGGTGTACTAGTTGTGGTGCGGTAGTAGTGGTGTACTAGTTGTGGTGTGGTATTAGAGATGTACTAGTTGAGGTGTGGTAGTAGTGGTATACTAGTTGTAGTGTACTATTTGTGGTGTGGTAGTAGTGGTGTACTAGATGTGGTGTTCTAGTTGTGGTGTGGTAGTAGTGGGGTACTAGTTGTGGTGTGGTGTACTAGTTGTGGTGTGGTAGTATTGGGGTACTAGTTGTAGTGTGGTGGTAGTAGTGGTGTACTAGTTGTGGTGTGGTAGTAGTAGTGTAATAGTTGTAGTTTACTAGTTGTGATGTGGTAGTAGTGGTGTACTAGTTGTGGTGTACTAGTTACTGTGTGGTAGTAGTTAGGTACTAGTTGTTGTGAGGTAGTAGTGGTGTACTAGTTGTGGTGTGATAGTTTTGGAGTACTAGTTGTGGTGTGCTAGTTGTGGTGTGGTAGTAGTGGTGTGCTAGTTGTGGTGTGTTAGTAGTGGTGTACTAGTTGTGGTTTACTAGTTGTTGTTTGATTGTATTGGTGTACTAGTTGTGGTGTGGTAGTAGTAGTGTACTAGTTGTTGTGTGGTAGTATTAGTGTACTAGTTGTTATGTAGTTGTTGCGGTGTACAAGTTGTGGTATTCTAGTGATAGAGTGGTATTAGTGGGGTACTAGTTGTTGTGAGGCAGTAGTAGTGTACTAGTTGTGGTGTGGTAGCTGTGGTGTACTAGTTGTGGTGTGCTAGTTGTGGGGTTGTAACAGTTGGGTACTAGTTATGGTGTGATAGTAGTGGAGTACTAGTTGTTGTTAGTAGTGGTGTACTAGTTGTGGTGAGGAAGTAGTGGTGTACTAGTTGTGGTGTACTAGTTGTGGTGTTGTAGTAGTGGTGTACTAAGTGTGATGTCCAATTTGTGGTTAGTAGTGGTGTACTAGTTGAGGTGTGGTAGTAATGAGATACTAATTTTGGTGTGGTAGAAGTGGTGTTCTAATTGTGGTGTGGTAATAGTGTTGTTCAAGTTCTGGTGTGGTAGTAGTGGTGTACTAGGTGTGATGTGCTAGTTGTGGTTAGTAGTGTTGTACTAGATGTGTTGTGGTAGGTGTAGGAACTAGTTTTGGTTAGTAGTGGTGTACTAGCTGAAGTGTGGTAGTAGTGAGATACTAGTTTTGGTGTGGTAGTAGTGGTGTTCTAGTTATGGTGTGGTAGTAATGGGGTACTAGTTGTGGAGTTGAAGAAGTGGAAAACTAGTTATCGTGTGGAAGTTGTAGTGTACTAGTTATGGTATATTAATAGTGGTGTACAAGCTGTGGTGAGGCAGTAGTGGGGTACAAGTTGTGGAAAGGTAGTATTCGTGTACTGGTTGTGGTGTGGTGGTAGCGGGATACTAGTTACGATGTGGTAGTAGTGGTGTTCTAGTTGTACTGTGGTAGTAGTAGTGAACTAGTTGTGGAGTGATTGTATTAGTGTACTAGTTGTTGTGTGGTAAAAGTGGAGGTACTAGATGAGGTGTGGTAGTAGAGGCATATTAGTTGTGGTATAACAATAGTCGTGTACTAGTTGTGGTGTGTTAGTAGTAGCATGCTAGTTGTGGTGTTGTAGAACTGGTGGTGAACTGGTTGTCGTTTGGAAGTAGTGGTATACTAGTTATAATGTATTAGTTTAGGTGTGGTAATAGTAGTGGTGTACTAGTTGTGGTGTGGAAGTAGTAGTGGTCTACTAGTTGTGGTGTGGTAGTAGTGGTGTACAAGTGCTGGTGTACTAGTTGTGGTGTGGTAGTGGTGGTGTACTGGTGTTGGTGTACTAGTTGTGGTTTGGTAGTAATGGTGTACTATTGCTGATGTACTAGTTGTGGTGTGGTAGTAGTAGTAAACAAGTTGTGGTGTGGTACTAGTGGTGTACTTGGTGTGATGTGGTGGTAGTGGTGTATTAGTTGTGGTGTGGTAGTAGTGGTGTACTGCCTGTGGTATAGAAGTAATGGGGAAGTAGTTGTGGTGTGGTAGTAGTTGTGTACTATTTATGGTGTTCTAGTTGTTGTGTGGTAGTAATGGTGTACTAGTTGTGGTGTGATAGTAGAGGGTTACTAATTGTGATACGGTAATAGTGGTGTACAAGTTGTGTACTCGTTGTGGTGTGGTAGTGTTAATGTACTTGTTGTGGTGTTCTAGTTGTTGTGTGGTAGTAATGGTGTACTAGTTGTGGTGTGGTAGTAATGGTGTACTAGTTGTGGTGTGATGTTAGTAGGTTATTAATTGTGATATGATAATAGTGGTGTACTAGTTGTGTACTCGTTGTGGTGTGGTAGTGTTAGTGTACTAGTTGTGGTGTTCTAGTTGTTGTGTGGTAGCAATGGTGAGTAGTGGTGTACTAGTTGTGGTGTTCTAGTTGTTGTGTGGTAGTAATGGTGTACTGGTTGTGGTGTGATAGTAGTAGATTACTAATTGTGGTACGGTAATAGTGGTGTACTAGTTGTGTACTCGTTGTGGTGTGGTAGTGTTAGTATACTAGTTGTAGTGTGATAGTAGTGATGTACTAGTTGTGGTATACTAGTTGTGGTGTGGTAGTAGTAGTGTACTAGTTGTGGTGCGGTAGTAGTGGTGAACTAGTTGTGGTGTGGTATTACTGATGTACTAGTTGTGGTGTGGTAGTAGTGGTATACTAGTTGTAGTGTACTAGTTGTGGTGATGTAATAGTGGTGTATTAGATGTGGTGAACTAGTTGTGGTGTGGTAGTAGTGGGGTACTAGTTGTGGTGTGGTGATAGTAGTGGTGTACTAGTTGTGGTGTAATAGTAGTAGTGTACTAGTTGTAGTATACTAGTTGTGATGTGGTAGTAGTGGTGTACTAGTTGTGGTGTACTAGTTATAGTGTGGTAGTAGTTAGGTACTAGTTGTTGTGAGGTAGTAGTGGTGTACTAGTTGTGGTATGGTAGTTTTGGAGTACTAGTTGTGGTGTGCTAGTTGTGGTGTGGTAGTAGTGGTGAACTAATTGTTGTGTGGTAGTATTGGTGTACTAGTTGTGGTGTGGTATTATTAGTGTACTAGTTGTTGTGTGGTAGTATTGGCGTACTATTTGTTATGTAGTAGTTGCGGTGTACAAGTTGTGGTATTCTAGTGATAGTGTGGTAGTAGTGGAGTACTAATTGTTGTGAGGTAGTAGTGGGGTACTAGCTGTTGTGAGGTAGTAGTAGTGTAATAGTTGGGTGCGGTAGTTGTGGTGTACTAGTTGTGGTGTGCTAGTTGAGGGGTGGTAGCAGTAGGGTACTAGTTATGGTGTGGTAGCAGTGGAGTACTAATTGTTGTTAGTAGTGGTGTACTAGTTGTGGTGAGGTAGTAGGGCCTTCCACAGTAGGCCGAGAAGTGCGTTCTGGCTACTAGGTACGACATATGTCTATATATATATATATATATATATATATATATATATATATATATATATATATATATATATATATATATATATATATATATATATATATATATATATATATATATATATATATATATATATATATATATATATATATATTATTGGATTGTAAATACCATGCTATGTATCATCAGAAACCCAATGTACCTTCTTGTATATAAATAAATAAATAAATAAATAAAATTACAGTTCTCTTTTTTGTAGCGGCAACTCAGTTGCTTCGCTCCTTTCTACAATCACATATGTTCATCATGAAAATATACTTTCAGAAGGGGTGTGATCGTAAGCTGTGAACACCTGTTTCTCGCACAAGTGTGCATACGAGAGTCTCATATAATCAGAGTAGCTAGTTCTTCCGTTAGGACAAGTTGGACGAACAGCGCTGCAACTTCGAATATCCAGAACTCACAAGGTATTATACCGACTTTTCCTTTCTTTTAATCACAGGGGATTACAAATTTACAAAATATTAAACAGCAATTAATTAATGAACATATTCAACACTGGTCTCGCCCTCCAGTAGCACCAGTACACTTACCAGTTGTAACTCTCCACTCAGCCTAAGAGCTGAGAGGACAGCGCTTCGGATTCGTAGTACTGAGGTTCAGGGATCGATCCCCAGTGCAGCCGAAAAGAAATGGGCAGAGTTTATTTCACCCACATGCCTCCTGCTACCTAGCTGTAAGTAGGTACCAGGGAGTTAGACAGCTGGTACGGGCTGTTTGCTGGGAATGTGTAGCAAAATAGGAGGCCTGGTTGAGGACCGGGCCGATGGGACGCTAAGCCCCGAAATCATTTCAAGATAACCTCAAGATAAGAAGAACCCTCACTCCAGTATTATTAGTATACTGGCCTCGCCCTATTGAAATTATACTACAGAGGTCTCGCACTCATATAGCATTAGTACACAGATCTCGAACTCTCGTAGCATTAGTACAGTGGTCTCGCACACTCGTAACATTAGTAAACTTGCCACGCACTTTCTAGCATTCGTTCAATTATCTTGGGTTCCTATAGCATTAGTACTCTGTTCTCGCTCTTCTGAAGAATTATTGCACTGTCCTCGCACTCTCGTAGCATTAGTACACTGACCTCGCACTCTCGTAGCATTAGTACACTGACCAGGCACTCTCGTAGCATTAGTATACTGACCTCGCACTCTCGTAGCATTAGTACACTGACCTCGCACTCTCGTAGCATTAGTACACTGACCTCGCACTCTCGTAGCATTAGTACACTGTCCTCGCACTCTCGTAGCATTAGTACACTGACCTCGCACTCTTGTAGCATTAGTACACTGACCTCGCACTCTCGTAGCATTAGTACACAGTCCTCGCACTCTCGTAGCATTAGTACACTGACCTCGCACTCTCGTAGCATTAGTACACTGACCAGGCACTCTCGTAGCATTAGTACACTGACCTCGCACTCTCGTAGCATTAGTACACTGACCTCGCACTCTCGTAGCATTAGTACACTGACCTCGCACTCTCGTAGCATTAGTACACTGACCTCGCACTCTCGTAGCATTAGTGCACTGGCCTTGCACTCTCATAGCATTAGTTAACTGGCCTCTCACTCTCATAGTACTATATATATATATATATATATATATATATATATATATATATATATATATATATATATATATATATATATATATATATATATATATATATATATATATATATATATATATATATTGGTGTATACTGGCAGCAGGTTTTCTTTCAAACATGTTTCATTGAATATGACCGCATATTCTGTATTTATTATTTTCTGGTTTAGGGCTTCTATCCCTCTAACTATTTTCTTAGCATCAGGGCTTAATTGGAATAGGAGTTCTCCAAAACTCATTTTCGTACTTTTAAGGTGAAGAAAAGAAGTGATTTACTATAGAGTGTATTACACTTATTTGTATAATTTGCACGACGTTTCGAACCTCCATGGTTCATTCTCAAGTGAACAGATCTTACAATACTAGTTGATTTTATACCCGCATTAGGTCAGGTGATAATACAATGAAGGTGAAAAACATGGGGGGATACATAAGGGATAAACATAGGGGCTGCAGAAGGCTTATTGGCCCATACGAGGCATCTCCTATCTAAACACAAAGATTAATCCAGTGTAATTGGCCTGTTATGTTGGACATTGTCTTCTGTGTTGGCATCGATATGTTCTTGTCTTGTCCTTACTCTCATGGTGGGTAGAGTAAATAGTTCCGTGATTTGGGTGTTCATGGTAGGTCGCTCTATTCTTATGTGAATTGCCTCAAGAATTTGTAATCTTCTTGAATCTTGGGTTTTGTCTATTATGCAAGTATTCTTGTTCAACATTTCTCTTGTTAGAGTAATGTCATGGGCTTGTCTCATGTGATTCCTAGGGGCACCAGATTGAAGATGGCATGTCAAACGCCTCGTCAGCTTGGTCGACGTCATACCTATGTACTTACATTGAAGGTTACATCCTTCGTGGGGGCAAGTGTACATGTATACAACGCTTGACTGCTGTAGAGGGTTCTCCGTCGGCTTCGGGCTGTTTTTGATAAGGAGTTCGGAAGTCTTCTTGGTTTTGTAGAATATTATCAGGTTTATGTTTTGGTTAGGAGTAGTGCTTTTTACTCCTTTACGGATTATTTCTTTCATTATTCTTTCCTCTTTTATATGTTCACTGTGCATGGTTGATTTGTAATATAATTTTATTGGGGGTGTTGTGGTTTCTGTTCTAGGTTCTGAATTATACCAACGGTCCAAGTGTCTTCTTATAGCAGCGTTTATTTCCGCGTTGCTATATCCGTTGTTCACCAATACCTGAGTTACTCTCTCAAACTCTCTACTCACGTTGCTCCATTCAGAGCAGTGGGTAAGCGCTCGACGAATATAAGCATTGAGAACACTGGCTTTGTATCTTTGGGGGCACTCACTTCTACCGTTCAGGCATAATCCTATGTTGGTGGGTTTGGTATATACGTTGGTGCTTAAAGAGGTTCCTGTTTTTGTTATTAGTACATCCAAGAATGGCAGACTGTTATTTTCACTATTTTCATGTGTAAATCGGAGTACTGACTCTCTCTCTAGGTGTCTTTTTAGGTCAGTTAGTTCATCTGAGTCTTTTACTATTACGAATATGTCATCTACATAACGGCAGTATACTGTTGGTTTTTGTCTGCTACTGAAGACCCTATCTTCGATGGTTCCCATATAAAAATTAGCAAATAAAACTCCTAAGGGGGAGCCCATTGCTACTCCGTCTATTTGTAAATACATGTCTCCTTGTGGACTGATGAAAGGGGCTTCCTTTGTACATGCTTCGAGAAGACTTTTCAAGTGTACCTCCGGTATGTCTAATTTGGGGGTGCTCTCGTCTCTGTATACTCTGTCCAGTATCATTCCTATGGTTGTGTCGACTGGGACGTTGGTAAAAAGGGATTCAACGTCCAGGGAAGCGATAATTCCATCGGGCTGGGTAGATTTGATCAATTCTAGGAAATCTGCTGATGATTGTAGACTAAACTTACTTGGAGTGTATGGAGTTAGGAGTTCATTGAGTTTCTTAGCCAGGTGATAAGTTGGGGTTGGTATTTGGCTGATTATAGGGCGTAGTGGGTTACATGGTTTATGCGTCTTAACATTGCCGTAGGCATATCCTAAGCCATAGTCGCCTTGAAGTTTATTGAAATGCACACTACCTTTCTTTGCGTTGATTGCTGTAATTGTTTTGTTTACTTTCCGCTTAAGGTCTTCTACGGGGTTCCTCGTGATTCGTTGAAATTTGGAGTCGTCACTTAGGATGTCGCTAATTTTGTTCATGTATTCATGGGTAGGAATCAATACATATGCTGCTGTTTTGTCGGCTTTTCTTATTGTTACGTCTTTCAGATTTTTTAGTTGTTTCGCTGCTTCTTTGAGTCGTGGGGTTAAGATTGTAGATGAATATGTTCCTCGTTTTTTCCCTGCTTCTGCAAGTAGTTCAGCTTGAAGTGTGTCAGTGGTGATGACTTTTTTGTTGTCTTCTAGCTTATGGATATCGTCCAGAAGCATTTCGATTTCCAGGCGTTTTTGATGCATCTTTGGTTTAGATAAGAATTGACAATTTAGACCAAGATTTAAGAGGTCTCGTTGATCCTGGGTAAGATCATAAGAAGTCATAAGAAGTGACTTCTTATGATCTTACCCAGGATCAACGAGACCTCTTAAATCTTGGTCTAAATTGTCAATTCTTATCTAAACCAAAGATGCATCAAAAACGCCTGGAAATCGAAATGCTTCTGGACGATATCCATAAGCTAGAAGACAACAAAAAAGTCATCACCACTGACACACTTCAAGCTGAACTACTTGCAGAAGCAGGGAAAAAACGAGGAACATATTCATCTACAATCTTCCAAATCACGGAACTATTTACTCTACCCACCATGAGAGTAAGGACAAGACAAGAACATATCGATGCCAACACAGAAGACAATGTCCAAAATAACAGGCCAATTACACTGGATTAATCTTTGTGTTTAGATAGGAGATGCCTCGTATGGGCCAATAAGCCTTCTGCAGCCCCTATGTTTATCCCTTATGTATCCCCCCATGTTTTTCACCTTCATTGTATTATCACCTGACCTAATGCGGGTATAAAATCAACTAGTATTGTAAGATCTGTTCACTTGAGAATGAACCATGGAGGTTCGAAACGACGTGCAAATTATACAAATAAGTGTAATACACTCTATAGTAAATCACTTCTTTTCTTCACCTTAAAAGTACGAAAATGAGTTTTGGAGAACTCCTATTCCAATTAAGCCCTGATGCTAAGAAAATAGTTAGAGGGATAGAAGCCCTAAACCAGAAAATAATAAATACAGAATATGCGGTCATATTCAATGAAACATATATATATATATATATATATATATATATATATATATATATATATATATATATATATATATATATATATATATATATATATATATAAATATATATATATATATATATATATATATATATATATATATATATATATATAAATATATATATATATATATATATATATATATATATATAAATATATATATATATATATATATATATATATATATATATATATATATATATATATATATATATATATATATATATATATATATATATATATGTCGTACCTAGTAGCCAGAACTCACTTTTTGGCCTACTATTCAAGGCCCGATTTGCCTAATAAGCCAAGTTTTCATGAATTAATTGTTTTTCGACTACCTAACCTACCTAACCTAACCTAACCTAACTTTTTCGGCTACCTAACCAAACCTAACCTATAAAGATAGGTTAGGTTAGGTAGGGTTGGTTAGGTTCGGTCATATATCTACGTTAATTTTAACTCCAATAAAAAAAAATTGACCTCATACATAATGAAATGGGTAGCTTTATCATTTCATAAGAAAAAAATTAGAAAAAATATATTAATTCAGGGAAACTTGGCTTATTAGGCAAATCGGGCCTTGATTAGTAGGCCAAAAAGTGAGTTCTGGCTACTAGGTACGACATATATATCTATATATATATATATATATATATATATATATATATATATATATATATATAAATATATATATCGTACCTAGTAGCCAGAACTCACTTCTCAGCCTACTATGCAAGGCCCGATTTGCCTAATAAGCCAAGTTTTCATGAATTAATTGTTTTTCGACTACCTAACCTACCTAACCTAACCTAACCTAACTTTTTCGGCTACTTAACCCAACCTAACCTATAGAGATAGGTTAGGTTAGGTTAGGTAGGGTTGGTTAGGTTCGGTCATATATCTACGTTAATTTTAACTCAATGAACAAAAATTGACGTTATACATTATGAAATAGGTAACTTTATCATTTCATAAGAAAAAATTTAGAGAAAATATATTAATTCAGGAAAACTTGGCTTGTTAGGCAAACCGGGCCATGCATAGTAGGCTGAGAAGTGAGTTCTGTCTACTAGGTACGACATATATATATATATATATATATATATATATATATATATATATATATATATATATATATATATATATATATATATATATATATATATATATATATATATGCGAACAAGCCTGAATGGTCCCCAGGACAATATGCAACTGAAAACTCACACCCCAGAAGTGACTCGAACCCATACTCCCAGAAGCAACGCAACTGGTATGTACATGACGCCTTAATCCACTTGACCATCACGACCGGACATAATGAGGTGATAGCCGAGGCTATTTGAACCACCCCACCGCCGGCACTCGGATAGTTATCTTGGGCATAGCATTTTACCAAATCACCTCATTCTTTGGGGCACACGTGAGGAACACAAATGTGTTCCTCACACAAATGTCCATTTGTGTTCCTCACGTGTGCCCCAAAGAATGAGGTGATTTGGTAAAATGCTATGCCCAAGATAACTATCCGAGTGCCGGCGGTGGGGTGGTTCAAATAGCCTCGGCTATCACCTCATTATGTCCGGTCGTGATGGTCAAGTGGATTAAGGCGTCTTGTACATACCAGTTGCGTTGCTTCTGGGAGTATGGGTTCGAGTCACTTCTGGGGTGTGAGTTTTCAGTTATATATATATATATATATATATATGAGGTGGTACCCTCATAATTTATATATATATATATATATATATATATATATATATATATATATATATATATATATATATATATATATATATATATATATATGTCGTACCTAGTAGCCACAACGCACTTCTCAGCCTACTGTGCAAGGCCAGATTTGCCTAATAAGCCAAGTTTTCCTGAATTAATATATTTTTTCTAATTTTTTTCTTATGAAATGATAAAGCTACCCATTTCATTATGTATGAGGTCAATTTTTTTTTATTGGAGTTAAAATTAACGTAGATATATGACCGAAACTAACCAACCCTACCTAACCTAACCTAACCTATCTTTATAGGTTAGGTTAGGTTAGGTAGCCGAAAAAGTTAGGTTAGGTTAGGTAGGTTAGGTAGTCGAAAAACAATTAATTCATGAAAACTTGGCTTATTATGCAAATCGGGCCTTGCATAGTAGGCAGAGAAGTGCGTTCTGGCTACTAGGTACGACATATATATATATATATATATATATATATATATATATATATATATATATATATGTTGTACCTAGTAGCCAGAACTCACTATTTGGCCTACTATGCAAGGTCCGATTTTCCTAATAAGCCAAGTTTTCCTGAATTTATATATTTTTCGATTTTTTTTCTTATGAAATGATAAAGCTATCCATTTCATTATATATGAGTTAATTTGTTTAAATTTGAGTTAAAACTAACGTAGATATATGACCGAACCTAACCAACCCTACCTAACCTAACCTATCTTAACCTAACCTAAACTAATTCAACTAAGCCAATAATTTATGTTCTTAATATAATATTGTAATAATAATTCGAATAAAGTAACTGGAAACAATTTATTGAAAATAAAGAAAATCACTCGGCCTATTAGGTTTTCTTTTAAACGTGTCTCATTGAATATGACCGCATATTCTATATTTACTATCTTCTGATTTAGGGCTTCTATTCCTCTAACTATTTTCTTAGCATCAGGGCTTAGCTGAAAGAGGAGTTCTCCAAAACTCATTTTCGTAATTTCAAGGTGATGAAAAAAGTTAATTACTATAGAATGTATTACACTTATTTATACAATTTGCACACCGTTTCGAACCTCCATGGTTCATTCTCAAGTGAAAAGAATTTTCAGAACTGGTTGATTTATACCGGCACTGGGTCAGGTGATAAGACAATAAAGGTGAAAACATGGGGGGATACATAAGGGATAAATGGGGGGTGAAATATAAGAACATAAGAATAGAGGTAACTGCGGAAAGCCTATTGACCCATACGAGGCAGCTCCTATCTACATACAAAGATTAATCAAGTGTAATTGGCCTGTTATGTTGGACATTGTCTTCTGTGTTGGCATCGTTATGTTCTGGTCTTGTCCTTACTCTCATGGTGGGTAGAGTAAATAGTTCTGTGATTTGGGTGTTCTTGGTAGGTTGTTCTATTCTTATGTGAATTGCTACAAGAATTTATAATCTTCTTGCATCTTGGGTTTTGTCTATTATACAGGTATATTTGTTCAACATTTCTCCTGTTAGGGTGATGTCATGGGCTTGTCTCATGTGATTCCTGGGAGCACCGGATTGAAGATGACATGTCAAACGCCTCGTCAGCTTGGTCGACGTCATACCTATGTACTTAGATTGAAGGTTACATCCTTCGTGGGGGCAAGTGTACATATATACAACGCTTGACTGCTGAAGAGGGTTCTCCGTCGGGTTCGGGCTATTTTTGATAAGGAGTTCAGAAGTCTTCTTGGTTTTGTAGAATATGATCAGGTCTATGTTTTGGTTAGAAGTAATGCGTTTTACTCCTTTACGGATTAATATAAATTATTTATAAAAACTACAAAATCTGAAAGACGTAACAATAAGGAAAGCCGACAAGACAGCAGCATATGTATTGATTCCTACCCAAGAATACATGAACAAAATTAGCGACATCCTTAGTGATAACACCAAATTTCAACGAATCACGAGGAACCCTGTGGAAGACTTTAAACGCAAAGTAAACAAAACAATTACTGCAATCAACGTAAAGAAAGGTAGTGTGCATTTCACTAAACTCCAAGGCGACTATGGCTTAGGATGGCAATGGCCTATGACAATGGCCTATGGCATATGGCAATGTTAAGACACACAAACCAGGTAACCCACTAAACCCAATAATGAGCCAAATAAAAACTCCAACCTATCACCTGGCAAAAAGACTTAACGAACTCCTAACTCCATACACTCCAAGCAAGTATAGTCTACAATCATCAGCAGATTTCCTTGAATTAATAAAATCTACTCAGCCCGATGGAATCATTGCTTCCCTGGACGTCGAATCCCTATTTACCAAGTCCCAGTCGACACAACCATAGGAATGATACTGGACAGAGTATACAGAGAGGAGAGCACCCCCAAATTAGACATACGTGAGCCACACTTGAAAGACTCTTCTTGAAGCATGTTCAAGGGAACCCCTTTCATCAGTCCACAAGGAGACATGTATCTACAAATAGACGGAGTAGCAATAAGCTCCCCATTAGGAGTTTTATTGCTAAGTTTTAAATGGGAACCATCGAAGACAAGAGTCTTCAGTAGCAGACAAAACCCAACTGTATATTGCCATTATTATTATATTTTCTATAATTTTTTTCTTATGAAATGATAAAGCTACCCATTTCATTATGTATAAGGTCAATTTTTTTTATTCGAGTTAAAATTAACGTAGATATATGACTGAACCTAACCAACCCTACCTAACCTAACCTAATCTATCCTTATAGGTTAGGTTAGGTTAGGTAGGGTAGGTAGTCGAAAAACAATTAATTCATGAAAACTCGGCTTATTAGGCAAATCGGGCCCTTGCATAGTAGGCTGAGAAGTGCGTTCTGGCTACTAGGTACGACATATATATATATATATATATATATATATATATATATATATATATATATATATATATATATATATATATATATATATATATATATGTATATATATATATATATATATATATATATATATATATATATATATATATATATATATATATATATATATTGGTGTATACTGGCAGCAGGTTTTCTTTCAAACATGTTTCATTGAATATGACCGCATATTCTGTATTTATTATTTTCTGGTTTAGGGCTTCTATCCCTCTAACTATTTTCTTAGCATCAGGGCTTAATTGAAATAGGAGTTCTCCAAAACTCATTTTCGTACTTTTAAGGTGAAGAAAGGAAGTGATTTACTATAGAGTGTATTACACTTATTTATATAACTTGCACAACGTTTCGAACCTCCATGGTTCATTCTCAAGTGAACAGATCTTACAATACTAGTTGATTTTATACCCGCACTGGGTCAGGTGATAATACAATAAAGGTGAAAACATGGGGGGATACATAAGGGATAAATGTGAGGTGAAACATAGAGGTAACTTCAGAAGGCTTATTGGCCCATACGAGGCAGCTCCTATCTAAACACAAAGATTAATCCAGTGTAATTGGCCTATTATGTTGGACATTGTCTTCTGTGTTGGCATCGTTATGTTAACATAACGTTAGAAATGTTGCGTTATGTTGTATCATAACGTGATACAAATGTTAGAAATCCTAGTAAACAACACAGAAATCATCGATAGATTCAGCGATAGCAGGCGGCTTGACGTTTGCGAGGCACTACACATTAAGAAGTCAACACCAGCAATCAACAGCCAATTAATGCACAACTATATTCTACCCACCTCAAGACTCCGCTCCAATATAGAAGCATCAAGAAATATGGACCAATAGGCTTTCTACAATCTCTTCTATTCAATACCCATTGTTTCGTGTTCTGTCTTGTGTTGATGAACTTAATACCCTATTAAATACCACCTCACCCCATCCACCTCACTCAAATGTAGATATAAACAAATCGGAGATGTGTAAGTTCTATTCAGTTGTGTATGTGTAAACTAAAGTCTTTGAAAATGTAATAAGTTTTACGAAACGCGCTCAAGTGTCGCGTCAGACTAGAAATAAAAATGAATTTTGGAGAATTGATTTTTGAATTACCACCAACAGTGAAAAGAAATGTACGAAAGATAGAGAAAATTCGTGTTAGAATTATTAATCTTACTTTTTCGGTCATATTTAATAATATATGTCTACCGGAAAGACTGCTGCCAAATTATACTAATATACATATATATATATATATATATATATATATATATATATATATATATATATATATATATATATATATATATATATATATATATATATATATTTTTATAAAATAGAAGGGAGTTCCACCTCTAGCTGGAAGAAGGGGGACCCATAGCCTCGGAGGAAACCACGCATAATGCATTAGAGGGAATGTTTAGATCCCCTCCAATACAGTTTCTGTGTGCTTTTCTCCTACCACCCCCTTCCTTTTTTATTTTTTGTGCTTTATTATGCATTTGCTGGTTACAAGAAATACATGGGTTGATACAAAAATAATAATGCAAAAAGGTGCTTAAAGGTTATGGATCTCTTGAAAAATACAACAATGGGAAACATTGATGAATGTCACAGACGGGTTCGATCATTGTTGCAAGTCAAACACTTCTTCGAATTCCTCTGAAGTTGGACTAGTGCCCAAGACGCAACAGGCATTTCCCCTCTGAATCGCAACACTGAGGCGCTGGAACAAGAAACTTTTTGCTCTCTGGTCTTTTGTAGCGCTGATCAATTTGTCCCCCAATTCCTTCAGGAACTTCAATGCACATTTTCCCCACGAACCGAGGGTCTCCGAGCCGATCGGAACAAAGCTGTAGCAGTGTGCTAGACCTCTATATTTAATAATTTTCTGCGATTCCCTGAAAGAAGCAGCACCACCGCTTTCACGTGTGCTGTAGTGGAGGTAGGTACTGGCCAGTGTGGCAGCGCACGTGTAGTCCCATACCACTTGCTTACCATCCTTCCAAGGTAGCAAGGTGACCCCATCAGGGCGCTTCTGAGGGTCGTTAGGTCTGGATAAGTGTGGATAAGTATATATATATATATATATATATATATATATATATATATATATATATATATATATATATATATATATATATATATATATATATATATATATGTCGTACCTAGTAGCCAGAATGCACTTCTCAGCCTACTATGCAAGGCCCAATTTGCCTAATAAGCCAAGTTTTCATGAATTAATTGCTTTTAGACTACCTAACCTAACTTTTTCGGCTACCTAACCTAACCTATAAAGATAGGTTAGGTTAGGTTAGGTGGGGTTGGTTAGGTTCGGTCATATATCTACGTTAATTTTAACTCCAATAAAAAAAATTGACCTCATACATAATGAAATGGGTAGCTTTATCATTTCAAAAGAAAAAAATTAGATAAGATATATTAATTCAGGAAAACTTGGCTTATTAGGCAAATTGGGCCTTGCATAGTAGGCTGAGAAGTGCGTTCTTGCTACTAGGTACGACATATATATATATATATATATATGTCGTACCTAGTAGCCAGAACTCACTTCTCAGCCTACTATTCAAGGCCCGATTTGCCTAATAAGCCAAGTTTTCCTGAATTAATATATTTACTATAATTTTTTTCTTATGAAATGATAAAGCAACCCTTTTCTCTATGTATGAGGTCAATTTTTTTTTATTGGAGTTAAAATTAACGTAGATATATGACCGAACCTAACCAACCCTACCTAACCTAACCTAACCTATATTTATAGGTAAGGTTAGGTTAGGTAGCCAAAAAAAGCTAGGTTAGGTTAGGTTAGGTAGGTTAGGTAGACGAAAAAACATTAATTCATGAAAACTTGGCATATTAGGCAAATCGGGCCTTGAATAGTAGGCTGAGAAGTGCGTTCTGGCTATTAGGTACGACATATATATATATATATATATATATATATATATAACATATATATATATATATATATATATATATAAATATATATATATATAAATATATATATATATATATATATATATATATATATATATATATATATATATATATATGTCGTACCTAGTAGCCAGAACTCACTTCTCAGCCTACTATTCAAGGCCCGATTTGCCTAATAAGCCAAGTTTTCATGAATTAATATATTTACTATAATTTTTTTCTTATGAAATGATAAAGCAATCCTTTTCTCTATGTATGAGGTCAATTTTTTTTTATTGGAGTTAAAATTAACGTAGATATATGACCGAACCTAACCAACCCTACCTAACCTAACCTAACCTATATTTATAGGTAAAGTTAGGTTAGGTAGCCAAAAAAAGCTAGGTTAGGTTAGGTTAGGTAGGTTAGGTAGACGAAAAAACATTAATTCATGAAAACTTGGCTTATTAGGCAAATCGGGCCTTGAATAGTAGGCTGAGAAGTGCGTTCTGGCTATTAGGTACGACATATATATATATATATATATATATATATATGTCGTACCTAGTAGCCAGAACTCACTTTTTGGCCTACTATTCAAGGCCCGATTTGCCTAATAAGCCAAGTTTTCCTGAATTAATATATTTTTTCTAATTTTTTTCTTATGAAATGATAAAGCTACCCATTTCATTATGTATGAGGTCAATTTTTTTTTATTGGAGTTAAAATTAACGTAGATATATGACCGAACCTAACCAACCCTACCTAACCTAACCTAACCTATCTTTATAGGTTAGGTTTGGTTAGGTAGCCGAAAAAGTTAGGTTAGGTTAGGTAGGTAGGTTAGGTAGTCGAAAAACAATTAATTCATGAAAACTTGGCTTATTAGGCAAATCGGGCCTTGCATAGTAGGCTGAGAAGTGCGTTCTGGCTACTAGGTACGACATATATATATATATATATATATATAAATATATATATATATATATATATATATATAAATATATATATATATATATAAATATATATATATAAATATATAAATATATATATATATATATATATATATATATATATATATATATATATATATATATATATATATATATATATATGTCGTATCTAGTAGCCAGAATGCACTTCTCAGCCTACTATGCAAGGCCCGATTTGCCTAATAAGCCAAGTTTTCATGAATTAATTGTTTTTCGACTACCTAACCTACCTAACCTAACCTAACCTAACTTTTTCGGCTACCTAACCCAACCTAACCTATAAAGATAGGTTAGGTTAGGTTAGGTAGGGTTAGTTAGGTTCGGTCATATATCTACGTTAATTTTAACTCCAATAAAAAAAAATTGACCTCATACATAATGAAATGGGTAGCTTTATCATTTCATAAGAAAAAAATTAGAGAATATGTATTAATTCATGAAAACTTGGCTTATTAGGCAAATCGGGCCTTGCATAGTAGGCCGAGAAGTGCGTTCTGGCTACTAGGTACGACATATATATATTTATATTTATAGGGAAGGGAGTACCAACTCTGGCTGGAAGAAGGAGACCCTTAGCCCCATAGGAAACCACACATAACGCATTAGAGGGAATGTTCAGGTCCCCTCCAATACAGTTTGTGTGCTTTTCTCCTACCACCCCCTTCCTTTTGATTTTTTTAATTTTGCTTTATTATATACTTAATGGTTACATCCAATATGGTTACATAATCCTCCGCTTCCGGACAGGAACCGAGGACACACAGGCGTTTCCCCTCTGGATCCCCACACTGAGGCGCTGAGACAAAAAACTGGCAGCTCTTGGGTCTCTGGTGACGTCAATGAGCTTGTAGCCTAATTCCTTGAGAAATCTCAAGGCACTCTTGCCCCAGGAGCTATGGGAACAAAGGTATATTCCTAGCAAACAATTTCAAATTTCCACAACGTTCCTGGAAAGTTTTTGAAAGGATTGGAAACGTTTGTTTTCACGAATTAGATATGTTATTTTGTATGGAATTAAATAGGTTTTCAAAACTTTTAACCAAAACCTACGTACCTAAGCCTAATTTGAAACTTTGTGACCCCTTTGGTACCCTAATTTGAAACTTTGTGACCCCTTTTGTACCTAATTTGAAACATTGTGACTCCTTTTGTACCCTAATTTGAAACTTTGTGACCCCTTTTGTACCTAATTTGAAACATTGTGACAAACTTTAAAAGTGTTTCCAGTTAAAATTGCTCATATATAAATAAAATATGAAATGTAAAAATATAAAAATATATTTCTGCATTTGATAAAATAAAGCATCATAATAAAGGTGGGTTCATCATTTTTATTCATTTATCATTTGTAGTAGCATTGTGTAGTGGCCTGGTGTAGTAGCATAGTATAGTGGTGTGGTGTAGTAGGCGGGTGTAGTGGTGTGGTGTAGAAGCCTGGTGTAGTGATGTGGAGTAGTGGCGTGGTGTAGTGGTGTGGTGTAGAAGTGTGGTGTAGTGGCGTGTTGTAGTGGCACGGTGAAGTAGCCTGGTGTAGTAGCGTGGTGAAGTGGTGTGTAGTGGCCTGGTGTAGTTGCGTGGTGTAGTAGCCTGGTGTAGTAGCCTGGTGTAGTAGCCAGGTGAAGTGGCCTGGTGTAGTGGCATGGTGTTGTAGCCTGGTGTAGTAGTCTGGTGTAGTAGCCTGGTGCAGTAGCATGGTTTAGTAGCCTAGTGTAATGGCGTGGTGTAGTAGTCAAGTGTAGTGGTGTAGTGTAGTAGCTTGGTGTAGTGGTGTGGTGTAGTGGTGTGGTGTAGTAGAGTGGTGTAGTGGTGTGGTGTAGTAGCCTGGTATAGTAGACTGGTGTAGTGGCATGGCAAAGTGGTGTGGTGTAGTAGCCTGGTATAGTAGACTGGTGTAGTGGCGTGCTGTAGTGGTGTTGTGTAGTAGCCTGGTATAGTAGTCTCTGGTGTAGTGATGTGGTGTGGTATAGTGGTGTGGTGTAGTTGTGTGGTGTAGTAGCCTCATATAGTGGTGTGGTGTAGTTGCGTGGTGTAGTGGTGTGGTGTAGTGGCGTTGTGTAGTAGCGTGGTGTAGTGGCGTGGTGTAGTGGCGTGGTGTAGTGGCGTGGTGTAGTGGCGTGGTGTAGTGGCGTGGTGTAGTGGCGTGGTGTAGTGGCGTGGTGTAGTGGCGTGGTGTAATGACGTGGTGTAGTGGTGTAGTGTAGATGTGTGGTTTAGTGGTGTGGTGTAGTGGTGGGTTGTAGTAGCCTGGAATAGTAGTATGGTATAGTAGTCTGGTGTAGTGGCGTGGTGTAGTAGGGTGGTCTAGTGGCATGGTGTAGTGGCATAGTGTAGTGGTGTGGTGTAGAAGCTTGGAATAGTAGCGTGGTGTAGTGGGGTGGTATAGCGTAGTGGTATAGTGGGGTGGTATAGCGTAGTGGTATAGTGGCGTGGTATAGTAACGTCGTTTAGTGGCATGGTGTAGTGGTGTGGTGTAGTAGCCTGGTATAATAGTCTGGTGTAGTGGTGTGGTGTAGTGGTGTGGTGTAGTGGTGTGGTGTAGTGGTACGGTGTAGTGGCATGGTGTAGTGGTGTGGTGTAGTAGCGTGGTGTAGTGGTGTGGAGTTGTTGCATTGTGTAGTGGCGTGGTGTAGTGGTGTACTGGCGTGGTGTAGTGCCGTGGAGTAGTGGTGTGGTGTCGTAGCCTGGCGTAGTGGTATAGTGTAGTGGTGTAGTGGCATAGTGTAGTGGTGTGGTGTAGTATCCTGGTATAGTAGTCTGGAGTTGTGACATGGTATATTAGCGTGGTATAGTGGCGTGGTGTAGTGGTGGGGTGTAGTTGCCTGGTATAGTAGTCTGGTGTAGTGGCATGGTGTAGTAGTGTGGTTAGTTGCGTGGTGTAGTAGCCTGGTGTAGTGGCGTGGTGTAGTGGCATGGTGTAGTAGTGTGCTGTAGTGGCATGGTGTAGTCCCGTGGTTTAGTGGTGTGGTGTAGTGGTGTGATTTAGTGGAGTGGTGCAGTGACGTGGTGTAGTGGTGTGTAGTAGCCTAGAATAGTGGAGTGGTGTTGTGTAGTGGTGTGGTGTAGTGGCGTGGTGTAGTGGTGTGGTGTAGTGGCGTGGTGTAGTGGTGTGGTGTAGTGGTGTGGTGTAGTGGTGTGGTGTAGTGGTGTAGTGGTGTGGTGTAGTGGCGTGGAGTAGTAGTGTGGTGTAGTGGCGTGGTGTAGTGCCGTGGTGTAGTGGTGTGGTGTCGTATCCTGGTGTAGTGGCGTGGTGTAATGGTGTAGTGTAGTGGTGTAGTAGCCTGGTATAGTAGTCTGGAGTTGTAACATGGCATAGTGGCATGGTAATAGTGGTGTGGTGAAGTGGCGTGGTGTAGTAGCCTGGTGTAGTGGCATGGTGTAGTGGTGTAGTGGCATGGTGTAGTGCCATGGTGTGGTATAGCAGAGTGGTATAGTGGCGTGGTAGAGTAGCGTTGTGTAATGGCATTGTGTAGTGGCATGGTGTAGTGACGAGGTGTAGTGGTGTGGTGTAGTAGCCTGTTATAGGTGACGTGTAGTGCTGTGGTGTTGTTGCGTGGTGTAGTGGTGTGGTGTAGTGGCGTCGTGTAGTGGTGTGGAGTAGTAGCCTGGTATAGTAGTCTGGTGTAGTGGTGTGGTGTAGTGGTGTGGTGTAGTGGTGTGGTGTAGTTGCATGGTGTAGTGGTGTGGTGTAGTGACGTGGTGTAGTAGTGTGGTGTAGTGGCATCGTGTAGTGGTGTGGTGCAGTAGCCTGGTTTAGTGGCATAGTGTAGTTCTGTGGTGTAGTGGTGTGGTGTAGTGGCATGGTGTAGTTGCATGGTTTAGTGGAGTGGTGTAGTGACGTGGTGTAGTGGTGTTGTGTATTAGCCTGGAATAGTGGTGTGGTGTAGTGGTGTGGTGTTGTGTAGTGGTGTGGTGTAGTGGCATGGTGTAGTGTCCTGTTGTAGTGGTGTGGTGTTGCAGCCTGGTATAGTAGTCTGGTGTAGTGGCATGATGTAGTGCCATTGTATTGTGGTGTGGTGTAGTGGTATGGTGTAGTGGTGTGGTGTAGTGGTGTGGTGTAGTGGTGTGGTGTTGCAGCCTGGTATAGTAGTCTGGTGTAGTGGCATGATGTAGTGCCATGGTATTGTGGTGTGGTGTAGTGGTATGGTGTAGTGGTGTGGTGTAGTGGCGATGTGCAGTGGTGTGGTGTAGTAGCCTGGTATAGTGGCATTGTGTAGTGCCGTGGTTTAGTGGTGTGGTGTAGTGGCATGGTATAGTGGCGTGATTTAGTGGAGTGGTGAAAGTGGCGTGGTGTAGTGGTGTTGTGTAGTAGCCTGGAATAGCGGTGTGGTGTAGTAGTGTGGTGTTGTGTAGTGGTGTGGTGTAGTGGGGTGGTATATTAGTGTTGTGTAATGGCATTGTGTAGTGGTGTGTAGTGGTATGGTGTAGTGACGTGGTGTAGTGGGGTGGTGTAGTAGCCTGTTATAGTGACGTGGTGTAGTGCTGTGGTGTTGTTGCGTGGTGTGGTGTATTGGTGTGTAGTAGCTTCGTGTACTGGTGTGGTGTAGTAGCCTGGTATAGTAGTCTGGTGCAGTGACGTGGTGTAGTGCTGTGGTGTAGTGGTGTGGTGTAGTTGCATGGTGTAGTGGTGTGGTGTAGTGGCGTGGTGTAGTAGTAGTGTGGTGTAGTGGTGTTTTGTATTGGCATGGTGCAGTTGCATGGTTTAGTGGAGTGGTGTAGTGACGTGTAGTGGTGTTGTGTAGTAGCCTGGAATAGTGGTGTGGTGTAGTGGTGTGGTGTAGTGGCATGGTGTAGTGGCGTGTTGTAGCCTGGTATTGTAGTCTGGTGTAGTGGCATGATGTAGTGCCATGGTATTGTTGTATGGTGTAGTGGTGTGATGTAGTGGTGTGGAGTAGTGGCGATGTGTAGTGGTGTTGTGTGGTCTAGTGGCATGGTGTAGTGGCGTCATTTAGTGGAGTGGTGTAGTGACGTGGTGTAGTCGTGTTGTGTAGTAGCCTGGAATAGTGGTGTGGTGGAATGGTGTGGTGTTAGTAGTAGTCTGGTGTAGTGGCATGGTGTAGAGGTGTGGTTAGTGGTGTGTTGTAGTGGTGTGGTGTAGTGGTGTGGTGTAGTGGTGTGGTGTAGTAGCATGGTGTAGTGGGTGGTGTAGTGGTGTAGTTCAGTAGCCTGGTACAGTAGTCTGGTGTAGTGTCGTGGTGTAGTGGTGTGGTCTAGTGGCATGGTCTAGTGGTGTGGTGTAGTGGTGTGGTGTAATGGCGTGGTGTAGTCGTGTGGTGTAGTGTAGTAGCCTGGTATAGTGGCATGGTGTAGTGCCGTGGTGTGGTGTAGTGGCATGGTGTAGTGGTGTGGTGTAGTAGTGTGGTGTCGTAGCCTGGTGTAGTGGCATAGTGTAGTGGTGTGGTGAAGTACCCTGGTATATTAGTCTGTAGTGATGTGGTATAGTGGCGTGGTGTAGTGGTGTGGTGTAGAAGCCTGATATAGTAGTCTGGTGTAGTGGCATGGTGTAGTGGCGTGGTGTAGTGGCGTGGTTTAGTAGCCTGGTGAGGAGAGGTGGTGTAGTGGCATGGTGTAGTGGTGTGGTGTAGTAGCCTGGTATAGTAGTCTGGTGTAGTAGCGTGGAGTGGTGTAGTGGTGTGGTTGAGTGGTGTAGTAGTGTGGTGTAGTGACGTTGTGTAGTGTTATTGTGTAGTGGCATGGTGTAGTGGTGTGGTGTAGTAGCCTGGTATAGTGGCATGGTGTAGTGCCGTTGTGTAGTGGCGTGGTGTAGTGGCATGGTGTAGTGGCGTGGTGCAGTGTTGTACCCTGGTGTAGTGGCGTGATGTAGTGGTTTAGTTGTGTAGTGGTGTAGTGTAGTGGTGTGGTGTAGTAGTCTGGTATAGTAGTCTGGAGTAGTGTAGTGACGTTTTATAGGGGCGTGGTATAGTGGCGTGGTGTAGTGGCGTGGTTTAGTGGAGAGGTGTAATGGCGTGGTGTAGTGGTGTGGTGTAGTAACCTGGAATAGTGGTTTGGTGTAGTGGGGTGGTGTAGTGTAGTGGTGTGGTGTAGTGGTGTTGTGTAGTGGGGTGGTGTAGTGGTGTGGCGTAGTTGTGTGGTGTAGTAGCCTGGAGTAGTGGTGTAGTGGCATGGTGTAGTTGTGTGGTTTAGTGACATGTTGTAGTGGCATGGTGTAGTGGTGTGGTGTAGTAGCTTGGTATAGTAGTCTGGTGTAGTGGCATGGTGTAGTGGTGTGGTGTAGTGGCATGGTGTAGTGGCATGGTGTAGTGGGGTTGTGTAGTGGCATTGTGTAGTGGTGTGGTGTACTGGCATGGTGTAGTATCCTGGTATAGTGGCATGGTGTAGTGGCATTGTGTAGTGGTGTGGTGTAGTGGCATGGTGTAGTAGCCTTGTGTAGTGGTGTGGTGTAGTAGCATGGTGTCGTAGCCTGGTATAATGGCATGGTGTAGTAGCCTGGTATAGTAGCGTGGTGTAGTAGCCTGGTATAGTTGCGTGGTGTAGTGGTGTGGTGTAGTAGCCTGGTATAGTGGCGTGGGGTAGTGGCATTGTGTAGTATCCTGGTATAGTGGAGTGGGGTAGTGGCATGGTGTAATAGCCTGGTATAGTGGCGTTGTATAGTGGCGTGGTGTAGTGGCTTGGTGTAGTGGTGTGGTGTAGTAGCCTGGTGTAGTAGCCTGGTGTAGTTGCCTGGTGTAGTGGCCTGCAGTAATCTGGTGTAGTGGCGTATTGAAGTGGCATGGTGTAGTAGCCTGGTATAGTGGTGTGGTGTACTAGCCTGGTATAGTGGTGTGTAGAAGCCTGGTGTAGTAACCTGGTATAGTGGTGTGGAGAAGTAGTCTGGTTTAGTGGCGTGTAGGAGCAGCGTCCACATGTTCACAGGACAAGGCCTACAGGCAGACTGCTGCCTCTTGGTCAGAAGGGGGGGGGGGGGGTGTTGTGGCGGTGTTTGAAATCTCAAATTATACCTCAACATTAAACCAACTGAATTCAGAAATATTTCCATCAGTTTTTTAGTTTTTAAACCTGTAATAATATTAATGCTTTGACGTGTCGTATTTCCTTGCTGCATATTTATGACATTTTTTTATATATACAACATTTCATTTCATAATTTGAAAGCTCTCGCAAGTGTTCAGACACGGTCACCCACCCCGACAACATTATGGTCCTAACTACACCCCCCCCCCTTCCTCCTCATCCCCCCCTTCTCTTACCCCTCCCCCTCCTATCCACCCCCCCCCCTTCTCTTACCCCATCCCCCTTCTCTTACCAGTCCCCCTCCTTAACCCCCCTTTCTCTTACCTCTTCCTCCTCCTCATCGCCCTTCTTTTTCCCCTCCTCTTCCCCCTTCCTCCTCATCCCCCCTGCTCTTACCTCTCCCCTCCTTAACCCCCCTTCTCTTACCCTTTCCCCTCCTCAAGGATGATGAGGGGGAGCTTGGAGCCCAATTCCTTGAGAAATCCCAGGGCACTCTTGCCCCAGGGGCTGTGCGTCTCAGATGCTATGGGAACAAAGGTGTATTCCCAACAAACAATTTCAAGTTTCCACAACATTCCTGGAAAGTTTTTGAAGGGATTGGAAACGTTTGTTTTCACGAATTAGATACATTATTTTGTATGTAATTAAATAGGTTTCCAAAACTTATAATTAAAACCTATGTACCTAACCCTAATTTGAAGCTTTGTAACCCCTTTTGTACCCTAACATGAAACTTTTTGACCCCTTTTGTACCTAATTTGAAACTTTGTGACCCCTTTTGTACCCTAATATGAAACTTTTTGACCCCTTTTGTACCTAATATGAAACTTTGTGACCCCTTTTGTACCCTAATTTTAAACTTTGTGACCAGTTTTGTACCTAATTTGAAACTTTGTGACAACCTTTATAAAGTGTTTCAAGTTAAAATGCTCATATATAAATAAAATAGGAAATGTAAAAATATAAAAATACATTTGGTAAAATAAACATTTGGTAAAATAAAGCATCATAAAAAAGGTGGGCTCATCATTTTTATTCATTTATCATTTATAGTAGCATAGTGTATTGGCCTGGTGTAGTAGCGTGGTGTTGTAGCCTGGTGTAGTGGTGTTGTCTAGTAGCTGGGTGTAGTGGTGTGGTGTAGTAGCCTAGTGTAGTGGCATGGTGTAGTCGTGAGGTGTAGTAGTGTGGTGTAGTGGCCTGGTGTAGTAGCATGGTGTAGTTGGCTGGTGTAGTGGCCAGGTGTAGTGGCATGGTGTAGTAGCCTGGTGTAGTAGTCTGGTGTAGTGGTGTGGTGTAGTAGCCTGGTGTAGTAGCGTGATTACGTAGCCTAGTGTAGTGGCATGGTGTAGTGGCGTGGTGTAGTAGTCTGGTGTAGTGATGTGGTGTAGAAGCCTAGTGTAGTAGTCAGGTGTAGTGGTGTGGTGTAGTAGTTTGTTTTAGTGGCGTGGTGTAGTGGCATGGTGTAGTGGTGTGGTGTAGTGTAGTGGCTTGGTGTAGTAGAGTGGTGTAGTGGTGTGGTGTAGTAGCCTGGTATAGTAGTATGGTGTAGTGGCGTGGTGTAGTGACGTGGTGTAGTGATGTGGTGTAGAGGCGTGGTGTTGTGGCATGGTGTAGTGGCATGGTGTAGAAGCCTGGTATAGTAGTCTGGTGTTGTGGCATGGTGTAGTGGTGTGGTGTAGTGGTGTGGTGAAATGGCGTGATGTAGTAGCGTGCTGTAGTGGTGTGGTATAGTAGCCTGGTATAGTAGTCTGGTGTAGTCGTGTGGTATAGTAGCGTGGTGTAGTTGTGTGGTATAGTAGCCTGGTATAGTAGTCTGGTGTAGTGGCGTGGTGTAGTGGTGTGGTATAGTAGCCTGGTATAGTAGTCTGGTGTAGTGGCGTGGTGTAGTGGTGTGGTGAAGTTTCATGGTGTAGTGGCATGGTGTAGTAGCCTTGTACAGTGGCGTGGTGTAGTGGCGTGGTGTAGTGGCGTGGTGTAGTGGCGTGGTGTAGTGGTGTGGTGTAGTGGCATGGTGTAGTGATGTGGTGTAGGGGTGTGGTGTAGTTGCCTAGTATAGTAGTCTGGTGTAATGGCATGGTGTAGTGGCATGGTGTAGTGGTGTGGTGTGGTGTGGTGGCATGGTGTAGTTGGGTGGTGTAGTGGCGTGGTGTAGTTGCCTGGTGTAGTTGCGTGGTGTTGTCGCATGGTATAGTGGCGTGGTGTAGTGACGTGATGTAGTGTAGTGGCGTGGTGTAGTAGCCTGGTGTAGTGGCGTGGTGTAGTGGTGTGGTGTAGTAGCCTGGTATAATGGCGTTGTGTAGTGGCGTGGTGTCCCAGCAGACAATTTCTATTTTCCATATCGTTCCTGGAAAGTATTTGAAAGGATTGGAAACGTTTGTTTTCACGAATCAGATATGTTATTTTGTGTCGAATTAAATAGGTTTCCAAAACTTTTAACCAAAACCTACATACCTAACACTAATTTGAAAGGTTGTGACCCCTTTTGTACCCTAATTTGAAACTTTGTGACCCCTTTTGTACATAATTTGAAACTTTGTAACCCTCTTTTGTACTCTAATTTGAAACTTTGTGACCCCTTTTGTACCTTATTTGAAACTTTGTGACCCCTTTTATAAAGTGTTTCAAGTTAAAATGCTCAAATACAAATACAATAAGAAATGTAAAAATATAAAAATATATTTCTACATTTGGTAAAATAAAGCATCATAATAAAGATGGGTTCATCATTTTTATTCATTTATCATTTGTAGTAGCGTAGTGTAGTGGCCTGGTGTAGTAGCGTGGTGTAGTGGTGTGGTGTGGTATCCTGGTGTAGTGGTGTGGTGTAGTGCCCTGGTGTAGTGGTGTGGTGTAGTAGCCTAGTGCAGTGGTGTGGTGTAGTGGTGTGGTGTAGTAGCCTGGTGCAATGGTGTGGTGTAGTGGTGTGGTGTAATGGTGTGGTGTAGTGGCCTGGTGTGAATGAAACCTCCTCATCCCCCCTTCTCTTATCTCTTCCCCTCCTTACCCCTTCCCCCTCCTCATCCTCCTTCTCTTTCCCCTCCCCTTTTCCCCCTTCCTCCTCATCCCCCCCTTCTCTTACCTCTTCCCCTCCTTCTCTTACCCCTTTCCCCTCCTCATCCCTTTTCTCTTTCCCCTTCCTCCTCATCCCTTCTTCTGTTACCTCTCCTCCTCCTTCTCTTACCCCTTACCCCTCATCTTCCCGCTTCCTCCTCATTCCCCCTTCTCTTACCTCTTCCCCTCCTTACCCCCCCTTCTCTTACCCCTTCCCCTTCCTCCTCATCCACCCCTTCTCCTACCTCTTCCGATCCTTACCCCTTCCCCCTCCTCATCCTCCTTCTCTTTCCCCTCCCCTCTTCCCCCTTCTTCCTCATTCCCTCTTCTCTTACCTCTTCCCCTCCTTACCCCACCTTCTTTTACCCCTTCCCCCTCCTCATCCCCCTTCCTCCTCATCCCCCCTCCCCCTCCTTCTCCCTCCTCATCCTCCTTCTCTTTCCCCTCTTCTTCCCTTTTCTTCTCTTCCCCCTTCTCTTACCCCCCCCTTCTCTTACCCCCCCTTCTCTTACCCCTTCCCCCTCCTCTTCCTCCTTGTCCCCCTTCTCTTACCTTTCCCCATCCTTACCGCCCCTTCTCTTACCCCTTCCCCCCTTCTCATTCCCCCTTCTCTTACCCCCTCCCCCCTCCTTCTCTTACCCCTTCCCCCTGCTCATCCCTCCTTCTCTTACCCCTCCCCCTCCTTACCCCCCTTCTCTTACCCCTCCCCCCCTCCTCATCCCCCTTCTCTTGCCCCTCCTCATCCCCCCTTCTCATACCTCTCCCCCTCCTTACCCCCCCCTTCACTTACCCCTTCCCCCTCCTCTTCCCCCCTTCCTCCTCATTCCCCCTTCTCTTACTTCTTCCCCTCGTTACCCTTTCCCCATCCTCATCCTCCTTCTCTTTCCCCTCCCTTCTTCCCTCTTCCTCCTCATCCCCCCCTTCTCTTACTTCTTCCCCTCCTTACCCCTTCCCCCTCCTCATCCCCCTTCTCTTCCCCCTTCCTCCTCATCCCTCCTTCTGTTACCTCTCCCCCTCCTTCTCTTACCCCTTCCCACTCCTTATCCCCCTTCCCCCTACTCCTCATTCCCCCTTCTCTTACCTCTTCCCCTCCTTACCCCCCCTTCTCTTACCTCTTCCCCCTCCTTATCCCCCTTCCCTTTCCCCCTCCCCTCTCTTCCCCCCTCCTCATCCCCCTTCTCTTACCCCCCTCTTACTGAGTTATAATTGATGTGAGCACTTAATTGGCAGTCAGTGGTGGCCTTTCTTAATAAACAATATATATACTCTCGTGATTTAGTTCAGTATGGGGTTTAAAGAAAAAACAGCATACCAATGTTATATCACAGCAAACGAATTTCTTATAAACTCATGTATTTGTCTTATAATATGGAAATGCATTCATAATAGATAACAATATGAATAGCCAAATTTCTGTGAATCCCCTACCATGTTGGAATCTGGAAATGAATGAGCAAATGTGCTGGCTGCTGAAGGAAACCACATTGGTTTCATTTTGGATACAAATGTCCATGCATGGAAATTCAGAATGGAAACAATTATAGTTGAACATGCAGAGGAGTTTAAGAATCTGTGGTGAGAGTGATGGACACAGCCTTGACAACTATATTTCAGAGAATGTAAACATCTAAGTGTCATTAGAAATATGTGTAAAATAATAAACCCTACATTGTTTGAGTTAGGGAAATCACCATTTGTCATATAGATACTGTTCTTAAAGATTCCCCCATTTTGCACCCGCAAGATAACATATAAGATTTCAAGGGTTGACGAATGTTAATCTTCTTGTTTGATAAACTGTGCACTTGAGACATAGTTAATAAGAATACACCAATATTTAAGACAACAAAACGTTTTCAGATTTTTCACACCACTTTCCAGCAACATTTACAATTTATATAAATTATTTTAGGGAATAGTACATAAATTTTATATTTAAACATGATATTAGTGTTTAGTGGAATGCATAAGGAGTTCAAATTGTGTTAAAAAGAGCGATTTTTAGAAAATTTGGAAAACTACTTTTTTCTGATCATAGAATAACTAAATGTATTTTGAAGGTTTCATTCAGCCATTAAATATCATTCACCATTTAATATTGAATTTTACAAAAACACCATAAATTTTATATTTAAACATGTAAAAACTATTTGTAATACATAAGGAACAAAATAGTTCTAGAAAAACCATTTATTATAAAAACTATGTGTTTGGATTTTGGGATTAAAAGTTTCTCAAATGCTCTCCTGCACCACTCTCAATGCAAGTTATTCCTACACTTATGGGAAGAGTTAGATGAACGTTTTCAACACGTTGTGTATTTGCTGGGTTGACCTTCCAATCACCTGTATTTGACTGATTTTGCTATTTCACTGTGGTTGGCCGCCCCACCTGCTTGATCAGCTCTGAGGTGTACATAGGTCTCAGCCAGGGTGGATACACATGTGTAGTCCCACACCAACTGTTTGCCCCTTTTCTAGGAGTGTGTGGTGATGTCATCAGGGCGAAGTGCGGTGAAATCTGGGTTTTGGTCCCCTAAGATGCGAGGTTCTTTCACCGCTGGGCACTGAGCTGAGGCGAGGCTTCTCTTCATGATGTCATTGAGCTCGCTGTGTCTTGCATGCCAGCCCTTTGTACTTCTGCAATGCAACCCATGCAGTCCATATTGGTCTGCTTCCACCCTGTTGCAAATACACTTGTATTCATTGCGAATTGGGGCACCAAGGCGAAGGGCCACTGCTACACGAAGGGATTCTGGATCTAGTCGCGTGCCCATTGCTGACATGGGTACTGCCAGGAGGAAGTCTCCTGCATGGGGGGCACGCACTACTCAGAGGCGGGCTTTCTCCTTGTCTGATGTTGCAGTGCTGAGCATGGCATCGGCTATTTTTTCTACTAGTGGGTGGTCCCAGCTGGACTGTTAATGTTTTTTTGATGGTTCTATGATGGGTGCTGGCGCTGCAAGAGCATCCCACTGATTTGAACATTCAATGAAAGCAGGATCGTGTATTCCTGCTGAATTACTCAGGAGTTCAGTAGGAAATCTCTTACGAGATGGTGCGATGGATGGAAGGAGTAAAGGAAGGCTGGTAACAATCTGGGAGGCTGTGCGGACACCAAGGCCGCCAAGTCTTACAGGGAGGGTTGCTAGCTCCCACTGATAGTCGTCCAATGGCAGGTTCAGGACTTTCACCAGCATGGACCTCAGAACGGTGTCATACACATTTAATTTAGGGCTGTTGGGGGATGGAGAACACCTCAGAAAGTAAGTCAACTTAGGGAGAGACAGGCATCTTGTGAGGAGAAAGACAGCATCATGGCCATCAATCTTGTCAATCCTGTCCAGCATTCTCCTTAGATCAGTGATTATTGCATCCAGGACCTCCTCGATTGCTTGAGAGCCAATGGGGGCACCCAAGAGGGTGCAGTCAGGTGACTCTACAACGAAAATGTCAGGAAGAACATTTTTTTAATTGACCAGTGATGTTTGGGTTGTGGGAGATTATTTCACATTTGGATGCATTGAGAATGAGGCCCAAGGCTGCTCCTTGCTCCTGGATTTTCCTTATATCCTCCAAAATGGTTTCCGGGGTTCCAGCGAGAGTGCCATCATCCAGGTACCAGATGTTTAGCTCGCTTGTCAGACTATCAGTGACCTCTTTGATAGCTAAGCAAAAAAGGAAGGATGTTAAGGGGGTCACCTTGTTGGACACTTTCACAGGAGTCTATTTCATGCTCCCCAAAAAGAAGCTTAAAGTCCCCACTGTAGCACGATCAGATGAATGGGTAAAGGGGACGGAAATGGTCGTGTACAGCCCTGAGGACAGCGTCTCGTCTGACTTGATTGAAGGCATTTTTAAAGTCAAGCTTTACTAGTGCCTTCCGGTCCGGGAGATCAGCAATGTAAGCCCGTGCTGCAACTTCACAGCCTAGGGGTATCCCAAACCCGAGCTGATTAGGTTTCAGAAGGTGGCTGCTTCCTGGCTGCTAGATCTCACTGCAGCCTTAGCTACGAGGCGTCGGAGGGTATTGCCAACAGCAATGGGCCTGATTCCCCTATCCTTCTTTAGAGCACAAAGTACTGCTCCATAAAAAAACAGCTTGATGTCCTAAGAGATGCCGCCTGCCAAACACATATTGGAGAATCTGGTAGGTTCTTCTAGAAGGTCCTTTGCTGCATCTCCAAGCACCGGGTTCAGCATTTGTTTGATGTATATATATATATATATATATATATATATATATATATATATATATATATATATATATATATATATATATATATATATATATATATATATATATATATATATATATATATATATATATATATATATATATATATATATATATACAACTTTAGAACACTTTCCCACCAGGAGACTCGAACCCTAGCCAGCACAGAAGCCTTCCAGCAACTAGCATAAGAGGTACGCCTTAACCCGCTCCACCACCTGCTCAGACCCTTCCCAAGAGCACTAGAGCAAGTGAGGGGTCATTTATATGTTTATTTCATCAAGTCCCTGTTAATATGGGAAGACACAGTGTCTATGCTTAAGGCACAACTCTCCTAAACACGAGAGTGAAGTATACAACTTTAGAACACTTTCCCACCAGGAGACTCGAACCCTAGCCAGCACAGAAGCCTTCCAGCAACTGGCATAACAGGTACGCCTTAACCCACTCCACCACCTGCTCAGACCCTTCCCAAGAGCACTAGAGCAAGTGAGGGGTCATTTATACGTTTATTTCATCAAGTCCCTGTTAATATGGGAAGACACAGTGTCTATGCTTAAGGCACAACTCTCCTAAACACGAGAGTGAAGTATACAACTTTAGAACACTTTCCCACCAGGAGACTCGAACCCTGGCCAGGACAGAAGCCTTCCAGCAACTGGCATAAGAGGTACGCCTTAACCCGCTCCACCACCTGCTCAGACCCTTCCCAAGAGCACTAGAGCAAGTGAGGGGTCATTTATACGTTTATTTCATCAAGTCCCTGTTAATATGGGAAGACACAGTGTCTATGCTTAAGGCACAACTCTCCTAAACACGAGAGTGAAGTATACAACTTTAGAACACTTTCCCACCATGAGACTCGAACCCTAGCCAGCACAGAAGCCTTCCAGCAACTGGCATAACAGGTACGCCTTAACCCGCTCCACCACCTGCTCAGACCCTTCCCAAGAACTCTAGAGCAAGTGAAGGGTCATTTATACGTTTATTTCATCAAGTCCCTGTTAATATGGGAAGACACAGTGTCTATGCTTAAGGCACAACTCTCCTAAACACGAGAGTGAAGTATACAACTTTAGAACACTTTCCCACCAGGAGACTCGAACCCTAGCCAGCACAGAAGCCTTCCAGCAACTGGCATAACAGGTACGCCTTAACCCACTCCACCACCTGCTCAGACCCTTCCCAAGAGCACTAGAGCAAGTGAGGGGTCATTTATACGTTTATTTCATCAAGTCCCTGTTAATATGGGAAGACACAGTGTCTATGCTTAAGGCACAACTCTCCTAGGTTTCATAAGGAGTTCAAATTGTGTTAAATAGAGCGATTTTTAGAAAATTTGGAAAACTACTTTTTTCTGATCATAGAATAACTAAATGTATTTTGAAGGTTTCATTCAGCCATTAAATATCATTCACCATTTATTATTGAATTTTACAAAAACACCATAAATTTTATATTTAAACATGTAAAAACTATTTGTAATACATAAGGAACAAAATAGTTCTAGAAAAACCATATATTATAAAAACTATGTGTTTGGATTTTGGGATTAAAAGTTTCTCAAATGCTCTCCTGCACCACTCTCAATGTATACATTGAGAGTGGTGTATGTATACACCACTCTCCACCACCACCAATGTATACATTATTCCTACACTTATGGGAAGAGTTAGATGAACGTTTTCAACACGTTGTGTATTTGCTGGGTTGACCTTCCAATCACCTGTATTTGACTGATTTTGCTATTTCACTGTGGTTGGCCGCCCCACCTGCTTGATCAGCTCTGAGGTGTACATAGGTCTCAGCCAGGGTGGATACACATGTGTAGTCCCACACCAACTGTTTGCCCCTTTTCCAGGAGTGTGTGGTGATGTCATCAGGGCGAAGTGCGGTGAAATCTGGGTTTTGGTCCCCTAAGATGCGAGGTTCTTTCACCACTGGGCACTGAGCTGAGGCGAGGCTTCTCTTCATGATGTCATTGAGCTCGCTGTGTCTTGCATGCCAGCCCTTTGTACTTCCGCAATGCAACCCATGCAGTCCATATTGGTCTGCTTCCACCCTGTTGCAAATACACTTGTATTCATTGCGAATTGGGGCACCAAGGCGGAGGGCCACTGCTACACGAAGGAATTCTGGATCTAGTCGCGTGCCCATTGCTGACATGGGTACTGCCAGGAGGAAGTCTCCTACATGGGGGGCACGCACTACTCAGAGGCGGGCTTTCTCCTTGTCTGATGTTGCAGTGCTGAGCATGGCATCGGCTATTTTTTCTACTAGTGGGTGGTCCCAGCTGGACTGTTAATGTTTTTTTGATGGTTCTATGATGGGTGCTGGCGCTGCAAGAGCATCCCACTGATTTGAACATTCAATGAAAGCAGGATCGTGTATTCCTGCTGAATTACTCAGGAGTTCAGTAGGAAATCTCTTACGAGATGGTGCGATGGATGGAAGGAGTAAAGGAAGGCTGGTAACAATCTGGGAGGCTGTGCGGACACCAAGGCCGCCAAGTCTTACAGGGAGGGTTGCTAGCTCCCACTGATAGTCGTCCAATGGCAGGTTCAGGACTTTCACCAGCATGGACCTCAGAACGGTGTCATACACATTTAATTTAGGGCTGTTGGGGGATGGAGAACACCTCAGAAAGTAAGTCAACTTAGGGAGAGCCAGGCATCTTGTGAGGAGAAAGACAGCATCATGGCCATCAATCTTGTCAATCCTGTCCAGCATTCTCCTTAGATCAGTGATTATTGCATCCAGGACCTCCTCGATTGCTTGAGAGCCAATGGGGGCACCCAAGAGGGTGCAGTCAGGTGACTCTACAACGAAAATGTCAGGAAGAACATTTTTTTAATTGACCAGTGATGTTTGGGTTGTGGGAGATTATTTCACATTTGGATGCATTGAGAATGAGGCCCAAGGCTGCTCCTTGCTCCTGGATTTTCCTTATATCCTCCAAAATGGTTTCCGGGGTTCCAGCGAGAGTTCCATCATCCAGGTACCAGATGTTTAGCTCGCTTGTCAGACTATCAGTGACCTCTTTGATAGCTAAGCAAAAAAGGAAGGATGTTAAGGGGGTCACCTTGTTGGACACTTTCACAGGAGTCTATTTCATGCTCCCCAAAAAGAAGCTTAGAGTCCCCACTGTAGCACGATCAGATGAATGGGTAAAGGGGACGGAAATGGTCGTGTACAGCCCTGAGGACAGCGTCTCGTCTGACTTGATTGAAGGCATTTTTAAAGTCAAGCTTTACTAGTGCCTTCTGGTCCGGGAGATCAGCAATGTAAGCCCGTGCTGCAACTTCACAGCCTAGGGGTATCCCAAACCCGAGCTGATTAGGTTTCAGAAGGTGGCTGCTTCCTGGCTGCTAGATCTCACTGCAGCCTTAGCTACGAGGCGTCAGAGGGTATTGCCAACAGCAATGGGCCTGATTCCTCTATCCTTCTTTAGAGCACAAAGTACTGCTCCATAAAAAAACAGCTTGATGTCCTAAGAGATGCCGCCTGCCAAACACATATTGGAGAATCTGGTAGGTTCTACTAGAAGGTCCTTTGCTGCATCTCCAAGCACCGGGTTCAGCATTTGTTTGATGTATATATATATATATATATATATATATATATATATATATATATATATATATATATATATATATATATACATATATATATATATATATATATATATATATATATATATATATATATATATATATATATATATACAACTTTAGAACACTTTCCCACCAGGAGACTCGAACCCTAGCCAGCACAGAAGCCTTCCAGCAACTGGCATAAGAGGTACGCCTTAACCCGCTCCACCACCTGCTCAGACCCTTCCCAAGAGCACTAGAGCAAGTGAGGGGTCATTTATATGTTTATTTCATCAAGTCCCTGTTAATATGGGAAGACACAGTGTCTATGCTTAAGGCACAACTCTCCTAAACACAAGAGTGAAGTATACAACTTTAGAACACTTTCCCACCAGGAGACTCGAACCCTAGCCAGCACAGAAGCCTTCCAGCAACTGGCATAACAGGTACGCCTTAACCCACTCCACCACCTGCTCAGACCCTTCCCAAGAGCACTAGAGCAAGTGAGGGGTCATTTATACGTTTATTTCATCAAGTCCCTGTTAATAAGGGAAGACACAGTGTCTATGCTTAAGGCACAACTCTCCTAAACACGAGAGTGAAGTATACAACTTTAGAACACTTTCCCACCAGGAGACTCGAACCCTAGCCAGCACAGAAGCCTTCCAGCAACTGGCATAGGAGGTACGCCTTAACCCGCTCCACCACCTGCTCAGACCCTTCCCAAGAGCACTAGAGCAAGTGAGGGGTCATTTATACGTTTATTTCATCAAGTCCCTGTTAATATGGGAAGACACAGTGTCTATGCTTAAGGCACAACTCTCCTAAACACGAGAGTGAAGTATACAACTTTAGAACACTTTCCCACCAGGAGACTCGAACCCTAGCCAGCACAGAAGCCTTCCAGCAACTGGCATAACAGGTACGCCTTAACCCGCTCCACCACCTGCTCAGACCCTTCCCAAGAGCTCTAGAGCAAGTGAGGGGTCATTTATACGTTTATTTCATCAAGTCCCTGTTAATATGGGAAGACACAGTGTCTATGCTTAAGGCACAACTCTCCTAAACACGAGAGTGAAGTATACAACTTTAGAACACTTTCCCACCAGGAGACTCGAACCCTAGCCAGCACAGAAGCCTTCCAGCAACTGGCATAACAGGTACGCCTTAACCCACTCCACCACCTGCTCAGACCCTTCCCAAGAGCACTAGAGCAAGTGAGGGGTCATTTATACGTTTATTTCATCAAGTCCCTGTTAATATGGGAAGACACAGTGTCTATGCTTAAGGCACAACTCTCCTAGGTTTCATAAGGAGTTCAAATTGTGTTAAATAGAGCGATTTTTAGAAAATTTGGAAAACTACTTTTTTCTGATCATAGAATAACTAAATGTATTTTGAAGGTTTCATTCAGCCATTAAATATCATTCACCATTTATTATTGAATTTTACAAAAACACCATAAATTTTATATTTAAACATGTAAAAACTATTTGTAATACATAAGGAACAAAATAGTTCTAGAAAAACCATATATTATAAAAACTATGTGTTTGGATTTTGGGATTAAAAGTTTCTCAAATGCTCTCCTGCACCACTCTCAATGCAAGTTATTCCTACACTTATGGGAAGAGTTAGATGAACGTTTTCAACACGTTGTGTATTTGCTGGGTTGACCTTCCAATCACCTGTATTTGACTGGTTTTGCTATTTCACTGTGGTTGGCCGCCCCACCTGCTTGATCAGCTCTGAGGTGTACATAGGTCTCAGCCAGGGTGGATACACATGTGTAGTCCCACACCAACTGTTTGCACCTTTTCCAGGAGTGTGTGGTGATGTCATCAGGGCGAAGTGCGGTGAAATCTGGGTTTTGGTCCCCTAAGATGCGAGGTTCTTTCACCACTGGGCACTGAGCTGAGGCGAGGCTTCTCTTCATGATGTCATTGAGCTCGCTGTGTCTTGCATGCCAGCCCTTTGTACTTCCGCAATGCAACCCATGCAGTCCATATTGGTCTGCTTCCACCCTGTTGCAAATACACTTGTATTCATTGCGAATTGGGGCACCAAGGCGGAGGGCCACTGCTACACGAAGGGATTCTGGATCTAGTCGCGTGCCCATTGCTGACATGGGTACTGCCAGGAGGAAGTCTCCTACATGTGGGGCACGCACTACTCAGAGGTGGGTTTTCTCCTTGTCTGATGTTGCAGTGCTGAGCATGGCATCGGCTATTTTTTCTACTAGTGGGTGGTCCCAGCTGGACTGTTAATGTTTTTTTGATGGTTCTATGATGGGTGCTGGCGCTGCAAGAGCATCCCACTGATTTGAACATTCAATGAAAGCAGGATCGTGTATTCCTGCTGAATTACTCAGGAGTTCAGTAGGAAATCTCTTACGAGATGGTGCGATGGATGGAAGGAGTAAAGGAAGGCTGGTAACAATCTGGGAGGCTGTGCGGACACCAAGGCCGCCAAGTCTTACAGGGAGGGTTGCTAGCTCCCACTGATAGTCGTCCAATGGCAGGTTCAGGACTTTCACCAGCATGGACCTCAGAACGGTGTCATACACATTTAATTTAGGGCTGTTGGGGGATGGAGAACACCTCAGAAAGTAAGTCAACTTAGGGAGAGACAGGCATCTTGTGAGGAGAAAGACAGCATCATGGCCATCAATCTTGTCAATCCTGTCCAGCATTCTCCTTAGATCAGTGATTATTGCATCCAGGACCTCCTCGATTGCTTGAGAGCCAATGGGGGCACCCAAGAGGGTGCAGTCAGGTGACTCTACAACGAAAATGTCAGGAAGAACATTTTTTTAATTGACCAGTGATGTTTGGGTTGTGGGAGATTATTTCACATTTGGATGCATTGAGAATGAGGCCCAAGGCTGCTCCTTGCTCCTGGATTTTCCTTATATCCTCCAAAATGGTTTCCGGGGTTCCAGCGAGAGTGCCATCATCCAGGTACCAGATGTTTAGCTCGCTTGTCAGACTATCAGTGACCTCTTTGATAGCTAAGCAAAAAAGGAAGGATGTTAAGGGGGTCACCTTGTTGGACACTTTCACAGGAGTCTATTTCATGCTCCCCAAAAAGAAGCTTAGAGTCCCCACTGTAGCACGATCAGATGAATGGGTAAAGGGGACGGAAATAGTCGTGTACAGCCCTGAGGACAGCGTCTCGTCTGACTTGATTGAAGGCATTTTTAAAGTCAAGCTTTACTAGTGCCTTCTGGTCCGGGAGATCAGCAATGTAAGCCCGTGCTGCAACTTCACAGCCTAGGGGTATCCCAAACCCGAGCTGATTAGGTTTCAGAAGGTGGCTGCTTCCTGGCTGCTAGATCTCACTGCAGCCTTAGCTACGAGGCGTCGGAGGGTATTGCCAACAGCAATGGGCCTGATTCCCCTATCCTTCTTTAGAGCACAAAGTACTGCTCCATAAAAAAACAGCTTGATGTCCTAAGAGATGCCGCCTGCCAAACACATATTGGAGAATCTGGTAGGTTCTACTAGAAGGTCCTTTGCTGCATCTCCAAGCACCGGGTTCAGCATTTGTTTGATGTATATATATATATATATATATATATATATATATATATATATATATATATATATATATATATATATATATATATATATATATACAACTTTAGAACACTTTCCCACCAGGAGACTCGAACCCTAGCCAGCACAGAAGCCTTCCAGCAACTGGCATAACAGGTACGCCTTAACCCGCTCCACCACCTGCTCAGACCCTTCCCAAGAGCACTAGAGCAAGTGAGGGGTCATTTATATGTTTATTTCATCAAATCCCTGTTAATATGGGAAGACACAGTGTCTATGCTTAAGGCACAACTCTCCTAAACACGAGAGTGAAGTATACAACTTTAGAACACTTTCCCACCAGGAGACTCGAACCCTAGCCAGCACAGAAGCCTTCCAGCAACTGGCATAACAGGTACGCCTTAACCCACTCCACCACCTGCTCAGACCCTTCCCAAGAGCACTAGAGCAAGTGAGGGGTCATTTATACGTTTATTTCATCAAGTCCCTGTTAATATGGGAAGACACAGTGTCTATGCTTAAGGCACAACTCTCCTAAACACGAGAGTGAAGTATACAACTTTAGAACACTTTCCCACCAGGAGACTCGAACCCTAGCCAGCACAGAAGCCTTCCAGCAACTGGCATAACAGGTACGCCTTAACCCGCTCCACCACCTGCTCAGACCCTTCCCAAGAGCTCTAGAGCAAGTGAGGGGTCATTTATACGTTTATTTCATCAAGTCCCTGTTAATATGGGAAGACACAGTGTCTATGCTTAAGGCACAACTCTCCTAAACACGAGAGTGAAGTATACAACTTTAGAACACTTTCCCACCAGGAGACTCGAACCCTAGCCAGCACAGAAGCCTTCCAGCAACTGGCATAACAGGTACGCCTTAACCCACTCCACCACCTGCTCAGACCCTTCCCAAGAGCACTAGAGCAAGTGAGGGGTCATTTATACGTTTATTTCATCAAGTCCCTGTTAATATGGGAAGACACAGTGTCTATGCTTAAGGCACAACTCTCCTAGGTTTCATAAGGAGTTCAAATTGTGTTAAATAGAGCGATTTTTAGAAAATTTGGAAAACTACTTTTTTCTGATCATAGAATAACTAAATGTATTTTGAAGGTTTCATTCAGCCATTAAATATCATTCACCATTTATTATTGAATTTTACAAAAACACCATAAATTTTATATTTAAACATGTAAAAACTATTTGTAATACATAAGGAACAAAATAGTTCTAGAAAAACCATTTATTATAAAAACTATGTGTTTGGATTTTGGGATTAAAAGTTTCTCAAATGCTCTCCTGCACCACTCTCAATGCAAGTTATTCCTACACTTATGGGAAGAGTTAGATGAACGTTTTCAACACGTTGTGTATTTGCTGGGTTGACCTTCCAATCACCTGTATTTGACTGATTTTGCTATTTCACTGTGGTTGGCCGCCCCACCTGCTTGATCAGCTCTGAGGTGTACATAGGTCTCAGCCAGGGTGGATACACATGTGTAGTCCCACACCAACTGTTTGCCCCTTTTCCAGGAGTGTGTGGTGATGTCATCAGGGCGAAGTGCGGTGAAATCTGGGTTTTGGTCCCCTAAGATGCGAGGTTCTTTCACCACTGGGCACTGAGCTGAGGCGAGGCTTCTCTTCATGATGTCATTGAGCTCGCTGTGTCTTGCATGCCAGCCCTTTGTACTTCCGCAATGCAACCCATGCAGTCCATATTGGTCTGCTTCCACCCTGTTGCAAATACACTTGTATTCATTGCGAATTGGGGCACCAAGGCGGAGGGCCACTGCTACACGAAGGGATTCTGGATCTAGTCGCGTGCCCATTGCTGACATGGGTACTGCCAGGAGGAAGTCTCCTACATGTGGGGCACGCACTACTCAGAGGCGGGCTTTCTCCTTGTCTGATGTTGCAGTGCTGAGCATGGCATCGGCTATTTTTTCTACTAGTGGGTGGTCCCAGCTGGACTGTTAATGTTTTTTTGATGGTTCTATGATGGGTGCTGGCGCTGCAAGAGCATCCCACTGATTTGAACATTCAATGAAAGCAGGATCGTGTATTCCTGCTGAATTACTCAGGAGTTCAGTAGGAAATCTCTTACGAGATGGTGCGATGGATGGAAGGAGTAAAGGAAGGCTGGTAACAATCTGGGAGGCTGTGCGGACACCAAGGCCGCCAAGTCTTACAGGGAGGGTTGCTAGCTCCCACTGATAGTCGTCCAATGGCAGGTTCAGGACTTTCACCAGCATGGACCTCAGAACGGTGTCATACACATTTAATTTAGGGCTGTTGGGGGATGGAGAACACCTCAGAAAGTAAGTCAACTTAGGGAGAGACAGGCATCTTGTGAGGAGAAAGACAGCATCATGGCCATCAATCTTGTCAATCCTGTCCAGCATTCTCCTTAGATCAGTGATTATTGCATCCAGGACCTCCTCGATTGCTTGAGAGCCAATGGGGGCACCCAAGAGGGTGCAGTCAGGTGACTCTACAACGAAAATGTCAGGAAGAACATTTTTTTAATTGACCAGTGATGTTTGGGTTGTGGGAGATTATTTCACATTTGGATGCATTGAGAATGAGGCCCAAGGCTGCTCCTTGCTCCTGGATTTTCCTTATATCCTCCAAAATGGTTTCCGGGGTTCCAGCGAGAGTGCCATCATCCAGGTACCAGATGTTTAGCTCGCTTGTCAGACTATCAGTGACCTCTTTGATAGCTAAGCAAAAAAGGAAGGATGTTAAGGGGGTCACCTTGTTGGACACTTTCACAGGAGTCTATTTCATGCTCCCCAAAAAGAAGCTTAGAGTCCCCACTGTAGCACGATCAGATGAATGGGTAAAGGGGACGGAAATGGTCGTGTACAGCCCTGAGGACAGCGTCTCGTCTGACTTGATTGAAGGCATTTTTAAAGTCAAGCTTTACTAGTGCCTTCTGGTCCGGGAGATCAGCAATGTAAGCCCGTGCTGCAACTTCACAGCCTAGGGGTATCCCAAACCCGAGCTGATTAGGTTTCAGAAGGTGGCTGCTTCCTGGCTGCTAGATCTCACTGCAGCCTTAGCTACGAGGCGTCGGAGGGTATTGCCAACAGCAATGGGCCTGATTCCCCTATCCTTCTTTAGAGCACAAAGTACTGCTCCATAAAAAAACAGCTTGGTGTCCTAAGAGATGCCGCCTGCCAAACACATATTGGAGAATCTGGTAGGTTCTACTAGAAGGTCCTTTGCTGCATCTCCAAGCACCGGGTTCAGCATTTGTTTGATGTATATATATATATATATATATATACAACTTTAGAACACTTTCCCACCAGGAGACTCGAACCCTAGCCAGCACAGAAGCCTTCCAGCAACTGGCATAACAGGTACGCCTTAACCCGCTCCACCACCTGCTCAGACCCTTCCCAAGAGCACTAGAGCAAGTGAGGGGTCATTTATACGTTTATTTCATCAAGTCCCTGTTAATATGGGAAGACACAGTGTCTATGCTTAAGGCACAACTCTCCTAAACACGAGAGTGAAGTATACAACTTTAGAACACTTTCCCACCAGGAGACTCGAACCCTAGCCAGCACAGAAGCCTTCCAGCAACTGGCATAACAGGTACGCCTTAACCCGCTCCACCACCTGCTCAGACCCTTCCCAAGAGCTCTAGAGCAAGTGAGGGGTCATTTATACGTTTATTTCATCAAGTCCCTGTTAATATGGGAAGACACAGTGTCTATGCTTAAGGCACAACTCTCCTAAACACGAGAGTGAAGTATACAACTTTAGAACACTTTCCCACCAGGAGACTCGAACCCTAGCCAGCACAGAAGCCTTCCAGCAACTCGCATAACAGGTACGCCTTAACCCACTCCACCACCTGCTCAGACCCTTCCCAAGAGCACTAGAGCAAGTGAGGGGTCATTTATACATTTATTTCATCAAGTCCCTGTTAATATGGGAAGACACAGTGTCTATGCTTAAGGCACAACTCTCCTAAACACGAGAGTGAAGTATACAACTTTAGAACACTTTCCCACCAGGAGACTCGAACCCTAGCCAGCACAGAAGCCTTCCAGCAACTGGCATAACAGGTACGCCTTAACCCGCTCCACCACCTGCTCAGACCCTTCCCAAGAGCACTAGAGCAAGTGTGGGGTCATTTATACGTTTATTTCATCAAGTCCCTGTTGTATACTTCACTCTCGTGTTTAGGAGAGTTGTGCCTTAAGCATAGACACTGTGTCTTCCCATATTAACAGGGACTTGATGAAATGCTCTTGGGAAGGGTCTGAGCAGGTGGTGGAGCGGGTTAAGGCGTACCTGTTATGCCATTTGCTGGAAGGCTTCTGTGCTGGCTAGGGTTCGAGTCTCCTGGTGGGAAAGTGTTCTAAAGTTGTATACTTCACTCTCGTGTTTAGGAGAGTTGTGCCTTAAGCATAGACACTGTGTCTTCCCATATTAACAGGGACTTGATGAAATAAATGTATAAATGACCCCTCACTTGCTCTAGTGCTCTTGGGAAGGGTCTGAGCAGGTGGTGGAGCGGGTTAAGGCGTACCTGTTATGCCAGCTTGCTGGAAGGCTTTTGTGTGCTGGCTAGGGTTCGAGTCTCCTGGTGGGAAAGTGTTCTAAAGTTGTATACTTCACTCTCGTGTTTAGGAGAGTTGTGCCATATATATATATATATATATATATATATATATATATATATATATATATATATATATATATATATATATATATATATATATATATATATATATATATATATATTAGTATATTTTTGGTAGCAGTCTTTCCTGTAGACATATATTATTAAATATGACCGAAAAAGTAAGATTAATAATTCTAACACGAATTTTCTCTATCTTTCTTATATTTCTTTTCACTGTTGATGGTAATTCAAAGATCAATTCTCCAAAATTCATTTTTATTTCTAGTCTGACGCGACACTTGAGCGCGTTTCGTAAAACTTATTACATTTTCAAAGACTTTAGTTTACAAACACAACTGAAACTGAATAGAGCTTTACACATCTTCGAGGTTTATATCTACATTTGGGTGAGGTGGATGAGGTGAAAAACGAACTTTCAACAATGGGTATTCAATGGGTATTAAATTCCAACACAAGACAGAACACGAAACAATGGGTATTGAATGGGTATTAAATTCAAACACAAGACAGAACACGAAACAATGGGTATTGAATGGAAGTAATTGTAGAAAGCCTATTGGTCCATATTTGGCGCCCGGCACGCGCCGTCCGGACCCCCCTGCACTCGTGACGTCATACTTGCCAGGGGCGTTTCTCATTGGCTCCCTGCGCCACATCACCGTTCTTGACCAATTTGGTGCCACTGATGTCACAACGTCTTGGCGGGAAAACGTAGGGGCCAGCGCCATCTTGGCTTCCTAAAAGGACTAAGCCACTGGCCTAAACACTCTTCTTTTGCGAATTTCTCGCTAACGCGAGAACACCTCATGCTCCCACATATGTCAAATTGTTCTCTGGAATGTAGAGAACGTTCGGGCAAAGTAGATATGACTCTTACAGCTGGCGTGGGAGAAATATAAAGGGGGGGAACACCGTCACAACACACATATGCACGCACACACACACGGTAAGGGTCGAACAGTAACGAGTGGAGTACCTCAAGGATCAGTGCTGGGACCAAATCTATTTCTAAATAGCAGTACCCGGCCACATGTTGCTGTGACTCAGCAATGCATGTGTGTTGCTAAGCCACGGCAACCTTTCCTGTCCCCCAGTCCTCCCCACCATTTCCCCCTCACCCATCTCCTTGGCCTCCCAACCATTCCCCACTCCACTGTCCCCTCGTCCTCCCCACCATTTTCCATTCCCCCATCCCCTCGTCCCCACCATCCCAAACTCCTTTGTCCCCTCATCCTTCCCTTCTGTTACCCCTCCCTTGTCCCCTCGTCCTCCTCACCATGTCTCACTTCCATCCCTTCATCATCCCCACCATTCCCCACTCCCTCGTCCGATGCCTTTCCAAATGGTCTGATGTTCCCATCAGAAAATTGGGAACATGAAGTGATCTGATGTTCCATCACTGAAATGTAAGAAAAACTGTTAAAAAATTAAATGAATATGTGAAAAAATAATAAACTATACTCACGAAATGAATGGTATGGTAAACAACACAGCTCAATTCCTACGCAATTCACACAAAATAATTAAATCAAAATGAAAATAAACCAAAATCTATGAAAATTCAATTTATCAATGCAATCAGAAACATTGAAATGGAATTGTAACATATTTAGTATAGCATGAGTGTTGTTCTAACATGCCAATGATGGCGCTGTTTTTCAAGAAAAACACAGTTTTACCTGTCACAGGTGTGGCATCTATACCTATACTTACAAAATGAACGGTATGGTAAACAACACAGCTCAATTCCAACACAATGTCACACAAAATAATTCAATAAAAAAAATAAAATAAATCGAAATCTATGAAAATAAAATTTATCAATGCAATCGGAAACATTGAAATGGAATTCGTGACATATTAAGAATAGCGTGCATGGTGCTATTATGTGCAACAGATGGCACTGTTTTTCAAAAATGCATGTTTTTACCTGTCACGGGGGTGGCATCAATATAGTAGGTATATAAAAAGACGCGCCTATTCGAATGTAATGTTATGTCAAAATTTCAAAGCAATCGGTGAAAAACTTTCAAAGATTACATCGTGTGTTGCTCCTACGTCCAACAGATGACGCTGTTTAAAAAAAAAATGCTTTTTCCTGTCACAGGTGAGGCATGTATATAGTAGATCTATAAAATGATGCATCTATTCGAATGTAACATTGAGTCAAAATTTTAAATCAATCGGAAAAGAGGTTTCGAAGATTTCCCTCACATGAAAAACACATGAAATAGACAGTTTTTCAGAAAAAGCATGTTTTTTTTTATACCGTCACAGACAGACGTGACATTTATATAGTACGTATATAAAAACCTGCTCGGATGCAAATGGAACGTTGTGTGAAAATTTCAAAGATATCGGTGAAGAACTTTCGGAGATTAGCGGTTATGCACAAACGAACATTTCCATTTTTATTTATACAGATATATGTCAATGACATGTTTACAGGAGTAGAGTTCTACATGTCGATGTTTGTAGATGACGCAAAGTTGATGAGAAGAGTTGTGACAGATATGGATTGTAGGAGCCTTCAAGAGGACTTTTGAACAGGTTGTAGAGATGGGAGCCGGTCGGCCGAGCGGACAGCACACTGGACTTGTGATCCTGTGGACCCGGGTTCGATCCCGGGCGCCGGCGAGAAACATTGGGCAGAGTTTCTTTCACCCTATGCCCCTGTTACCTAGCAGTAAAATAGGTACCTAGGTGTTAGTCAGCTGTCACTGGCTGCTTCCTGGGGGTGGAGGCCTGGTCGAGGACCGGGCCGCGGGGACACTAAAGCCCCGAAATCATCTCAAGATAACCTCAAGATGGTCAGAGAAATGGCTACTGGAGTTCAAACCGAGAAAATGTAACGTTGTGGAAATGGGACTAGGTGATAGAAGACCAAAGGGACGGTTTACAATAGAGGGGAACTGCCTACCTGTGACGACGCGAGAAAGAGACCTGGGAGTGGACGTAACACCTAATCTATCTCCTGAGGCACATATAAATAGGATAACAACAGCAGCGTACTCTACATTGGCAAAAGTTAGAACATCATTCAGAAACCTAAGTAAGGAGGCCTTTAGGGCGCTTTACACTGCCTACGTGATGCCAGTCTTAGAGTATGCTGCCTCATCATGGAGTCCCCATCTGAAGAAACACATAAGGAAACTGGAAAAGGTTCAGAAGTTTGCAACGAGATTCGTCCCAGAGTTACGAGAGATGAGGTATGAAGAGCCCTTGAAGGAACTGAGCCTTACGACACTAGAAAAAGAAGGGAGGGGGGGGGGGGAATATGATAGGAACGTATAAAATACTCAAGGGGATTGACAGAGTGGACATAGACGAAATGTTCACACAGAATAGTAACACAACGAGGGGACATGGGTGGGAGCTGGAAACTTAGATGAGTCACAGAGACGTTAGGAAGTTTTCTTTTAGTGTGAGAGTAGCGGAAAAATGAAATGCACTTCAGGAGCAGGTTATGGAAGCAAATTCTATTCATAATTTTAAAACTAGGTATGATAGGGAAATAGAACTTGAGTCATTGCTGTAAACAACTGATGGCTCGAATGGCTCGATCCTGCAGACACAAATAGGTGAGTACAAATAAGTGAGTACACAATTAGGTGAGTACCCACTCCTGGAGTATGCAGCTCTAGCATGGCGTCCATATCTAGTCAAGCATAAGACTAAACTGGAAAAGGTTCAAAGATTCAAAGTTTTGCCACAAAAACTTGTACCCGAACTGAGGGGAATGAGCTACGAGGAGAGACTACGGGAATTACACCTCACCTAGTTGATACCTGGTTGAGTTCTTCTACTCCCCAAGCCCGGCCCGAGGCCAGGCTTGACTTGTGAGAGTTTGGTCCACTAGGCTGTTGCTTGGAGCGGCCCGCAGGCCCACATACCCACCGCAGCCCGGTTGGTCCGGCACTCCTTGGAGGAATAAATCTAGTTTCCTCTTGAAGATATCCACGGTTGTTCCGGCAATATTTCTTATGCTCGCTAGGAGGGTGGTGATCAACCTTGGACCTCTGATGTTTATACAGTGTTCTCTGATTGTGCCTATGGCACCCCCTGCTCTTCACTGGTTCTATTCTGCATTTACTTCCATATCATTCAGTCCAGTACGTTGTTATTTTACTGTGTAGATTTGGTACTTGGCCCTCCAGTATCTTCCAGGTGTATATTATTTGATATCTCTGGATATTTGATACCTCACTGGGAGACAGAAAAGTTAGATGGGACATGATCACCACATACAAGATTCTCACTGAAATTGATACGGTAGATAAACAGACTATTTAACACAAGAGGCACATGTACTAGGGGACACAGATGGAAACTGAGTGCCCAAATGAGCCATAGAGACATTAGAAAAAAGTTTTTTATGTTAGAGTAGTTGACAAATGGAATGCATTAGGCAGTGATTTGGTGGTTGATACCTGGTTGATATCTGGTTGATGGGGTTCTGGGAGTTCTTCTACTCCCCAAGTCCGGCCCGAGGCCAGACTTGACTTGTGAGAGTTTGGTCCACCAGGCTGTTGCTTGGAGCGGCCCGCAGGCCCACATACCCACCACAGCCCGGTTGGTCCGGCACTCCTTGAAGAAAACAATCTAGTTTCCTCTTGAAGATGTCCACGGTTGTTCCTGTAATATTTCTGATGCTCGCTGGTAGGACGTTGAACAATCGTGGACCTCTGATGTTCATACAGTGTTCTCTGATTGTGCCCATGGCACCTCTGCTCTTCACTGGTTCTATTCTGCATTTTCTTCCATGTCGTTCACTCCAGTACGTTGTTATTTTACTGTGCAGATTTGGGACCTGTCCCTCCTGTATTCCGTCAATTTCAGCAATCTCTCCTGCTCTGAAGGGGGGAAGTGAGTACTGAGCAGTACTCAAGACGGGACAACACAAGTGATTTGAAGAGTACAAAAATTGTGATGGGATCTCTGGACTTGAAGGTTCTCGTAATCCATCCTATCATTTTTCTGACTGACGCAATACTTTCTTGGTTATGCTCCCTAAACGTTAGGTCGTCGGACATCAATATTCCCAAATCCTTGACATGCTGTTTTCCTACTATGGGCAGATTTGATTGTGTTTTGTACCCTGTATTATGTTTAAGATCCTCATTTTTGCCGTATCTGCATACATGGAATTTATCACTGTTAAACATCATGTTATTTTCTGCTGCCCAATCGAAAACTTTGTTAATATCTGTTTGTAGTTTATCAATGTCTTCAGCAGAGGTAATTTTCATGCTGATTTTTGTATCATCTGCAAAGGATGACACGAAGCTGTTACTTGTGTTTTTGTCTATATCTGATATGAGAAAAAGGAATAGCAGTGGCGCAAGGACTGTACCTTGAGGTACAGAGCTTTTAACTGCGCTCGGACTTGATTTTACTTGATTGACTGTTACTCTTTATGTTCTGTTCGACAGGAAATTGAGTATCCAGCGTCCTACTTTACCAGTTATACCCATTAACCTCATTTTGTGTGCAATCACTCCATGGTCACATTTGTCGAATGCCTTTGCAAAATCTGTGTATACGACATCTGCATTATGTTTTTCTCTAATGACTCAGTGATTTTGTCATAGTGGTCAAGTAGCTGTGAGAGGCATGATTTTCCTGCTCTAAATCCATGTTGGCCTGGATTGTGGAGGTCATTGGTTTCCATGAATCTAGTGACCTGACTCCTGATCACTCTCTCAAATACTTTTATTATGTGGGACGTTAGTGCAACTGGTCTATAATTCTTTGCCAATGCTTTGCTACCACCCTTGTGTAGAGGGGCAATGTCTGCTGCTTTAAGCGCATCTGGTATCTCCCATGTGTCCAAGCTCTTCCTCCACACTATACTGAGTGCCTGTGCTACTGGCACTTTGCATTTCTTTATAAATATTGAATTCCATGAGTCTGGACCCGGGGCTGAGTGCATGGGCATATTGTCAATTTCTTTTTCAAAATCTGCCACGCTCGTGTTGATATCCGTTATATTTACAGGTGTTTGAGTATCATTCATAAAGAAATTGTCCGAATATTCCACTTTAATGCTGAGTATCGGAGTGCTAAACATGTCCTCATACTGCTTTTTTAAGATTTCACTAATTTCTTTGTCATCCTCAGTGTATGAACCTTCACTAATACGAATAGGTCCAATACTGGCAGTGGTTTTCGCTTTTGATTTAGCATATGTGAAAAAATATTTAGTTTTTCTTTATTTCTTGAATTGCTTTCTGTTCTAGTTGCCTTTCTTCAGTCTGATAGGAATGCTTCAGTCTCTGTTCGATTTCTTCAATCTCCCTGTTTAAATTATTTCTTCTTTGTATGGAGAGTCGTGTCTGCTTAAGCATTTCCGTTAATTTCTTCCTTATTTTGTAATGTCGTCTGCGTTCTCTTTCTACATTGGACCTCTTTCTGGCTTTCCTCAAAAGAACATGTTTCAGACAGACTTCATATGCTTCAGAAGTCAGTTTTTCTATTCCTTGTGTAGGATTTTTATTTCTTAGAACATTTTCCCATTGAATGTTTGTAAGTTCCCTGTTTATTTTCTCCCAGTCTATCCTCTTATTATTAAAATTGAATTTATTGAATAGCCCTTCTCGCTTGTTGTTTCTCTTGGGCCTACTACCGTTATTAATGTTAGTATGCACTTCAATAAGCTTGTGGTCCGAGTACGTAGTGTCTGAGACAGTAATGTCTCTGATTAGCTCCTCATTGTTCGTGAATAACAGGTCCAGCATGTTTTCGTTCCTAGTTGGTTCTGTAATCTGCTGACTGAGCGAGAATTTGTCACAGAATCTCAGTAGTTCTCTGACCTGTGGTTGGTTATTTCCAGGTTGACTTCCTGCTATGATGTTATTGTTTACTATTCTCCATTTTAAACTGGGTAGATTGAAGTCTCCAAGGAAGATGATGTCTGGTACTGGGTTTGCTAAGTTATCAAGAATATTCTTTATTTGGAGGCTGACTCCATTCACAGTTTCAAGTGTGGATATGACAGAGCCCAATAGGCTCAGGAAAGTGTACATCAGTTGATTGACAATTGAGAGGCTGGACCAAGGAGCTGGAGCTCAACCCCCACAAGCACAACTAGCTGAGTACACACACATTCACACACAATATTAAATGCTTTTTAATATTGATAAATGCAGGACCCTGCATGTGGGGCATAGCAACCCACACCACAACCAAACTAATAACATTACATTACAGCACATTGATGAAGAAAAGGATCTTGGAGTCAAAATCTACAATTCACTGAAAGTTGCACAACAGGTAGGAGCAGTCTAAAAATAAGCTAACCAAATCCTTGGAATAATCAAGCGTACCTTTGAATTTAAGGAGAAAAAGATAGTGATTCAACTGGATAGATCTCAGGTGCTTGGATCACTTGGATTATTGTAGCCAAGCACGAAGACCATATCTGCAGAAGAACATAGCTGCTCTGGAGAGAGAGTGCAACACCGGGCAACAAAAATAATTCTAGAGCTAAGTCATCTCACGTATGAGGAACGGTTGAAATCCACAGGGCAAACAACACTGCAAATCAGGCATGACAGGACAAATCTCATTGGAACTTTAAAATTACTGAACAGTTTGGAGGATGTTGATTCGGACAAATTTCTTCAAAAGATCAAATGTAACACAAACAAGGAGCAACGGTTTCAAGCTCAACAAGGCTAATGTAGAACTGAGAACAGTAGACGCTTTTTCCCCCTACAGGGCTAAAACTAATGGAAACGCCTACCCGCCGAATCCGTAAATGCAAAAATTCTGCTAAACTTTAAAGTTCAACTGAAAAATATCATCAAGGCAAATGGGGGGGGGGGGGACCTTCGACAAGCCGTCCTGTCCTCGTCGAGGCCACTAGTGTTAGTGGTCCTCAGGTAAATTCAGGTGAACAAACACATACTTATGAATATAATGAACACACACGCACACAAAATTGAAAAAAATTAAGGAAGCACGAAAAGCTGCGGAAATTTGCAACGAGACTCGTCCCAGAGCTGCGAGGGATGAGGTACGAAGAATGACTGAAGGAACTAAACCTGAGGACGTTAGAAAGGAGAAGGGAGAGAACGTACATGATACAGACGTAAAAAATACTTCAAGGGATTGACAGGGTGGAAACAGAGGAAATGTTTACAAAGAATATCAACAGAACAAGGGAACACGGGTGGAAGCTTGAGATTCAGATGTGTAATACAGATGTTAGAAAGATTTCCTTTAGTGTAAGGGTAGTGAGTAAATGGAATGACCTAAAGTAGCAGGTTGTAAAGGCAAACTCCATTCATAACTTTTAAAGCAGGTATTATTGGGAAATAGGTCAGGAGTCATTGCATTTGATAATCAGCGGCATGAAAAGTGGGGTCCAAGAGTTCGAACCCGATCCTACAAGCGCAAATAGGGGAGTACAAATAGGTGAGTACACACAAACACTGGAACTTCGAAGAACTAACAATAGCAGGAGGGAGCTGACCAGCACGAGCAAATATAAAGAATAGTAACAGTGGGAAGCTGGAAGATAGTGACAGTAGGGGTTTATAACCCACAAACCAATAGAAGGCCTAGGGCACAGTAGGACAGATGCAGTGAGAAGTGTCTAAAGGTAATTGGAAAAGCAGCCACAGAATCAAGGAGAGCAAGAGCTAAAATTCAAATACTGGGAGACTTCATCCACAGGGAAATAGACAGGATAAATAAGGCTCCCAATGGGGGTGATGAAATTAGATCACAGACCTCTTCATATCTGCTGCCAGAGTCCCATGAATAAAGATTTCATACTTGGGAATCTTTTGAAAACATAATTTTGAAAACATAAGCCAAAATTAGGAAGAATACACGGAGAACAAAACTAGTAGATGTGACAGACAAACATTTCTTAACCCAACACGTCACAGAACCAACAAGAGTGAGAGGAGATGATCAACCAGCAACACTTGACTTGCTGTTTTCCTAAAGTGAAACAGATGTTGAAGAAATAGAATATGAAATGCCTCTAGGAGCTAGCGACCACTGTATTGCTTGAATACAGAGAGGATGTGAAGGAATTGGTTACACAAAGAAACCCATAAAGAAGATTACAGAGGTGTGGGACTACAACAGGATGAGGGACTTTCTGCAGGAAATCCGGTAGGAAAGAGAAATGGAAGGGAAGACAGCAAACGAGATGACGGAATTCATTGCTGGGAAATGTTCCGAGGTAACGGAACAGTTCACACCACTCATGAAGGAGGTGTAGGAAAAAAGTAAAGTAAACCTCTGGTTTAATACGCGATGCAGGAAAGCTAAAGAAAGGGAAAACAACTCCTGGAAAAATTACATAGAATTGGCGACAGAGAACAATAGAGAGGCCTTGAAGAGAATAAGGAAGGAATGCATCGGAATTAGGAGAGAAGACGAGAGGCAATTTGAAAATAACATTGTTGCAAAAGCTAAGAACAATCAAAGCTGATTAATAGCCATACTAGGAGAAAAACGAGAGTGAGAGACTATATACACACAATGAGGAAACCTGGGGGAGCTCTTACAAAGAATGAAACGGAGGTATGTGAGGAACTCAACGAAAGATTTCAGGAGGTCTTTACATTAGAACCAACGTGGAGACCAAGATTGCAAGATGAAATGCCAGAGGAAATTATGGATGGCATTGTTGTCGCATTGGAAGAGGTGAAACAAAATCCTGGGGGAAATAGATGGGACAAAATCATTGGGGCAGACCTAATCTCAGCCTGGCTGCTGAGGGAGGGTGCAAAACTACTCTGCCACCCGTTGTCTAATTTTTTTAATAACACGTTGAGACAGGAAGTCTCCCAGATATCTGGAAAAAGACAAACACTGTCTTATACAATATATAAAAAAGGGGATAGAAACGAGGCACTAAACTACAGACCAGAGTCCCAAAGTCCCAAAGTCCAAAGTTATTCCCAGAATGACTGGGAAAACACTAGACTGGTAAATGAGTATCAGGAGGACAGAACGCAAAGTCAAGTCACAGTCAAAGAGGAGATTTCAAGCTTCAAGAAAGTAACAAGTGTGGTCCCACAAGGCTCTGTCCTGGGACAGCTGCTGTTCCTATTTTATGTGAACGACTAGTGCCAGAGCTAAGAGAACTAAGCTACAAACATAAGCTAATGGAACTAGATCTCAGAACCGTAGAGGATAGAAGTAACAGAGGGAATATGATCACAACTTACAAGATGCTGATGAGAATATATCAGGTGGACAAGAACAGCCTCTTCAGACTGAGAGAAAGCAGGACAAGAGGACACAGGTGGAAACTGGAGGCGTAAATGAGTCGAAGGGACGTAAGGAGTTACTTGTCCTCTGTACAAGTGGTTAACAAGTTAACAAGCTCTGCCAGAGGAAACTGAGCAAGCGACCTGCATCCACAACTTTACGGCCCGATTCGACAAAGAATTTGATAGAGTAGTTAGGTTAAAACGCAACAGGCGCAAGGCTAATAGTGGGAGGACATAAAGAGCTAGACCTCACTCCCACGTAGATACTAATAGATAAGAACAAATAGGTAAGTACACACACACACACACACACACACACACACACACACACACACACACACACACACACACACACACACACACACACACACACACACACACACACACACACACACACACGCACATTCACACAATTGCCCTAATTGACCCCCAACCCCAGACTCCCTCAGCCACACCACCCCTGACCCCTCCTAGCTTCCCCATACCAGATCCTCCTAGCCCTTCAAGCCCCAGGCCCCCACAAGTCCCACCCCCCTTCATAGGCCCTCCTATCCCGGACCATCCCTGTTTCCCTACTGCAGTGGAATAAAAGAAAACTGAGGATGGAAAGAAGAGAGTCAGCTTCAGGGTAATGTATGCGAATATAAATGGTATTACATTCAAATCAAGTGAACTTAGGCAAAAAACACAAAAAGAAAACGGGGATGTAATTGAACTCACAGAAACAACTCTCAGGAATCATAATGAATGCGGCGTTTCCCCAGGTCTACTCAGTCATAAGGAAAGAGAGGGAAGGAGTGGAGGAGGAAGAGTGTCCCTACTGATGAGAAAGGAGTGGAGTTTTGATGAGATGGTTATCTTGGACAGCCAGGAATTCAGAGACTACATAACAGGTACCATGATGAAAGGAGGACCAAGAGTAGTAGTAGCAATGATATATACCCCTCCATAAAGTGACAGAAGACCCAGGCAAGAGTATGACAAAAACAGCACGGCAGCTAACACTATAATTGAGAGGGCAGACTCTGCTACCTGTAGAAATCGATCCAATATGCTCATCATGAGGAACTTCAATCACGGAACGATAGACTGGGAGAAAAAGGAACCGCATGGAGGTGAGGAAACATGGAGAGCTAAACTATTGAAAGAGGCAACAAGAAACTTTTAAAGCTGGCATGTCAGGGGACCCATAAAAATGAGAGGCAATGTATGAATCAGCGAGACTCGACCTAGTCTTCACTCTGAACGACTCCAACATATGGGAAATCGGTTTCGAAGCCCCATTAGTAATAAGCGATCACAGTGTACTGATGTTGGAAAATCTGATCGAAGTAGGGTTAATGTACTCATGTACTAAAGGAAAGGACCAGAAAACAAAAGGCTGGCATTCTGAAAAGAAACTATGAGGTGATAAGAAAATTCCTTACAAATATAACTTGGGAAGCAGAGCTCAGAGGAAAGACCCAAGACATAGTGGATTACATCACACAGAATTGTAAGGAGGCAGAAGACAAGTGCACTCTGCTAGGTGCACATTACAAGAATAACATCAGCGGCTTAAGCAAGGAATGGCCAACATCAGAACTGCCATCAGAAACCTGTGAAATTAATCCTACAGCGTCTTGTATACCACAAATGTAGAACCAGTCCTGGAGTATGCGATCCCAGCACGGAGCCCGTACCTTGTCAAACACAAGATAAAGCTGGAAAGAGTTCAGGGGTTCAGTTCTGGGACTAGGCTAGTCCCAGAACTAAGAGGCACGAGTTATGAGGAAAGGTTGCGTGAACTGCACCTCAGGTCGCCTGAACTTGTGGAGAGAGCTTGTGGAGACATGATCACCACATACAAAAATCTTAGGAAAATTGATAGGGTAGACCAGGATGGATTAATTGTCATGGGGGGGGGGGGTTACATGCACAAGGGGACCACAGGTGGTAGCTGAGTACCGAAATGAGCCACAGAGACATTAGAAATAATTTTTTCAGTGTCGGAGTAGTTAGTAAATGTAATGCACTCGAAAGTGATGTGGTGGAGGCTGACTCCGTACACAGTTTCAAATGTAGATATGATAGAGCTCAAGAAGCTGAGGAATCTTAACACCAGTAGATTGACGGTCGAGAGGCGGTACCAAAGATCCGAAGCTCAACCCCACAAGCACAACTAAGTGAGTACAACTAAGTGAGTATACAGTCATACACATTCACATACACACACATACAAAAATAATGAACACACACACCAAATCAGCCCTCCCACCCTTCCCCTTCCCCCCTTCTACCCCCAGCAACTCCCCTGCGCCTTCCACCCCCCTCTGCAAACAATCTCATCTGCTCCATCCCCAAACCAACAATGCCCCTCTCCTCCCCTCCATCCCCAAACTCCCCACAACCCTTATCCCCCATTTGCACTTCGTCTCCAGTATGGCTTCCTCCCCTCATGATCCCCCCCGGCCTTTTTTCCTCTCAGATAGAACTGCATCCATCTCTCACATACAGCTCACACAGAGGGAGATATGTAGATTAGCTATATGGACTCTAGTAACAGAACTTCCAAGAAGAGTCTCAAAGTTTGGTACACCAATGCTGATGGGGTATCCAATAAAGCAATTTAAATAAATGAATTGGTTAGTGAAGCAGATCCTAACATAATTGCAATAATGGAAAGCAAAAAAAAGTGATATGAACTCGGATACAAACTTCTCAGAGGGATACCCAGGTGATAAGGAAGGAAAGAACACAGAGACAAGGAGCGAGAGTGACACTCCTGATCAAGCAGAGATTCCAATTTGAGGAACTAGATAATCTGGGGACTAATGGAAACACAAGCTACATGCTTGGGACTCTGGCCGCATATATGAAGAGGATTGTGATCTTGATATCTAAAATCCCCCACCAAACAGTAAAAGGCCCAGACAGGAATGTAATGATAACAACAAGACATATTAATTAATTCATTATGTCGGGGGACTGGAAGCCGGAGTGTATTCTTACACGTTTTGGCTTTTATCAAGCTCACCCCCCCCCCCTGGGTCGAATTACGGACCCTGCAAAAGATGCAATCCCATAACAAGCTGACTAACTCCTGAGTACTTACTCACTGCTAGGTGAACAGACACATTAGGTGAAAGGAAATGTGCCAATCATTTCTGTCCCACCCGGGATTCAAACTCGGAATTCTCGATTGTGAATCGAGAACGAACCCGACTATACTACTGGGACCCCATATATAGATGAACTGCCAAGGGTAGCCACAACAACTCGCAGAATGAGAGCGGAACTGTTGGTCATGGTAGGGGGGGGGGACTCAATCACGGAGAGATCGATTGGGATTCAAGAAATCCCCATGGTGGGGAAGGAACGTGGGGAGCAAAATTAGTTGAAGTTATTGACTGGAATTTCCTAACACAACATGTGAAGGAAGACACAAGGGAAAGAGGAAGGGATACAACGAGCGTATTAGACTTGATTTTCACCGAGAAAGAGGAAGACATTTCCAATATGGAACATGAAATTCCACTAGGAACAGTTATCACTGTGTCCTGCTCTTTGACTACACGATCGAGCTTAAAATTGGGACCACGGGGCAAGAGGTCTGGGAAAAGAGAGCCGACTATAGGAAAGGGGATTACTGGAGGATAAGTAATACCTGGGAGAAGTGCATTAGGAAGAAGAAATAAGAGGAAAAACAATGCAAGATATGATGGACCTAGTCAAGTGAAAATGCAAGGAGGGCGAAGACAGTTTTATACCAACAGTAAAGGAAAAAAGTAGAAGGGAAAATAAAAACCCATAGTTTCATAGACAGTGCCAAGAAGCAAAAATGAGAAGCAGGAGGGAGTGAAGAAAGTACAGAGGAGAAAGGACACAGGACAATAGGATAAGATGCAACAGAGCTTGGAATGAATAAATTAATATAAGGAGAGTTTCGGAAAGGAATTATGAGAACGATATTGCAATAAAAGCGAAAAGGCAACCTAAATTACTACATAGTCATCAGAAGGAAAATGTCGGTGAACGACCAAGTGATGACAAGACCAAGGAAAACAGAATGGGCATTACAGAAATCGATAAGGAAATCTGCGAGGTACTGAGTGCCAGTTTCTATGAAGTGAGTGTTCACAACCGAGCCTGAGCACCTCCCAGTGTTAGAAGAGGAGATGACCCAAGGTGAGAGACTAACAGATATAGAGGTGACAGCAAACGAGGTAAGGACACAGCTAACAACACTGTATGACACTAAAGCGATTGGACGACACAATGTATCACCGTGGATACTAAATGAGGAAGCGCAGGCTCTTGGCGTGCATCTAGCGATGTTTTAATGCGAATTATGTCCTTATTTGTGTTTAATATTAAGCTTTTTATTCGCTAAGAAAAGTGCAAATGGTGTCTGAATCTTTAATGGCTATGCAGAGCGGGAGCAGGCATGAGAGAGAGACAGAGCTGTTAAAGTAGTCTGTTGTGTGATTTGAGATTAAAGGAAAAACGATTGTTTTAAAATGTGTGATATGAATATAATAGCTGCATCTTTGTCATTAATTATTGAACAAATTCTCATTTCGTTTCCTTAATTTCTTTTCTAAACCAAATCTAGTAATTACCTAGGTGTAATTACCTAAGTATTGTTACAGGCTGAGATCTATGCTTGTGGTGTCCGTCCGCTTCTAGTGTTCTAGAAGTAGACGTCCGTCCAAATCTAATGTTCTAGAAGTGAACGTCCGTCCCGCTTCTAATGTTATACATCTCTGTTTCAGCGTAATAGATTTGCTTTACACTGAAGGATGTATAATGTATTGAGACCTGCACACCTTTCCAAGGGGGAATATAGTGAACAGTTTTATCAGAACTATGAGACACATTCAGTTTCGTAAGATTATTGGCACAACAACTGAGCCACACACTGTAAGGAGCTTTTTTTGGCGGATTGAGTGAACAGTCAGAATTGTTAAAATGGATCTCATTTTAATTTGAACAGTGCTGGGGAACCATTATTTTTCAAAATTTTGACACAAAACTTAATATTAAGAAGAACTATTCTCTCGTAAATAGAAGGTGCTCTCAGTTTCTTTCTCATGTTAACAAATCTGACAGTTCTAAGACATCCAAGGATGATGCGCATGGCATCATTCTGTACTACATCTAGGCTTTGTAGTTGTATAGCAAAATAATGAAAAAGATGTAAGCATAATAATTAACAACAGAGTGAATGAGGGCAATATAAAAACTACGAGAATATTTTGTTAATGTCAAATCCTTTGTCCACGAGAGTTTTGAGAGGTTTAAGTCGCTCAACAAGTTTTTTGAGACTGTTGCTGATGAGATTTGTATCTTTAACATCGATTCCAAGATATTTATAAAACTCACAAGTTTCCATGGACACTCCATTAATAGTATAGTTAACTTGATAAAGAGAATGGGGAACAAGAACCCTTGTTTTATCAGCAGAGATTATGAGGCCACATTCTACTAATTTTTTTGAAACTGCATCAATTAATGCTTGCAGTCTAGTTTTACTGTGTTCCATAATATAAATATCATCAGCATAATATATAGCAGTTTCAGTAAGTTGTACAGGTATGGCATAGATAAGTTTGTGCATAAGTATATTAAAGAGCTTAGGGCACCATCTTGAGGTGTACCCAGTTCGAGTGCATCTGTTCTTGTACTTTTAACTACATTAAAGTAGTTAATCACTAATCAAGGGTAATAAAAGATAACCTTTGAGTCCAAATTCAGCAAGTTTTTCTAATATTATTTCGCCATTTGCTACATCGACAGCTGACTTTAGGGCAATAAAGGCTGCTTGTGTCCTATTCCTGGGAGTGTGCAAAGTATTCAGCAAAACATGTTTGTGTAGTAGTAATTATAATAGTAGTAGGCATCCATCAGTCTCAGGAGACTATGGAGTTGTGCACTGGCGTCGGCGTGGTCTGGAGAGGCCTCACCAGGGTGCAAAGCCAGGGTAGGTTGATTCGGGGGAAAAGCTGTTACCCAGGCAGCAGGTTCCCCCCTCTCCACGGCGCTGAAAGTCTCCAATGGAAAGGCATACGCCATAACGATTGGTTCCAGCGTCGTCGCAGGAACAATGAGTTCCGGGGTTGACCTCAAAGTTGGTGAAAAATGACACAGGGACCTCTAACACCCGAGACCGCCGTGGACGGGGCCGGAGAGGAACCACCCCATTAAGGGTACGAACGACCCCAGCCTCCTGAAGCAGAGCCTGGGTCGCACGACCCTCGGGAGGTGGACGTCCCGGTCCCGCACCTACGGGATGCAGACAGTGATCGTCACAGCCCTCTATGAAGTACACTACCCAAGTAGTACACTTGGGTATAAACCCGTATAAGTTAGGAGCCAATTTTGATTGGACTTCAAACTTGACACGATTGAGAACAATTTTCTCCAGGACTTTACACATGCAAGATGTAAGGAAAATGGGCCTAAATTTTTGAGAGTTAGGTTTAGGAATCGGTACTATGAGACTTTGTGTCCATTTCTTTGGCAAGATACCTTGTGAGAGGCTCTTTTGATAGAGGTAAAACAGAGGGTGGCTAGGGACATCCTTCAGTAAGCTTATGTTGTTTCAAGTTATACCATCCTCATCAAGGGCAGCTGGTTTATGTTTTCCTAAGGTTGATGTCAATTCAAAATGAGTTACAGCAAAATAATCCGGTAAATCTGATAAAGAACATGCTATTTCAAAATTTTATTTTATGTTAATGTTGGTATCATTGAAATGCTGCTGTATATCTGGGGGCAAGGAAGAAATTTGTGAGACACTTGACCATTGAACTAAGTCAGAAAAATTCATTGTCAGGAAATTCTGCGGGAGTATGATGAAGCTGAACTAGGGTTTGGCAATGTTTTTAATTTTATTCCACATTTTTAATAATGTTGTATTTCTATTTATACCTTGCATGAATTTTCCTAATTTGTGCTCTTAACTTGACCCTTATGTTCGCGAAAATCTCTGTTGACATTGAGGAATATAGTAAATTGGCAGATATTTTCTCGTTTATAACAGCAGGCGGAAGCACTATAGGACTCCTGGTTCAACCTTGACGACGAGCAGATGTCTGGACACCTCCTCCGCCTGGGAGCCGCCTGATCATGTTCTGTTTTCGCGTTTTGGCTTTGCTACTGTTGTTTGCCATCCCTATTCAACGGTCCGGTTGTACGACGCCTGGCGCACATATCGCCTTGGGTCACGGGATTGTTGATAGATATTTTTTTTGGACATGCTGGCTGATTTTCCCAGCGGGGTGACGGTGTTCGGTTACCGGCTTGTTGTTGTTATAGATTCAGCTACTCCGAACAAGTTCCAAGTATCACGTGAGCCCGTAACTTACCTGGCACAGAAGCGGGGCAAATAGCACGGGCAATGGTGAGCCCGCAATGGACTTACCTGGCACAGGAGCGGTGCTGTGAGAGGTGCCGGGGGTTGGAGGGGTCTTGGTGGGCTCCTGGTGTGCCCTCAGTCGTGGTGGGCGGTTGGCTTCAGCTCTGCCGGAGAACACTGGATGACTTGCGTTTTAGTTGGTGGCCGAATTTTTGGTTTTGCTACCCAGTATTCTCTGTGTGGGGCGGGGCCAGTGCTTGTCACCCTGAGGGACGTCTGGGGGCTCCCCAATGATCTGCCTGTCTGCGTTTCTTTGCCGCGAGGCATACTGGTTTCCATCACTCGTTTCGCGATTGGGTTTGGCGTTTCACCTTTCCGGGCTTCGCGATTAACCCTTAATGGGTACGCCGGGGCGCATCCGATCCCACGATCGTCGTCGCCCCTAAATCAACAACAACAACGGAAGCACTTCCGTTGATGTTCCGCACTTCCACATGATGAACAGTATCATCTGTCTATGAGGAAGAACGAGTGGTTTTTTTTCCTTAATCTAACCCAGGTATCATAATAACCTGTAATGATACTGACAAGATCACTATAAAAGTGAAACAGGTTTATACCCAGTATACCACTTGTGTACATACGCCTTAAGGGGCCCGGTGACGATGGAGACTTTACCAAATATTAAAAATAGTGTTTTTTTTTTAACAAATCTTCCGCTATTTGGCATTAGCGTCGTGAAAATTACATCCCAATATGTTAAAAAATTGATTTTTTACGAACTTTTTACAAATAAATGCGTTCGCGGTGGGCGGCAATTGGTATTGATAATAGCGATAACACCTATTTTGTGGCAATCAGGGATAAAGAGATGCAAGCACCTATCCGATGCACAAAGAAGAAAAGTAGTAGCAAGGATAGTCTACAAAGTGGATATGCAGCTGGTGCCACCTGGAGGGCCAGATTTCACACATAATAATGAGTTAGTATATTATTATGCTAGTGTTTTATTATATATCATACAAATACATTGCCCAATATTTTTTATGTCCCTTTGTACGAAAAGCTGACAACCACTTTTTTTCCTCTCTCTCTTGTTTCTATGCGGACTTTGTTGTTACTTCTACATCTTGAAAAATGCATATCCGGCATTAAGCACGGGAAGTTAGAACGAAATTGGTCAACATGTTAGTTAGCCACAGGTGGCCGAAGTTTTTATTTAAATTTTTTTTACCGATCAAATTTACAGATTTCATTCTCTATTCTCTTTGTCTATTTAGGTTGCATTCATGAATAAGGACCACATGAGGGCCTTATCACTTATATATTAGCAATAAGTTACTGCAGTATATAAGTTTCGTTATAAGAATATAAGAACATAAGAATGAAGGTAACTGCAGAAGGCGTATTGGCCAATACGAGGCAGCTCCAATTTATATCCACCCGATCTCATTCGAACCTGTTAGACAGTTAAGGGGCCCAAAGCCTGTTTTACAGTTATCCTTAACGTATCCATATATATTTTTTGTGTTTTTGGTGGGGGAGGGGGTATTTTTTCTTGACTTCCTTTCAACACATATTGACCTACAACTTTCACATATTCAATTATCATATTTCATATTATATTTATCATATTTTATGACTTCATATTTCACATTTCAATTATCTCGAAAACAGAAATTTCAACTTTGAGACCTGATAAAAAATTCAGATTCTGACCGATTCTCAGCATTTTTACATATAATGCGCAAAGGTTTTAGTTCTAAGGTTTCCTTATTGTCGTTTAGTCATAAAACCATAACGTTTGGGGTTATAAACTTTTTGCGTCTAAATTTTGCACATATTTGGATAGCCACATTGAAAATGCTTTGGAGTAAACTATACTCTCAAACAATATTTTGCAATAAGGAACATGAACGTTATATGCCATTCCAAGACCATAATGAATTAAATAAAAATGGGTTTGACATTTTAAGATTTATATCACTATCAAAATTTTTTTTTTTTTTTAAATTTTAACTTGTATTCTGTTCATGGTATGATGTTGATCCATTAGGAAAAGTTGGTGCATTTCCCATAAAAATATTATTTAAAAAAATAAAATTGAGTGCATTTGAGGAATTTAGGTCCCTGTGCACAGTCACAGGGACCCTTAAAGTGTAGTTTAAGATTGTCTGGAATGTTAATTTTAACCTTAGGATGAGGATTGTACCTAATAGTCCGTATATTGTACTTACAATATATTGGATAAAGATCACTTACCTGTTCTGTGGTGACCGTAACTTTGACGTTGCTGTCTACCAGGCTGTACCCAATCACATAATCCATCCTACCTCCAAAAAAATGGGTCTGTTTATCATTATCAATCACAATGATATTATGATCAGTTAGGTATTTCAAGAAGATCCTTCCATTAATGTTATATCGAACATCACCAAGAGCAGTGTAACGAGCATTAAAGTCACCCATAAATAACATAGTTGTTTTACCTGCAGCCTTCGATACAAGGTCTGCTTTAAGTACATTACATCGTGCATATATGTTATAGAGTAGGAAATGACACTTTGCAGTTTGTAATTAAATTTTTTGATAATGTATACTATCACTCCTGTGATTTTTATATAGTACACGTATTAATCCACTCTTAACATGCGTGAGTATTCAGTTCCAATATTATTGTTGTATGCTACATACCCAGGTATCCGGGGGTGGAACTTTCTTGATAGTTATGGACGTACATGGTTCCTGTAAACAAATCACATCCACGTTTTCCATTTCCATTTCAGCATACAAGCTTTTAGCATGCAAGCTTACGTCATTTATCCAAAGACAAACACTTAGAATGTTTCAAGATGGAAACTTAATTGTTATAGTTTGATGAACCATGGTTAAGTATCAAGGATATGAAGGTAATATTTCAACCCGTCATCCAAACAAAGACACAATGTTCATTCCATGCACCTGCCAAACACCTTGTTTATGAATGAAAAACGGTTTCAACACAACCTGTCCTACCTCTTGAACGGTTTCCAACACACTCAAGTCAATTACATTCAGCGGTCGACCCCACAGACGCATTCATACATTTTTACAAGGAGCAATCTTGTTTAAATTACCAATGAAGCTGTCAACGTAATCAGAGCCTTCATTTACCAATGTGCTTTAATATACTTACTAATCTCTCTCATCTCATTTTTTTCTTGCAATGTATTTGTTATCATTTTATTAATTCTGATAGAAATTACCTACTTAAAATTATCTGTTAGATTAAGGACTTGCCCGAAACGCTGCGCGTACTAGTGTCTTTACAAGATTGTAAATACTGTACTATGCTATGTATTCTCAAAAACCCAATGTACCTTCTTGTACATAAATTAATAATTAAATAAATAAATAAATAAATAAATGACTACTCTAACACCATTCCTCATTGGAATTTGACACTCCTGTTCCGTAGAGTTAGGTGGAGTAATCTTGCAGCTCAATTGCAGCACCATATCGTCGCTACCCTGGTGCGAGGTTGACATCTAGGCCTACCTCCCACATGGATTTATTACGAAATGGGTACAGTCGGCTCTAAGGATTGTACAACCTAGCAGTGATATACACCAACCAACTTCAGGAAGTATTCATCGATGTTTCAAAGTGGCGAGCAGCGTGATTTGGCCAGATATCTAGACAAACAATGACTTTGAATCAGTGCCTTGGGCAGAGGGAAAACAGTCGCCTCCCCTTCCTTTTCGCCCGATGAGAAGCTTAACCAGGTACCCAGGGGTTTGGGAATTTTAGCCCCTATTGCCCCATTCTCTAAAGCCTTATTTCCCCTGTACAGCATGGACACTGTCGCACCATCGGACAACTCACCCCATTATACTGATGACTTAGTGATCTGGTGTTATTGGTAGTATCATTACAGTGCTTTATACTGTGAAGTGCAGTGCTTTATACTCCTATTAAACCTGTGAGTGTGTGTGTACTCACCTATTTATAGGTGTGTGTGTATGTGTGTGTGTGTGTGTGTGTGTGTGTGTGTGTGTGTGTGTGTGTGTGTGTGTGTGTGTGTGTGTGTGTGTGTGTGTGTGTGTGTGTGTGTGTGTGTGTGTGTGTGTGTGTGTGTGTGTGTGTGTTTGTGTGTGTGTGTGTGTACTCACCTAGTTTTGTCCTTAATCTAACCCAGGTATCATAATAACTGGTAATGATAGTGACAAGATCACTGTAAAAGTGATACAGGTGTATACCCAGGTGTATACTCCACGTGTACATAAGCAATAAATTGCGGTTTATGATTGTATGTAATGTTAATTTTAACCATAGGGTGAGGATTGGACCGAATATCCGCTACATTGTACTCACAATATATTGCAAAATGATCACTTACTAGTTTTGCGATGAACTTAACTTTGACGATGATGTCTATTAGGCTGTACCCAATCACATAATCCAGCCTACCTCCCAATAAATGGGTCTCTTTATCAGAATCATGCACAGTAATATTATGATCAGTAAGGTCATGCCATTAATGTTATATCGAACATCACCAAGAGCAGTGTGACGAGCATTAAAGTCACCCATAAATAACATAGTTGTTTTACCTGTAGGCGTCGGTAGCGGATCTGCTTTAAGTATACTACATCATGCATTATATGTTATACAGTAGGAAATGACTATTTGGAGTTTCAAATTTAATTTTTTGATAATGTACACTATCATTCCTGTGATTTTTAATTAGTATACACATTAACATACGTAAGTAAACCTTTTCCAATCCTGTTGTTGTATGCTATATACCCAGATATCCTGGGTGGAACTTTCTTGATAGTTGTGGATGAATATGGTTTCTGTAAACAAATCACATCCGTGTCTTTTATTGTTGCGTACAAGATTTAAGTTAAGGGTTAAGAGAGGACATGAGGTTGTTGGGAGAGGACAAGTGGGGTTGGGAGAGGACAGGTGGGAGTTGGGAGAGGACATGTGGTTGTTGGGAGTGGACAGGTGGGGTTGGGAGAGGATAGGTGGGGTTGGGAGAAGACAGGTGGGGTTGGAAGAGGACAGGTGGGATTGGGAGAGGATAGGTGGGGGTTGGGATGGGACAGGTGCGGGTTGAGAGAGGACACGTGATGTTGGGAGAGGACCGGTGGGTGTTGGGAGAGGACAGGTGGGGTTGGAAAAGGACAGGTGGTGTTGGAGGAGGACAGGTGGGGTTGGACGAGGATAGGTGGGGGTTGGGATGGGACAGGTGGGGGTTGGGATGGGAAAGGTGGGGGTTGGGAGAGAACATGTGGGGTTGAAAGAGGACAGGTGGGTGTTGGGAGAGGACTGATGGGGGATGGGCGAGGACAGGTGGGGTTGGGAGAGGAGAGGTGGGGGTAGGGAGAGGACAGGTGGGGTTGGAATAGGGCAAGTGGGGGTTGGGAGAGGACAGGTGGGGTTGGGAGAGGACAGGTGGGGTTGGGAGAGGACAGGTGGGGTTGGGAGAGGACAGGTGGGGTTGGGAGAGGACAGGTGGGGGTTGGAAGAGGACAGGTGGTGGTTGGGAGAGGACTGGTGGTGTTGGGAGTGAACAGGTGGGGTTGGGAGAGAACAGGGGGTGTTGGGAGAGAACAAGTGGGGTTGGGATAGGACACATGGGGTTGGGAGAGGACAGGTGGGGGGTGTGAGAGGGCAGGTGAGGTTGGGATAGAACAGGAGGGGTTGGGATAGGACAGGAGGGGTTGGAAGAGAATAGGTGGGGGTTGAGAGAGGACAGGTGGGGTTGGGAGAGGACAGGTGGGATAGGGCTAGGGCAGGTGGTGGATGGAGGAGGACAGGTGGGGTTGGGACTGGGCAGATTGGGTTGGGAGAGGACAGGTGGGGTTAGGAGAGGACAGGTGGGGTTAGGATAGGACAGCTGGGGATGGGAGAGTAGAGGTACGGGTTGAAAGAGAACAGTTGTGGTTGGGAGAGGACAGGTGGGGTAGGGATAGGACAGATGGGGGTTGAGAGAGGACATAAGGTTGTTGGGAAAGGACAGGTGGGGTTAGTAGAGGACAGGTGGGGTTGGGATAGGACAGGTGGGGGTTGGGAAAGGACATGTGGTTGTTGGGAGAGGACAGGTGGTGTTGGGAGAGGACAGGTGGGGTGTTAGGAGTGGACAGGGGGGTGTTGGGAGAAGACAGGTTGGGTTGGAAGAGGAGGGGTGGGGTTGGGAGAGGATATGTGGGGGTTGGGATGGGACAGGTGGTGGTTGGGAGAGGACACGTGGGGGTTGGGAGAGGACAGGTGGAGTTGGGAAAGGTCAGATTGGGTTGGCAGAGGACAGGTGGGGTGGAGAGGACAGGTGGGGTTGGGATAGGACAGGTGTGGTTGGGAGAGAACAGGTGGGGTTGGGATAGGACAGATGGGAGTTGGGCGTGGACAGGTGGGGTTGGGGGAGGACAGGTGGGCTTGGAATAGGACAGGTGGGGGTTAAGAGAGGACATGAGGTTGTTGGGAGAGGACAAGTGGGGTTGGGAGAGGACAGGTGGGAGTTGGGAGAGGACATGTGGTTGTTGGGAGTGGACAGGTGGGGTTGGGAGAGGATAGGTGGGGTTGGGAGAGGGCAGATGGGGTTGGGAGAGGACAGGTAAGGTGTGGAGAGGACAGGTGGGTTTGGGATGGGACTGGTGGGGGTTGGGAGAGGACAGGTGGGGTTGGTAGAGGACAGGTAGGGTTGGGAGAGGACAGGTGGGAGTTGGGAGAGGAAATGTGGTTTTTGGAAGAGGACAGGTAGGGGTTGGAAGAGGACAGGTGGGGTTGGGGGCAAGGCAAATTGGGTTGGAATATGAACGGTGGGGTTGGGAGAGGAGAGGGAGGAGTTGGAAGAGGATAGGTGTGGTTGGGGAGGACAGGTGGGGTTGGGGTTGGACAGGTGGGGGTTGAGAGAGGACATGAGGTTGTTGGGAGAGGACAGGTGGGGTTGGGAGAGAACAGGTGGGGTTGGGATAGGACAGGTGGGGGTTGGAATAGGATATGTGATTGTTGGGAGAGGGCAGGTGGGGTTGGGAGAGGATAGGTGGGGTTAGGACAGGACAGGTGGGTTGGAATATGAACGGTGGGGTTGGGAGAGGAGAGGGAGGAGTTGGAAGAGGACAGGTGTAGTTGGGGGAGGACAGGTGGGGTTGGGATTGGACAGGTGGGGGTTGAGAGAGGACATGTAAGGTTGGGAAAGGACAGGGGGGTTGGGAGAGGAATAGGTGGGGTTGGGAGATGACTGGTGAGGTTGGGAGAGGAATGCTTGGATTGGGAGAAGACAGGTGGGGTTGGAAGAGGACAGGTGGGATTGGGAGAGGATAGGTGGGGGTTGGGATGGGACAGTTCGGGGTTGGGAGAGGACAGGTGGGGGGTTGGGAGAGAACATGTTGGGTTGAAAGATGACAGGTGGGGGTTGGGAGAGGACTGGTGGGGGATGAGAGAGGTCAGGTGGGGTTGGGAGAGGACAGGTGAAGGTTGAGAGAGGTTAGGTGGGGTCAGGAGAGGACAGGTGGGGTGGGAATGGTCAGGTGGGGTTGGGAAAGGAGAGGTAGTTGATGGAAGTGGACAGGTGTGGTTGGGAGAGGACAGGTGGGGTTGGAAGAGGACAGAGAGGGTTGGGAGAGGACAGGTGGGGTTGAGAATGGACAGATGGGGTTGGGAGAGTACAGGTGGGGGTTGGGAGAGGACAGATGGTGTTGGGAGTGGACTGTATGGTTGGGAGAGGACAGGTGGGGTTAGGAGATGACAGGTGGGGTTGGGAGAGGACAGGTGGGGTTGGGAGAGTACAGTTAGGGGCTGGGAGAGGACAGGTGGGTGTTGGGAGAGGACATGTGGTTGTTGGGAGAGAACAGTTAGGGTGGGGAGAAAACAGTTGGGGTTCTAAGAGGACAGGTGGGGGTTGAGAGAGGACATATGGTTGTTGGAAGAGGACAGGTAGGGGTTGGAAGAGGACAGGTGGGGTTGGGAGAGGACAAGTGGGTTTGGGAGAGGACAGGAAGGTTGGGAGAGGAATAGGTGGGGTTAGGAGTGGACAGGTGGGGTTAGGAGAGGACAGGAGGGGTTAGGAGACGACTAGCGGGGTTGGGAGAGGACAGGTCGTTGTTGGAAGAGGACAGGTGGGCGTTGGAAGAGGACAGGTGGGGTTGGGAGTGGACAGGGGGGGGGGTTGAGATAGGAAGGTGGGGGTTGGGAGAGGACATGAGGTTGTAGGAAGAGGACAGGTAGGCAATGGAAGAGGACAGGTGGGGTTGGGAGACGACAAGTGGGGTTGGGAGAGGACAGGGGGGTTGGGAGAGGACAGGTGGGGTTGCGATAGGACAGGTGGGGGTTGGAAGAGGAGAGGTAAGGGTTGGAAGAGGACAGGTGGGGTTGGGCGTGGAAAGGTGGGGGTTGGGAGAGGACATGTGTGGTTGGGAGAGGACAGGTGGGGGTTGGAATAGGACATGTGGCTGTTGGGAGAGGACAGGTGGGGTTGGGAAAGATAGGTGGTGTTGGAATAGGACAGGTGGGAATAGGAGAGGACACGTTGGGTTGGGAGATGAGGGGTGGGGTTGGGAGAGGATAGGTGGGGGTTGAGACGGGACAGGTGGGGGTGGTGAGAGGACATGTGGGGTTGGGAGAGGACAGGTGAGTATTGGGAGAGGACAGGTGGGGGTTGGAAAAGGACAGGTGGTGTTGGAAGAGGAGAGGTGGAGTTGGGAGAAGATAAGTGGGGGGTTGGGAGAGAATATGTGGGGTTGAAAGAGGACAGGTGGGTGTTTGGAGAGGACTCGCAGGTAATAGGAGAGGAGAGGTGGGGTTGGGACAGGACAGGTGAAGGTTGTGAGAGGATAGGTAGGGTTAGGAGGGTACAGGTGGGGTTGGGATAGGACAGGTGGGGTTGCGAGAGGAGAGGGAGGGGTTGGAAAAGGACAGGTGTGGTTGGGAGAGAACTGGTGGGGTTGGGACAGGAGAGGTGGGGGTTTGGAGAGGACAGGTGGGGTTGGGACAGGACAGGTGGGGTTGGGAGAGGAGAGGTGGGGGTTAGGAGAGGACAGATGGGGTTGGGAGTGGAAAGATGGGGGATTGGGAGAAGACATGTTGGGTAGGAAGAGGAGGGGTGGGGTTGGGAGAGGATAGGTGGGGGTTGGGATGGGACAGGTGGGGGTTGGGAGAGAATATGTGAGGTTGAAAGAGGGCAGGTGTGTGTTTGGAGAGGACTGACAGGGGATGGTAGTGGACAGGTGGGGTTGGGACAGGACAGGTGAAGGTTGTGAGAGGATAGGTGGGGTTAGGAGAGGAGAGGTGGGTTTGGGATAGGACAGGTGGGGTTGCGAGAGGAGAAGGAGGGATTGGAAGAGGACAGGTGTGGTTAGGAGAGAACTGGTAGGGTTGGGACAGGAGAGGTGGGGGTTGGGAGAGGACAGGTGGGGTTGGGAGAGGACAGGTGGGGTTGGGAGAGGACATGTGGGTTTGATAGAGGACAGGTGGGGTTAAGAGAGGGTAGGTGGGGGGTTAGGATGGGACAGGTTGGGGTTGGGAGAGGACAGGTAGGGTTGGAAAAGAACAGGTGGTGTTGGAGGACAGGTGGGATTGGGAGAGGATAGGTGGGGAATGGGATTGGACAGGTAGGGGTTGAGAGAGAACATGTTGGGTTGAAAGATGACAGGTGGGTGTTCGGAGAGGACTGGTGGGGGATGGGAGAGGACAGGTGAAGGATGGGAGATGATAGGTTGGGGTAAGAGAGGATTGGGATAGGACAGGTGGGGGGGGGGATAGGAGAGGAACGGGTTGAAAGAGGTAGGGTGTTTTTGGGAGAGGACAGGTGGGGTTGGGATAGGACAGGTGGGGTTGGGAAAGGACGGGTGGGGATAGGAGAGGGCAGGTGGGTTTGGGAGAGGACAGGTGGGGTTGGGAGAGGACAGGTGGAGTTGGGAAAGAACAGGTAGGGGTTGGGAGAGGAAAGGTGGGGGTTGGGACAGGACAGGTGGGGTTGGGAGAGAACAGGTGGATTTAGGAGAAGACAGGTGGGATTGGGAGAAGACAGGTTGGGTTGGAGGAGGACAGGTGGGGTTGGGAGAGGACAGGCTGGGGTTGGGTGAGGAGAGGTAGGGGTTGGAAGAGGACATGTGGGGCTTGAAAATGACAGGTGGGGTTGGGATAGGACAGGTGGGGGTTGGGGGAAGACATGTGGTTGTTGACAGAGGACAGGTGGAGGTTGGCAGAGCATAGGTGAGGTTAGGAGTGGACAGGAGGGGTTGGTATAGGACAGGTGGGGTTAGGAGAGGACAGGTGGGGGTTGGGAGATGACAGGTGGGGTTGGGAGTGGACAGGTGGGATTGGGATAGGACAGGTGGTGGATGGGAGAGGAGAGGTAGGGTTGGGACATTCAGATTGGGTTGGGAGAGGACAGGTGGGGTTAGGAGAGGACAGATGGGGTTGGGATAGAACAGGTGGGGTTGGGAGAATAGAGGTAGGGTTTGGAAGAGGACAGGTGGGGTTGGGAAAGGACAAGTGGGGTTGGGATAGGACAGGTGGGGGTTGAGAGAGGACATGTGGTTCTTGGGAGTGGACAGGTGGGGTTGGGAGTGGACAAAAGGGGTTGGGATAAGAAAGGTGGGGGTTTGGAGAGGAAATGTGGATGTTGGGAGAGGAAAGGTGGGGTTGGGAGAGGACAGGTGGGGTTGGGAGAGGACAGGAGGGAGTTGGGAGAGGACATGTGGTTGTTGGAAGAAGACAGGTAGGTGTTGGAAGAGGACAGGTGGGGTTGGGAGAGTACAGGTGGGGTTGGGAGAGGACAGGTGGGGAGTTGGGAGTGGACAGGTGGGTGTTGGGAGAGGACAGTTGTGGTTGGGAGAGGACAGGTGGGGTTGGGGGAGGACAAATGGGGTTGGGAGAGGACAGGTGGGGGATGGGAGAGGACATGTGGGGGTTGGGAGAAGACATGTGGTTGTTGAAAGAGGACAGGTAGGGGTTGGGAAAGGATAGGTGGGGTTAGAGGAGAGCAGTTGGGGTTGGGATAGGACAGGTGGGGTTTGGAGAGGTCAAGTGGTGTTCGGAGAGGAGAGGTGGGGTTGGGTGAGGAAAGGTGGGGTTGGGAGAGGACAGGGGGGAGTTGGGAGAGGACAGGTGGGGTTGGGAGTGAATAGGTGGGTGTTGGGATGGGACATGTGGGTTAGGATAGGACAGTTGGAGGTTGGGAGAGGACAGGTGGGGTTAGGAGAGGACAGGTGGGGTTGGGAGAGGACAGGTGGGGTTGGGTGAGGACAGGTGTGGTTGGGAAAGGACAGGTGGGGGTTAGGAAACGACAGGGGGGGGGTGGGAGAAGACAGGAAGGGTTAGGAGATGACACGTGGGGTTGGAAGAGGACAGGTGTTGTAGAGAGGAAAGTTGGAGGTTGGGAGAGGACAGGTGGGGGTTGGGAGAAGACATGTGGTTGTTGGGGGAGAACAAGTGGGGTTGGGAGAGGACAGGTGGGGATTGGAAGAGGACAGGTGGGGGTTGGGGGAGGACATGTGGTTGTTTGAAGAGGACAGGTAGGGGTTGGAAGAGGACAGGTGGTGTTGGGAGAGGACAAGTGGAGTTGGGAGAGGACAGAGGTGTTGGGAGAAGACAGGTGGGGTTGGGAGTGGACATGTGGTTGTTGAGAGAGGACAGGTGAAGGTTGGGATAGGACAGGTGAGGTTGTGTGAGGACAAGTGGGGGTTGGGAGAGGAGAGGTTGGAGTTGAGAGAGGAATTTTTAAGCTGGGAAAGGACAGGTGGGGTTCGAAAAGGACAGGTAGGGTTGAGAAAGGACAGGTGGGGTTGGGTGAGGATAGGTGGGGGTTGGGAGAGGACATGTGGTTGTTGGGAGAGGACAGGTGGAGTTGGGAGAGGACAGGTGGGGTTTGGGTGAGGACAGGTGGAAGTTGGGAGAAGACATGTGGTTGTTAGGAGAGGACAGGTGGGGTTGGGAGAGGACAGTTGATGTTGGGAGAGGACAGGTGGGGGTTGGGAAAGGACAGGTTGGGGTTGTGAGAGGACATTTGGTTGTTGGAAGATGACAGGTGTGGTTGGGAGATGACAAGTGGGGTTGGGAGGGGACAGGTGGGTTTGGGATAGGACAGGTTGGGGTTGGGATAGGATATGTGATTGTTGAGAGAGGAGAGGTGAAGTTTGGGGAGGATATGTGGGGTTAGGAGAGGACATGTGGGGTTGGGTAGGACAGGAGGGTTGGGAGAGGACAGGTGGGGTAGGGAGAGGACAGGTGGTGTTGGAAGTGAACAGATGGGGGTTGGGAGAGGACAGGTGGGGTTATTAGAGGACAGGTGGTATTGGGAAAATACAGGTAGGGTTGAGAGGGGACTGGTGGGGTCCTAAAAGGACAGGTGGGATTAGAAGAGGACAGGTGAGGTTGGAAGAGGAATGGTGGGGTTAAGAGAGGACACGTGGGGTTGGGAGAGAACAGGTGGGTTTGGGATAGGACAGGTAAGGGTTGGGAGTGGACAGGTGGGGTTGGGAGACGACAGGTGGGGTTGGGAGAGGATGGGGGAGTTGGGAGGGACATGTGGCGTTGATAGATGAGAGGTACGTGTTGAGAGAAGACAGGTGGGTGTTGGGAGAAGACAGGTGCGTTTGGGAGCGGACAGGTGGTGGTGTGAGAGGACAGGTGGGTGTTGGGAGAGGAAAGGGGTGGGGATTGGGAGAGGACAGTTGGGGTTGGGAAAGGACAGGTGGGGTTGCGAGAGGACTGGTGAGTATGTCTAACTGATCCTCCTTCTCAACCTTCCCCCTAGACCTTCTTCCTTCTGACTCTCCCTTATTTCCCCCCCCCCCCCTGACTTTCCCTCAACTCTTCCTCCCCGACCCTCTCTTAACCCCCACCCACACCCCCATCAAGTAATATGCGTGGTGCCAAATTCTGGCGACTCAAGTACGAAGTTTTGTTTATTATATGAGAGTTATCATGAATGAATCTTATAATGTATGAGAGTTATTATGAAGGAGTCGTAATATGTATGCGTTATCATGAAGAGTCGTATAATATATGAGTTATCATGAAGGTCGTATAATGTATGAGTTATCATGAAGGGTCTTTTAATATATGAGTTATCATGAAGGGTCGTGTAATGAATGAGTTATCATGAAGGGTCGTATAATGCATGAGTTGTCATGAAGGGTCGTGTAATGTATGAGTTATCACGAAGAGTCGTATAAGGAGTTTTCGATGTGTGAATGAAAGAAAACCCTGATTTCAAACCTCCGCTGACTTGCGGCCATACCCCTCTTTTGGGAAAGGCTTCAGGAGACAACCTCGAGGAAAAATCAGGAGTTGGAGTTTCTAAGGCAGTTCGTCGTTGACTTCCACACCCCCTCCCACCATAGTACCAACAGTACACACACAGCCTCCCTACCATGGGGTCCACAACCTCCCATAACCCTCCCACTCTAAACCGCCCCACCCACCATCACCATCCCCTCCCTCTCTCCCACATACACACACACACACACACATCTCTCTCTCTCTCTCTCTCTCTCTCTCTCTCCTCTCTCTCTCTCTCTCTCTCTCTCTCTCTCTCTCTCTCTCTCTCTCTCTCTCTCTCTCTCTCTCTCTCTCTCTCTCTCTCTCTCTCTCTCTCTCTCTCTCTCTCTCTCTCTCTCTCTCTCTCTCTCTCTCTCTCTCTCTCTCTCTCTCTCTCTCTCTCTCTCTCTCTCTCTCTCTCTCTCTCTCTCTCTCTCTCTCTCTCTCTCTCTCTCTCTCTCTCTCTCTCTCTCTCTCTCCCTCTCTCTCTCTCTCTCTCTCTCTCTCTCTCTCTCTCTCTCTCTCTCTCTCTCTCTCTCTCTCTCTCTCTCTCTCTCTCTCTCTCTCTCTCTCCTCTCTCTCTCTCTCTCTCTCTCTCCTCTCTCCTCTCCTCTCTCTCTCCCTCCTCTCTCTCTCTCTCTCTCTCCCTCTCTCTCTCTCTCTCTCTCTCTCTCTCTCTCTCTCTCTCTCTCTCTCTCTCTCTCTCTCTCTCTCTCCTCTCCCCTCTCTCTCTCTCTCTCTCTCTCTCTCTCTCTCTCTCTCTCTCTCCTCTCTCTCTCTCTCTCTCTCTCCCTCTCTCCCTCTCCTCTCTCTCTCCTCTCTCTCTCTCTCTCTCTCTCTCTCTCTCTCTCTCTCTCTCTCTCTCTCTCTCTCTCTCTCTCTCTCTCTCTCTCTCTCTCTCTCTCTCTCTCTCTCTCTCTCTCTCTCTCTCTCTCTCTCTCTCTCTCTCTCTCTCTCCTCTCTCTCTCTCTCTCTCTCTCTCTCTCTCTCTCTCTCTCTCTCTCTCTCTCTCTCTCTCTCTCTCTCTCTCTCTCTCTCTCTCTCTCTCTCTCTCTCTCTCTCTCTCTCTCTCATAGGGAAAACATGGCAGGGGACACAAACTCGGAATGACAAACACAGAACAAACACGGCAGGAACAAACTCATAGGATGGGGTGGAACAGAAAGCCAGGATGAAGGGAGTATTCCAGCAAATTTGGGATGAATTCAGTGAAGGACTGAGGGTAATGAGGGAGACAGTAGCCAACCTGCAGGATGAACTAAGGGCAGCAAAGAAGGAGATTAAAAGCCTAAAGAAGACTCCTCCACAACACCAGACACAAAAACCGTACCTCAGGGCGATGGGAATGCTACTGTGGAGGAGACCTCTACAGCACAGCCTTCATTTGCTGAAATGCTTAAAACGAGCCCTGAAGCTAGGTCTGCAGTTAGGGAAGTTGCCATGGAAGTGACTTCCTCTCAGGAAGCAGCTACATGTACTAGCCAGCTGATAGAGAGAAAAAGAGCAGTAGTAGTAGCAAGCATTAAAGAGCAAACAGGGACCAGCCTAAAGGAGCGGAGAGGCAAGGACAAAAACATAGCTACCGAGATGCTTAAAGAGGTAAGGATGGAGGGAACTGACCAAAATTTTGAAAAGGTTTTTGGGCTTGGAAAGTACAACAAGGACAGAGACTGAATGATGAAAGTGGTATTCATGAGCGAGAACATGAAAGAGGAACTGTTAGCAAGGAAGAGCGGTCTAGCAAATGTACAGAAGTTAAAAAAAAGTATTCCTGCAGAGGGATATGACAAGGGAAGAGCGAAGGCGGGCAGCAGACGTGAGACAGGAGCGCATGGAGAGAGAAAGGAATCAGAGAACCACAACCCCGAACCCTACAATCCCAGAGGGAAGTGGGGAACCCTCCTCAAACAGTGCAACAGCCACAGGGAGTAGAGCATAACCCCCACATTCTTCCCAAAAGACACCCTACCTGCCCCATCCCCTGACAGCCCCCCCCCCAACTAAGTACCCACCCAGGGAACCCTCCCCCCACCCACCCCCTCCTCTCACTCACCCCTCTCCCCAGGATTCCCTTCTTCCTCATCCCCCAAGCCATCCCTTCTCCCACATGCCCTCCCATCTCTCCCACCCCCCTAAGCCCCCCACTCTCCCCCACCCCACCCAACCCTTCCCCTCTCCACCACTCCCCTCTTCTTCTCCCACCTCAGCCTTCCCTTTCCCCCCCACACCCCCCAAGCCCTCCCCACTTTTCTGCCCCCCCCCCCAAGCCTATCCTCCTCCATGCTCCCCCAAGCCTCCCCGGCTGCCACACCCCCGAACCCTCCATCTCTCCCCCTCTCACTATCCCCATGTGAATTTCCTCACACATGTTGTGTGAGGAAATTCCTGTCTTTAACATCTATTAACTTTGCTCCCCACATTTCGTCCCCTCCACAGGGATTTCTTGATTCCCAATTTATCTCTCCATGATTTAGGTCCCCCATGACCGGCAGTTTCTCTCTCATTCGGTGAGCTAATGTTGCTGCCTTCTGCAGTTCATCTATGCATGCCTTGTTGTTGTCATCACACTCCTGCCAGGGTCTTTTACTGTTTTACTGTTTGGTGGGGGATTGTCGATTACCAAGATCACAATCTTTCGCCCATCTGCTGTCAGAGTTCCATGTATGGAGTGTGTGCTCTCATTAGTACCCCCCGATTTCCCAGGTCTTCAAACTTCCATTTCCGCTTCATTAGGAGTGCCACTCCCCCTCCTCGTCTCTGTGTCCTCTCTTTTCTTATCACCTGGTACCCCTCTGGAAAGACTGCATCCGAGATCATGCCATTTATTTCAGTTTCCTCTATTAAAACTATGTCAGGATCTGCCTCCCTAACTCTTTCTTTTATCTCTTTTGCTTTATTAGATACCCCATCAACATTGGTGTGCCAAACCTTGAGATTCTTCAAGGAAACACTGACGCCAGAGTAAACCCTTTCTCTGAGGGTCTGGGGGATCTGCGGGGTTTGGGAAAAATCTGACTCCAATATTTGAATTTATTAAAAGGAAAACTTCAATAGCTATGAAGGACAACCACTTTTTGAAAAAAAGTGGAAAAAAAAATGAGCAAGTGGATTAATATTGATACCAAGAACTGGTGTCCTATGGATCTTAACGGGACTGTAATTTATCATGAAAATAGGAGCAAAATTCTCTTTCACAATTTGGGGGGTACGAGCGCTAAGATACGAATACGTCCTAGCACAAATAATCTAACTCTGGTTCTTCCGTTAGAAAAGAAATATAAATGCAAATTCATTTTATAGTATATAATCATAGAGTCAAGATATGAAATGGGATTAGTAAATAATATAAGCAAACATGAATGATAATAAATGACAATTTCAATAGAAATTATTCATGGTGTTTAACTGTTAATACTCTACAAAAATACTACAGAACTATAAATGTAGGTTCAGCTTATCTGTTTCGTGGGTTTCATTGTAAAATGTTTGGGGTGGTCCCGAGGGCACACTTGTTGCAACATGCTGTCCAGGCCTGCACATGGAATGTCTCCTTCTTCCTTCCCCCAATTGCGCATGCATGGCTCTGGCTAATTACCTCGAGCGTAAATGAATTTATATATTTCGAAGTTAATTAGGGAAGGAAGTGGTTGTGGTTATCTTGAGATGATTTCGGGGTTTTAGTGTCCCTGTGGCCCGGTCCTCGACCAAGCCTCCAACCCCAGGAAGCAGCCCGTGACAGCTGACTAATACCCAGGTACTTATTTTACTGCTAGGTAACAGGGGCATATGGTGAAAGAAACTCTGCCCATTGTTTCTCACCGGCGCCCGGGATCGAACCCGGGACCACAGGATCACAAGTCCAGTGTGCTGTCCGCTCGGCCGACCGGCTCCCGACTGGCTTGTGACTAATATTTATGTCACGATTAAATTTTCCATGTTATAATATAACCTCTCGCAGCGTAAGTCGGTTTATTAAAGCCGCATAAATATATGAGAGGTATATAAAGGAGAATTATGTTACCCTTTTAATAATTTCCTTTGCAGTGGTTAAATTTAACTAAATAAGGGAGTTGCAGTAAGTAGTAATACGATACGTAAATAAACTTGTTAGTAAGCAATTATCCTGAGTAAAAGAAGTAATAAACTGGACTCTGTTTAAATCCAACAATATGTGGAAATATTCCTTTCGCTGCCTGTCGAAACACGCAGTAGGAAGGATTTGGCAGAATATTGCGCTATATAAAATCATGATTATGATTAATTTTACAAGTTCGTAACTTTTAGTATCTACTTGTGGTTAATACAAAAAATGTTGTATAAAAATACAAAGGATGTATGAAAACTATTGGTTATTTCTAACAGGAGGTGTCTGGGGGGGTGAATGGGGGCTGGAGGGATCCGGTGGATGTCTGGTGGGTGAATAGGGTCTGAAGGGGTGCTTGGGGTCGAATGGGGGCTGGGCATCTAGGAAGGTAGGTAGGAAGGTCTGGGGTAGAGCCTGGGTAGGTAGTATGGAGTAAGAATGAGGTTGAGAGTCAGATAGAGGATGGGGGGGGGGGAAGAGGGGAGGATGGAGCATGGATAGTGAGAGTGGGAAAGAGGTTGTATTAGTCAGGGGGAACTCAGAGGTAGGTGTGGGCATTGGGTAAGAAAGGGGGAAGAAGGAAATGGAGGAAGATGTGGGGGTGTACACCCGTCCCCCACATGGGGTCCAAGTGACTCCATTGCAAGGGAAGGGGGTCACATGGAAGGAGAGGGGCAGATGAAAGATGAAGGCTGGGTGGGTTTTGGGAGTTCAGGGGATGAGGAAGTCCTTGGAATGTGGGTTGAAGCAGATGTATTTAAATGTATTGGGGGTCAGAGGGGGCAGGGTGGTTGTTGTGGTGATAAGCAGGGGTGGGGGATGTGAGGGCTGTTTTGGGGAGAGTGCGACCTGGGAAGTACCTGTTGTGGGTTGGTTAGCAAAGGTGATGTGGGCAACTACGCTCGAATGGGAAGAGGTGTGTCATGCAGGTCAGCTCGCTCTGTGGGCTATCTGTTCACCTTTACTCATGTATCTATCAATATATACATTGTAATAGTTTTCGCTACCTCTGAGTAAGTGTTTGTGTCACAGTATGTCATCCACTGCCTCTTCATTAGTGAACTGTACCAGGACAAGTCGTTTCTGGTTACAGTTGTAAGGCCCAATGCATCAGTGTATTTCCACCTCATTCTCTGCCATCTCGGCTTTGATATCTCTCAAGATCCCCTGTAATTCAAACTCTTCAGTCTCCGTCCTTTCCTGCCTCGATGATGCCTTGGCTTCAAGTAATCCATGGATTAAGATTGACTTCCTTCTCAGTGAAGGGTCAGGGAGGATGCCCACCCCCTGGCAAATCCCCACCCTTCCCACACTCACTACTCCATCCCCCACTACTCCCCTTTCCCTTGCCATGCTTCCCTTATTCCTGCCAAATTCAGTTGCAACCCTAGTTATTTAACTCTAACATGCTATCCAGCTCTTTCTGACTTCTTCCTGTATATTGTCCATTAGCTCTTGTTTTTTGTCTCTGAATCCCGTCCTGTATTTTGTTAAAGATTTGTGTGTGTATGTGTGTGTGTGTGTGTGTGTGTGTGTGTGTGTGTGTGTGTGTGTGTACTCACCTAGTTGTACTCACCTAGTTGTGTTTGTAGGGGTGGAGCTCTGGCTCTTTGGTCCCGCCTCTCAACCGTCAATCAACAAGCGTACAGATTCCTGAGCCAATTGGGCTCTATCATATCTACACTTGAAACTGTGTATGGAGTCAGCCTCCACCACATCACTTCCTAATGCATTCCATTTGTCAACCACTCTGACACTAAAAAAGTTCTTTCTAATATCTCTGTGGCTCATTTGGGCACTCAGTTTCCACCTGTGTCCCCTTGTGAGTGTGCCCCTTGTATTAAATAGCCTATCTTTATATACCCTATCAATTCCCTTCAGAATCTTGAATGTGGTGATCATGTCCCCCCTTAACTCTTCTGTCTTCCAGCGAAGTGAGGTTTAATTCCAGTAGTCTCTCCTCGTAGCTCATACCTCTCAGCTCGGGTACTAGTCTGGTGGCAAACCTTTGAACCTTTTCCAGTTTAGTCTTATCCTTGACTAGATATGGACTCCATGCTGGGGCTGCATACTCCAGGATTGGCCTGACATATGCGGTATACAAAGTTCTGAATGATTCTTTACACAAGTTTCTGAATGCCGTTCGTATGTTGGCCAGCCTGGCATATGCCGCTGATGTTATCCTCTTGATATGAGCTGCAGGAGACAGGTCTGGTGTGATATCAACCCCCAAGTCTTTTTCTTTCTCTGACTCCTGAAGAATTTCTTCTCCCAGATGACACCTTGTATCTGGCCTCCTGCTCCCTACACCTTGTTACCAATCGTTCGTTACGGCTCGTGACCCTACAACAGCCAAACTTTAATATGTCTAGGAATACTACAACTGCTGTTCTCAAGAGCGGGTCACCAGTGTAACCCCTTGATTGATAACCGGCAATAAGTAAATTTTCCCTTAGGACTGAAGAAATATATATAAATTATAATATATATATTCAATATAATCAATACAGTATAATATAAAGCATAGATGGACAAGTTAACTTATACAACCAAACAAAAAGTATTGTCTCTCATATAATATAATATATAAAAATATGGCACAACATGAATGTTACAGACTTAACTCCACAACGATGTTATCTCTCCTGGTCCCTTGAAGCTACTAACTCTCGCGCGCCGTCTCTACCCATAATTCTCTCCCCCTTTGCCTCATCCTGGATGAGGGATGGAAAATACAGACTTTTTAATATTTAAAACTAATTGAACAACCACTTGTTTTCAAAATACATAAGAATGCAAATAAAATATAATAGTTACTTTCAAAATATATAAGTTACAATGCCACCTGCTTAATTACAGTAAATTAACAATTATATAAATTTTAAAAGTGACATCTGGAACTCCCATAACTGAACAGGTCCAGCAATTCTAATTTCCTGAATCTAACAGGTATTAGACGTGTGAAGAGCAACCGCGCTCCTGTCCCCACTGATATTGCCACACCACACGATAATTTACAAAAATATAATATATATATACATATATAGGTAATGATGCAATGGAACAAAATAAGTTTATTTAAATTTATATACGTATCCAGCTAGGAGTACGTAACACTTCCGCCTCCAAGAAAAAAAATGCAATGGATTGAAGATCAATGGCATTTTTTCCGAAGTAAAAATGTATGACACTTGAGATTTATGGTATTAATTACACCAAACATGTAAAAGTAATAAGAACACATTTCTGGACAAAAATGAAAACACTTCAAATATATTCTTACATGAAACTCAGAAATTTCAGTCTTATGACTATGTTCTACATATGTGTCACTGGAGTATGCAAATTTATCTCTCCAGGGTACTATCTCATTTATTTCACTTTGTTTCAGATCATATTTCACACACCTATCAACAGCATTATTATCATTAGTATGAATAGAATTTTCAATAAAGGTAGCTGCTTTCACACAGTTATCACGGCAATTTATCTTTCTATCTGTTTCTACTATTTCTCTAAGATCAGTCCCGTATTTCCATGTGATCCCTTTTCCATATGGTGAATTTTTCCAAGATAGACTCCATTTTCCATTACTCCCTTTTTCTGGAGCTGAACTGCTTAATTGAAGCTGACTGGATGTACAGTCGATTTGGGACTTCTCCTGGGTATGCCCTGACAAAGACATCTGCTCTTCATCACTCTTGATCCTCTGTGGAACACATACTCTCGCCCAATGGATACTAAAATTAGAGAAATTAGCGTTAAACTTCACAATTATGTATAAAACTTTCCCATTCATAGAACCTTCCGAAACACAACTCACCGACTTAGCAAACCTTTGACCTTCAAACCAAGAAATTCAACCTAAAATAAGTGCAAACACTACCTGATCGAACTGACTCAGATGATCCATAAGGAACACAGAAATCAATTTCCTCATAACTCTGTCATAACGATCAGTGAAAGAAAACAGGCATATGCCTAGGCACCATATCTCAATCATAACTCTCAAGACAAGTTCACACCCCCTGATGGTGAACTTGAACACAACACACTTACATCAACCGTCTAGTCTTCCAAAAGACTAACATGCCAAAAACTTGACAACCCTCACCATCACTTCCCAAGTGATTTACGTCTGATGACAAACAATCAACCAAGAGGTTTAAGGGTCGTAACATCTTAAAGATGCACATCAGATTACCTGGGAAACACCCAAGGACAATCTGTAACCCTTCACAATGATTAACACTAGATAGGATAACCTTATCCCCCAACTTGAAATACACACCTGGAGCCTCAAACATCTGCTCCCCAGTATGATTAAATCCTTCACCATCACTATGACTCTGAAAGTCAACACCACACTTGAGTGGAACATACACTTTCATCACTCGTGCATCATAATAAACTGGATCTGAATATAGAGACACTTCTCTAGTATAACTCACCACTTCCTCAGAACTACTGGATGCACAACCTACTTGAGTAAACTCTCTCTGCTCAACCACAAGGCTGGACAAAGATGTCCCACAGTCCATTACTTCACAAGAAAATGGCTCCTGCAGAATAAAAGTAGATTTCAACAACATCCTACACACACTCTGACTCAATGTACAAAATGACAAATAATTACTCCACATGGAATAAGAATCACAACCCACAAAACTTCGCAACTTAGATCCAAATGATACTTTACCACTCTCAATGGTTATACCAAAATTTCCTCCCATGACTTCTGGAGCTGCTCGGAGTACTGTCTGCTCACAATCAATAATAACACTACCAAACTGGGTCACATCCTCACAGACAACAGAAGAGGGAGGCTCAATGGGTCTCCATCTACTCAACAGAAGCTGATCCTCTGGCTGCTTTCCCACACTCTCCAGAACTGGATCTAGAGTACAGACTGTCTCCTTGCTTCTCTCTGAAATCTTAGGGTCAGTTCTACTCAATGCACATAAATTAAGGGATCTGAAGCGAGCGGGCAAGTAACAGGTAGTTTGACCTCCTCCCCTATACTATCACCTTGACTAGGGTGAGGCGGGGCCTCTACAACAGACTTACTCTCGACAACTGATTCTAAACTTGGAGTGAGCGGGAATACTTCTGCCCACCCGACATCTTGTCCTAAACCATTCACTTGGCTGGAATACAATAGAGTCGTGGGTTTTAAGTTTCTCTCAACTCCTGGCAAAACGTTCGTAGTGAGCGGGCAAGACAATGGTACATGGACATCCTTTCCCAATTTATTGGAATAAAGCAGAGTCATAGTATCAGGCTTACTCTCAAGAACTAGGTCGGCCACACAGGAATCTGGAACAACCACATCCCACTTCTCCACTGAAGGGGTACTGGTTACTGGAACAAATGCTTGAGTAACAACATTAGAACTGACAACTGGATTTATAATAGTACTAACATCAGCACAGGTAGAATGGACAAAACCCTCTACTACAACAGGTTGTTCATTCATGGAACTAATTTCAGCACAGGCAGAATAATCATGGTCTGCAACTAGCTGTTTACACAAACGGGGATCATTCTCACCCACAACATGATTTATGGCCACATCATTACCCAATATAACATCCACACCTGGGATGGGCAACTGGGTACTAACACCCACAGTGCATAAACTTGGTGAAATCGTGGATCTGAAATTAATGTCTATTAGAGGTACAGTCTTACATCCTGCAACACTCTGAAGAACTACAAACTTTACAGTCTCTCTCTTTTCAACATCATAAAGAATACTGGATGAAATTATGGTTTGGGAAGCACCTGTATCACGAAGAATAACCACTGGCTTCCACTTCCCATTAATACACAAAACTTCACCTGAAGACATATATGGTGAATACTGTTTCATCCAATTGGGGTTTACAGTTACATGTTTATTAGTAAGTTTATTTTGTACACCTCTACAATAAATGAGACCAGTTGGTCGTAACTCAGGGTGCAATATAAAACAGGAATTAATTCCATGGCCTTTTTTCTTACAATGGGAACAGGACCTTACAGTGGACCTCCACAACACCTGTGGAACCAACTGTAGGTTTAGAATTAACCTTATTAATATTTGACATTCCTGACAATGAAGTAGCAGGGTTTTGTAAGAGAAGAGCTCATGGGAGTAACTGGAGCACTAGGACTGGATGGATTTTGATAAGGAGTTCGGTGAGCATTATAATTTACTCTACGACTAGACTCAGGAGAAATGGCTGTAAACTGGGCCTTAGGCAACAACTCATGCTCATCCGCGAGCTTTGACAGCTCATAAATGTCTGTTACATTCTTTTGTTCTGCCATAAAAGTAGACAACTTATCTGGGAGACATGACAATACTTCTTCCATGATAAGAAGATTCTTTAGAGCATCATACTCAGTTACTGAAAGTGACTTTAACCATCTGTTGCAAAATGTCGTCTTTTGACGAGTAAAATCTGCTATTGTCTGATCACTTACCCTCCTTAGGTTCCGAAACTTCTGCCTGTGTGCCTCTGGATTTAATTGATACGCATTTAAGATGCTTTACTTTACAAATTCATAATCAAAGCTATGAGCGTCAGGTAGGGATGTAAAAACCTCCTGACTACGCCCCTTAAATTGAGACTGCATAATGGCTACCCACTGATCCCTTGGCCTGTTCATACTGATGGCAATCTTATAAAAATGTGCAAAGAAAACCTCAGGATCCTCCTCATTAAACTTGGATAACTCTATATACTTATTCATCCTTATGGGATTATTATCACTATTTGTTGAAACATTACTAGTATTTCCATGCCCAGCTGCCATACGCTGTGATTCAAGCCTATAGTTAGTGTCAGCCATTTGTTGTTGAATCTCTAATTGTTGCTTCTTTGTGCCTTCTAGTTGCAACTCAATTAAACCTCTTCTATTTTGTGCCTCAAGTTCAAAACGCCTTGTCTAAAGCTCTCTCTGTTGAGCTTCAGCCTCTAATAGTTTCTGTTCCTTTTGAGCATCAAGCTCTCTTTGACGAGCTTCTAACTCAAGACGCTTTAACGTCATCTGATCACTCGACTCCTCTCTTACCTCCTCCAGAATTTCTTCGTCTAACTCTCCATTCTCAACTAAATGAGTCACAATGACTTTCACAATTTGAGCTTTAACCATTCTATTGTTGGCGGTCAAATCCAACTGATTTGCCATTTGTATTAACTCAGACTTTCTTAGGCTCTTAATTCCCTCAAAGTCTGGATTGGCCAACAACGACACCACTGGATTTTCCATCGTTACTAACACTTGGCACTTGATTCACAACAATAATTAAAACAATGGCACTGCACTACACTGTAAAATTGTCACAACACTGAAAATTCGCTTGGCCTCACTGCACAAACAAAATATATAGGATGACTTACCTCAAAATCGTGAAGCGTTGTTACTTGACACACAGGAAGGCTTGCTTGGCACATGGAATAGTTCTTAAAGAAACATGCAGACACTTGACACACTGGTACCTAGGAAGGCAAGGTTAGATTAGCACAGTTAAGTTTAAGTGGGAACAATATTTCCCAGCACAGGCCCCCATAACTCTTGTTACCAATCGTTCGTTACGGCTCGTGACTCTACAACAGCCAAACTTTAATATGTCTAGGAATACTACAACTGCTGTTCTCAAGAGCGGGTCACCAGTGTAACCCCTTGATTGATAACCGGCAATAAGTAAATTTTCCCTTAGGACTGAAGAAATATATATAAATTATAATATATATATATTCAGTATAATCAATACAGTATAATATAAAGCATAAATGGACAAGTTAACTTATACAACCAAACAAAAAGTATTGTCTCTCATATAATATAATATATAAAAATATGGCACAACATGAATGTTACAAACTTAACTCCACAACGATGTTATCTCTCCTGGTCCCTTGAAGCTACTAACTCTCGCGCGCCGTCTCTACCCATAATTCTCTCCCCCTCGGCCTCATCTAGGATGAGGGATGGAAAATAAAGACTTTTAATATTTAAAACTAATTGAACAACCACTTGTTCTCAAAATACATAAGAATGCAAATAAAATATAATAGTTACTTTCAAAATATATAAGTTACAATGCCACCTGCTTAATTACAGTAAATTAACAATTATATAAATTTTAAAAGTGACATCTGGAACTCCCATAACTGAACAGGTCCAGCAATTCTAATTTCCCGAATCTAACAGGTATTAGACGTGTGAAGAGCAACCGCGCTCCTGTCCCCACTGATATTGCCATACCGCACGATAATTTACAAAAATATAATATATATACATATATAGGTAATGATGCAATGGAACAAAATAAGTTTATTTAAATTTATATACGTATCCAGCAAGGAGTACGTAACACACCTATCTTCATTACATTAAATTTGGTTGGGTTAAAATCTAACAACCATTTGTTCGACCATTCCTTCAGCTTGTCTAGGTCTTCTTGAAGCCTCAAACAGTCCCCTTCTGTTTTAATTCTTCTAATAATTTTAGCATCGTCTGCAAACATTGAGAGAAATGAACTGATACCCTCTGGGAGATCATTTACATATATCAGAAACAAGATAGGACCGAGTACAGAGCCCTGTGGGACTCCACTGGTGACTTCACGCCAATCGGAGGTTTAACCCCTCACTGTAACTCTCTGCTTCCTATTGCTTAGATACTCCCTTATCCACTGGAGCACCTTACCAGCTACACCTGCCTGTCTCTCCAGCTTATGTACCAGCCTCTTATGCGGTACTGTGTCAAAGGCTTTCCGACAATCCAAGAAAATGCAGTCCGCCCAGCCCTCTCTTTCTTGCTTAATCTTTGTCACCTGATCGTAGAATTCTATCAAGCCTGTAAGGCAAGATTTACCCTCCCTGAACCCATATTGGCGATTTGTCACGAAGTCCCTTCTCTCCAGATGTGTTACCAGGTTTTTTCTCACGATCTTCTCCATCACCTTGCATGGTATACAAGTCAAGGACACTGGCCTGTAGTTCAGTGCCTCTTGCCTGTCGCCCTTTTTGTATATTGGGACCACATTCGCCGTCTTCCATATTTCTGGTAGGTCTTCCGTCTCCAGTGACTTACTATACACTATGGAGAGTGGCAAGCAAAGTGCCTCTGCACACTCTTTCAGTATCCATGGTGAGATCCCATCTGGACCAACAGCCTTTCTAACATCCAGATCCAGCAGGTGTCTCTTGACATCCTCTTTCGTAATTTCGAACTCTTCCAAGGCCGCCTGGTTTACCTCCCTTTCTCCTAGCACAGTGACCTCACCTTGTTCTATTGTGAAGACCTCCTGGAACCTCTTGTTGAGTTCTTCACACACCTCTCTGTCATTCTCTGTATACCTGTCCTCGCCTGTTCGAAGTTTCAATACCTGTTCTTTCACTGTTGTTTTCCTTCTGATGTGACTGTGGAGTAGCTTTGGTTCGGTCTTGGCTTTGTTTGCTATATCATTTTCAAAACTTTTCTCTGCTTCTCTTCTCACCCTGACGTACTCATTCCTGGTTCTCTGGTATCTCTCTCTGCTTTCTGGTGTTCTGTTATTCCGGAAGTTCCTCCACGCCCTTTTGTTCAGTTTCTTCGCTTCCATACATGCCCTATTATACCATGGATTCTTCTGTTGCTTCTCGGATATTTCCCTTTGGGCCGGGATGAACCTGTTTACTGCCTCCTGACACTTTTGGGTAACATAGTCCATCATACCCTGTACAGACTTATCTCTGAGGTCTGTGTTCCAAGTTATTTCACTTAGGAAACTTCTCATCTGTTCATAATTTCCCTTTCGGTATGCCAGCCTTTTGATTCCTAGTTCTTTTTTGGGGGAGATAAGTCCTAGCTCTACCAGGTACTCAAAGTTCAATACACTGTGGTCACTCATTCCCAAGGGCACTTCCATCTTAACTTTTCTTATATCCCACTCATTTAGGGTAAATATCAAATCAAGCATTGCTGGTTCATCTTCTCCTCTCATTCTTGTTGGTTCTTTGATGTGCTGGCTTAGAAAGTTTCTTGTTGCCACGTTCAGCAGCTTAGCCCTCCATGTTTCTGGTCCTCCATGCGGGTCTCTGTTCTTCCAATCTATCTTCCTATGGTTGAAGTCTCCCATAATTAGTAGTCCAGATCCATTCCTGCTAGCAACAGAAGCTGCTCTTTCTATTATGTTAATGGTGGCCATGTTGTTTCTATCATATTCCTGTCTAGGTCTTCTGTCATTTGGTGGTGGATTATATATGACTACGACTATTATTTTTTTCCCCTC
>NC_091152.1:10263780-10266280 GCF_040958095.1 Procambarus clarkii
TATTGGGCTCTATCATATCTACATTTGAAACTGTGAATGGAGTCAGCCTCCACCACATCACTTCCTAATGCATTCCATTTGCTAACTACTCTGACACTGAAAAAGTTCTTTCTAACGTTTCTGTGGCTCATTTGGGTACTCAGCTTCCACCTGTGTCCCCTTGTTCGCGTCCCACCAGTGTTGAAAAGTTCATCCTTGTTTACCCGGTCGATTCCCCTGAGGATTTTGTAGGTTGTGATCATGTCCCCCCTTACTCTTCTGTCTTCCAGTGTCGTGAGGTGCATTTCCCGCAGCCTTTCCTCATAACTCATGCCTCTTAGTTCTGGGACTAGTCTAGTAGCATACCTTTGGACTTTTTCCAGCTTCGTCTTGTGCTTGACAAGGTACGGGCTCCATGCTGGGGCCGCATACTCCAGGATTGGTCTTACATATGTGGTGTACAAGATTCTGAATGATTCCTTACACAGGTTCCTGAACGCCGTTCTGATGTTAGCCAGCCTCGCATATGCCGCAGACGTTATTCTCTTTATGTGGGCTTCAGGAGACAGGTTTGGTGTGATATCAACTCCTAGATCTTTCTCTCTGTCTGTTTCATTAAGTACTTCATCTCCTATTCTGTATCCTGTGCCTGGCCTCCTGTTTCCACTGCCTAGTTTCATTACTTTGCATTTACTCGGGTTGAACTTCAACAGCCATTTGTTGGACCATTCACTCAGTCTATCCAGGTCATCTTGTAGCCTCCTACTATCATCCTCTGTTTCAATCCTCCTCATAATTTTTGCATCGTCGGCAAACATTGAGAGGAACGAATCTATACCCTCTGGGAGATCATTTACATATACCAGAAACAGTATAGGTCCAAGGACTGACCCCTGCGGGACTCCACTTGTGACGTCTCGCCAATCTGAGACCTCACCCCTCACACAGACTCGTTGTCTCCTGTTGCTTAGGTATTCCTCTATCCACCGGAGTACCTTCCCTCTCACTCCAGCCTGCATCTCCAACTTTCGCACTAGCCTCTTGTGTGGCACTGTATCAAAGGCTTTCTGACAATCCAAAAATATGCAGTCTGCCCACCCTTCTCTTTCTTGCCTTATTTTTGTTGCCTGGTCGTAGAATTCAAGTAACCCTGTGAGGCAGGACCTGCCATCCCTGAACCCATGTTGATGCTGTGTTACAAAGTTCCTTCGCTCCAGATGCTCCACTAGTTTTTTTCGCACAATCTTCTCCATCAGCTTGCATGGTATGCAGGTTAGGGACACTGGCCTGTAGTTCAGTGCCTCCTGTCTATCCCCTTTCTTGTATATCGGGACTACGTTAGCTGCTTTCCAAGTATCTGGCAGTTCCCCTGTTGCCAGTGATTTGTTATACACTATGGAGAGTGGTAGGCTCAGTTCTCTTGCTCCTTCCTTTAGAACCCAAGGGGAGATTCCATCTGGGCCTATAGCCTTCGTCACGTCCAACTCTAGTAAACACTTCCTTACTTCCCCACTGGTAATCTCAAACTCTTCCAGTGGTTCCTGGTTAGCTATTCCCTCACTTACCTCTGGAATTTCTCCTTGTTCTAAGGTGAAGACCTCCTGGAATTTCTTATTCAATTCCTCACACACTTCCTTGTCATTTGTAGTGAATCCTTCCGCCCCTATCCTTAATCTCATAACCTGTTCCTTTACTGTTGTTTTTCTCCTAATGTGGCTATGCAACAATTTAGGCTGAGTCTTTGCCTTGCTTGCGATGTCATTTTCGTATTGTCTTTCTGCCTCTCTTCTCATCCTGACATATTCATTCCTGGCATTCTGGTATCTTTCTCTGCTCTCCAGTGTCCTGTTATTCCTATAGTTTCTCCATGCCCTTTTACTTTGCTGCTTAGCTAGCCTACATCTTTGATTAAACCATGGGTTTCTCATCTTCATTTCTCTGTTTTCCTTTTGGACTGGGACAAACTTGTTTGCTGCGTCCTTGCACTTCTGCGTGATGTAATCCATCATATCTTGGGCCGTCTTTCCCCTGAGCTCTGTTTCCCATGCTATATCTGTTAGGAATTTTCTTATCCCCTCATAGTTTCCCTTTCGGTATGCTAACCTTTTGGTTTCGGTATCCCTCCTCGAGTTCAATAACCCTTCTTCAATCAAGTACTCAAACACCAGTACACTGTGGTCGCTCATTCCTACTGGGTCCTCAAAACCGATTTCTCTTATGTCGGAGTCGTTCAGAGTGAAGACTAGGTCGAGTCTCGCTGGTTCGTCATTGCCTCTCATCCTTGTGGGTTCTCCGACATGCTGCGTTAAAAAGTTGCTTGTCACCACCTCCAATAGTTTGGCTCTCCACGTATCCTCGCCTCCATGCGGTTCCTTGTTCTCCCAGTCAATCTTTCCGTGATTGAAGTCGCCCATGATGAGCAGGTGGGATCTATTTCTACAGGCAGCAGAGGCTGCCCTCTCAATTATAGTGTTAACTGCCTTGTTGTTGTTTTCATACTCTTGACTGGGTCTCCTGTCAT
>NC_091152.1:10271280-10433780 GCF_040958095.1 Procambarus clarkii
TTTCATAAACTTAGTGTTACTCAAGTGACCAGTGGACAATGCTAATTGGAAATATTTGTCCACAGGATGAATCAATATCTCCAGAGAGGGTACTTCCGGAACTTGGTCCTCTTGCTCTTAGTATTGAGCGTTGTCACCCTTGTATACGAAATTGCTGTGGAAAAACCTCACTTTCAAAGAATATCGAGGTACATCTCAGGTAGGTTGTGATAACGTCCAGAGGTACATCTCAGGTAGGTTGTAATAACATCCAGAGGTAAATCTCAGGATGGTTTTGATAACGTCGAGAGGTACATCTCAGGTGGGTTGTGATAATGTCCCGAGGTATATCTCAGGTGGGTTTTGATAACGTCCAGAGGTACATCTCAGGTAGGTTGTAATAACATCCAGAGGTAAATCTCAGGAAGGTTTTGATAACATCGAGAGGTACATCTCAGGTGGGTTGTGATAATGTCCAGAGGTGCATCTTAGGTGGGTTGTGATAATGTCCAGAGGTACATCTCAGGTGGGTTGTGATAATGTCCAGAGGTACATCTTAGGTGGGTTGTGATAATGTCCAGAGGTACATCTCAGGTGGGTTGTGATAATGTCCAGAGGTACATCTTAGGTGGGTTGTGATAACGTCCAGAGGTACATCTCAGGTGGGTTGTGATAATGTCCAGACAAGTTCTATTACCTTTGGTAATGTACACGAATACTGTTCTTAAAATACTATTTCATGGTGGCAAACCTTAAGGCATATCAAGATATATGTACAGTAAGAGTATACATACAAACCATTTCGCTAAAGTTAGAAAGGAACAGGTGATAATCTAGCGAGAATTATAATATTAATCAGGTACCAAGAAAAAAGTAGCGCTTAGCGGTCCATTTTTGTTTGTTTGCAAGGTCTTTAAGACCCTGCGAACAAAGTAAAATAGACAAGGACTAGACTACCCAAAATGACAGTACTTGTAGCTACTCTGGATGAAATGTACAAAATATAGACTGTGCCCCCCCCCCCTAAAAAAAACACTTCACAATATGTACTAATGGAATTCGACACGACATAACAAAACTGGATCACACACTAACTTGTGCATCATTCTCGTTGATGGCTCCAGGAATCAATATCCCCCATGGTACTGACTTTGACCAGACCATATAGTTGGTGGTCTGGTTGACCAAGCTGTCCACAGTAGCAACTCTCACTTATGAATCCCAGCCCGGTTGATCTGCTAACTATTGGAGGTTTTATCAAGCACTCGTTTTAGCCACATAAAAGTTCATTTATTTCTGCCACTTATGTTTAAAGGGAGCGTTGAAATGACTTAATCTATATAAATATAAATAGAAATGTTTGTTTGTGTATAACCGCTAATCTTCGAAAGTTCTTCATCGATTGCTTTGAAATTTTTACACAACGTTCCATTCGCATCCGGCCACGTTTTTATATACATTCTATATAGATGTCACGTCTGTGACGGTAAGAAAACATGCTTTTTCAGAAAAACTGTGTTTTTTATGTGTTTTTCATGTGAGGGAAATCTTCGAGACCACTTTATCAACTTGCTTTGAAATTTTGACACAACATTGCATTTGAATAGGGGCGTCTTTTTATATATCTACTAATATACATGCCTCACCTGTGATAGGAAAAAACATGTTTTTTTTTAAACAGCGCCATCTGTTGCACATAATTGCAACATGCACGCAGTACTAAATACGTCACAAACTCCATGTGAATGTTTCCGATTGCATTGATAAATTTTATTTACATAGATTTTGATATATTTAATTTTTTATTGAATTATTTTGTGTGACATTGTGTAGAAATTGAGCTGTGTTGTTTACAATACCATTTATTTCGTAAGTGTAAGTATAGATGCCACACCTGTGACAGGTAAAACCATGCTTTCCTTGAAAAACAGCGCCATCTGTTGCATGTAAGAGCAACACACGTGCTATACTAATTATGTTACAATTCCATTTCATTGTTTCTGATTGCATTGATAAATTGAATTTTCATCGATTTATATTTATTTTCACTTTGATTTATTTTCACTTTGATTTAATTATTTTGTGTGAATTGCGTTGGAATTGAGTTGTGTTGTTTACCATACCGTTCATTTCGTGAGTAAAGTTTATTTTTTTTTATTTTTTCATATTTTCATTTAATTTTTAACTGTTTTTCCTATATTACAGTGATGGGAACATCAGATCACATGATGTTTTTTCATGTGATCTGATTTTTTCTTTTTGAAGTGGGTAGAATACCCACCCATTATACCCACTTCAAGACTCCGCACCAATATAAAAGCATCAAGAAATATGGGCCAATAGTCCCTTTGCAGTTACTTCCATTCTTCCCTTTAATTTACCCAATATATACCCATTGTTTCGTGTTCTGTCTTGTGTTGAAAGTTTTGTTCACATCATCCAAAACTGTTGTAACATTTAACCTCACCCAAATGCTGGTATATAATATGAAAGCTGTTTAAAATTATAGAAACACTAAACAGAGAAGAACTCTGTTTAGTGTTTGCAGGTTATAGTTGTGTGTGTGTAAACTAAAGTCTTTGGAGAGTTGATTTTTCAATTACCATCGACAGTGAAAAGAAACAAGAAATATTGAGAAAATTCGTGTTAGAATTATTAATCTTAATAATCTTCTTCTTCTTCTTCTTCTTCTTATTATTATTATTATTATTATTATTATTATTATATATACTATTATTATTATTATTATTATTATTATAATCTTAATAATAATAATAATAATATATATATATATATATATATATATATATATATATATATATATATATATATATATACATATATACATATATATATATATATATATATATATATATATATATATATATATATATATATATACATATATATATATATATATATATATATATATATATATATATATATATATATATATATATATATATATATATATATATATATATATATATATGTCGTACCTAGTAGCCAGAACTCACTTCTCAGCCTACTATGCAAGGCCCGATTTGCCTAATAAGCCAAGTTTTCATGAATTAATTGTTTTTCGACTACCTAACCTACCTAACCTAACTTTTTCTTCTACCTAACCCAACCTAACCTATAAAGATAGGTTAGGTTAGGTTAGGTAGGGTTAGTTAGGTTCGGTCATATATCTACGTTAATTTTAACTCCAATAAAAAAAAATTGACATCTTACATAATGAAATGGGTAGCTTCATCACTTCATAAGAAAAAAATTAGAGAAAATATATTAATTCAGGAAAACTTGGCTTATTAGGCAAATCGGGCCTTGCATAGTAGGCTGACAAGTGCGTTCTGGCTATTAGGTACGACATATATTATATATATATATATATATATATATATATATATATATATATATATATATATATATATATATATATGTATATATGTCGTACCTAATAGCCAGAACGCACTTCTCAGCCTACTATGCAAGGCCCGATTTGCCTAATAAGCCAAGTTTTCATGAATTAATTGTTTTTCGACTACCTAACCTAACCTAACCTAACTTTTTCGGCTACCTAACCTAACCTAGCCTATAAAGATAGGTTAGGTTAGTTTAGGTAGGGTTGGTTAGGTTCGGTCATATATCTACGTTATTTTTAAATCCATTAAAAAAAATTGACCTCATACATAATGAAATGGGTAGCTTTATCATTTCGTAAGAAAAAAATTAGAGAAAACATATTAATTCAGGAAAACTTGGCTTATTAGGCAAATCGGGCCTTGCATAGTAGGCTGAAAAGTGCGTTCTGGCTACTAGGTACGACATATGTATATATATATATATATATATATATATATATATATATATATATATATATATATATATATATATATATATATATATATATATATATATATGTCGTACCTAGTAGCCAGAACGCACTTCTCAGCCTACTATACAAGGCCCGATTTGCCTAATAAGCCAAGTTTTCATGAATTATTTGTTTTTCGACTACCTAACCTACCTAACCTTACCTAACCTAACTTTTTCGGCTACCTAACTTAACCTAACCTATAAAGATAGGTTAGGTTAGGTTAGGTAGGGTTGGTTAGGTTCGGTCATATATCTACGTTAATTTTAACTCCAATAAAAAAAATTGACCTCATATAGAACGAAATGGGTAGCTTTATCATTTCATAAGAAAAAAATTAGAGAAAATATATTACTTCAAGAAAACTCGGCTTATTAGGCAAATCGGGCCATGCATAGTAGGCTGAGAAGTGCGTTCTGGCTACTAGGTACGACATATATATATATATATATAAGGAAGAATTTGTGTATATATTTTGTGTTAGGTGAGGAGCCAGTTAGGTAAGGGAGCTGGTCGGCTGAGCGGACAGCATGCTGGACTTGTGATCCTGTGGCCCTGGGTTCGATCCCAGGCGCCAGCGAGAAACAATGGGCAGAGTTTCTTTCACCCTATGCCCCTGTTACCTAGCAGTAAAATAGGTACCTGGGAGTTAGTCAGCTGTCACGGGCTGCTTCCTGGGGGCAGAGGCCTGGTCGAGGACCGGGCCGCGGGGACACTAAAGCCCCGAAATCATCTCAAGATAACCTCAAGATAGGTTCGAACCCAGTGTAGTCCAGCTCTCCTGCTGTGGTACTCCCTAACTGGTATGTACTTCTGAAATCGACCTAGCCCAATCACTTGCTCCTGCATGTAAAGGAGATTTTTTCTTTTTACTTGAAAGATATTAAATTTTGTACAACGTTCTTGTAGTAATTCATCACCCACGCAATATTTTAAATCAATTCTTTTATATTAACTTTCTCGGGGTTGTGAAAAAATTTCAAGTTTGAAATGGTCTCTACATTCCTTAGTTCCTAAACAGAAGGACACTTACCTTAACCTTTCTTATTATTACATTTTTAAAAGTTGATCAAAATATCTACAGGGATAAGACCATATGTGGAGGAGGAGCGAGTGTTGACAGCAAAGACATTTGCAGGAGTAGCACAGGACGACCCAGCTCTGGTGAACTACATCCGTCACAACCTCCTCCAGCCGCCCTCACAACTACCCTATAACCTCGCCAACCCAGAGCGCCAGCATTTCTCTGAATTTGATCAGTCCAGCTACGCCGATAGTGAGATATTACATGGCATGGTGAGTATCATATCTAATGGAATAAGCTTTGTGTTAATGATGTGAAAAAAATTGTCAGACTCTGTCTATGGGACAATCTGTGTCATGTTTATCTATCTCATTTTGTCTTTTCATCCATTCTTGTTTGTTGTGCCTCATTCTAGCTTATAAAGCAACATGCATTTATATACTCTTAATATATAAAATGTACTCAAAACAGGCCAAAAAAATTTGCTCATATGGATACAAGGTAAAGTTTTCACTACATTACATATCTATGGTGAGTAGTGAGTACACAATGCTTTAGTATTATTACTGATGAGTGCATAAAGAAAATCCTCATTTATTTTATCTATTGGGAGAGTGGTGAGTAACTGCTGTTGAGATACTATCTTTAGGATGAATATTGAGAATATGTTGATATTATTCAACAATATTGGCGATCAGATGATATTTCTGCATTACATCACTAGTGGGTGTCGTGAGTTAACATATTATATACACCATAATTCAGAAATTAGTCGCAGGTATTTCTCCAAAATCATGAACGCTAACCATGGCGGCAAAATGTTCATATTTTAGACATATTTAGAAAATATATACAATAGCAGTTACAGCAATATTTGAAGAAACAATTACAAGAGTGAGGTGTAAGTGAGTGCCAGGTACCTGAAGCGTAACTCATCAACCAGTCATCCTACCAAACATCGCATTTTGATATATACTTTACCTAAGACCAAAAATCTTTGTTCTAGTAAATTATAACGGCTCATGAAACTAACGGAACATAGTGTCCAATTTTCTATTTTTTGTCCAAAGGTAAGTTAGGATAAGCGCACTCTAGTACGACAGTTCCATGACATAGGAAAATCTTTGGAGGACGGGCTGCACTGTGAGGAGGATAGACCAGCTGTTCAAGTAAGAGCGTGTGCATGCCAAAGAAAGAACAGGAGTGAAAGAAAATATATATATATATATATATATATATATATATATATATATATATATATATATATATATATATATATATATATATATATATATATATATATATATATATATATATATATATATATATATATATGTAGGGGTACCACCACTGGTTTAATTAAAGGGACCCACATCCTCGAAGAAGAAAATAAATAGTGTTCAGAGAAGACCTTGTGGATTCTCACTGAATACTTTAATCTTTTCCTCTCCTACCACCCCTATTATTTTTTTTTATTTTTTTTTTTTACTTGATTTTATTGCAATGCTACAGTTTACAGAAAACACACACTTATACAACAATATACCAATCAGTGTTCGAAGACCTCGTCCAGCTCCTCGGGGGTCGGGTGCGTACCCAAGATACAGCACGCATTTCCCCTCTGAACAGCGACACTGAGGCGCTGAAACATGAAACTGGCTACTCTTGGGTCTCTAGTCTTCCCAATGAGTTCCTCGCCCAGCTCCTTCAGGAACTTAAGTGCACATTTACCCCAGGCGCCCAGAGTCTCAGAGCCTATTGGCACGAACCTATAACAACGTTCTAGGTCCCTGTACTTGTTAGTTTTCTGGGTCTCCCTGAAGGTGGCCGCCCCGCCTCCCTCAGCTGCGCTGTAAGGTAGATAGGTATCAGCCAATGTGGATGCACACGTGTAGTCCCACACGACCTGTTTACCTTCCCTCCACGGCTGCAGGGTGACTCCATCTGGGCGTTTTTGGCTGTTGTCAGGTCTGCACAACTGAGGTTCCCTTTGTGCTGGGCATCCAGCTGAAGCCAAACTTCTCGTGATGATGTCATTGACTGCTTCATGTCTGGCAATCTTTCCCTTTGTCTTACGACAGATGAGACCATGGCTGCCGTATTGGTCTGCCCTTGCATGGCCGCAAATACACCGGTGCTCGGTGGAGATAGGGTCGTACCTAGTAGCCAGAACGCACTTCTCAGCCTACTATGCAAGGCCCGATTTGCCTAATAAGCCAAGTTTTCATGAATTAATTGTTTTTCGGCTACCTAACCTACCTTACCTAACCTAGCCTAACTTTTTCGGCTACCTAACCGAACCTAACCTATAAAGATAGGTTAGGTTAGGTTAGGTAGGGTTGGTTAGGTTCGTTCATATAACTACGTTAATTTTAAATCCAATAAAAAAAATGACCTCATACATAATGAAATGGGTAGCTTTATCATTTCATAAGAAAAAAAATAGAGAAAATATATTAATTCAGGAAAACTTGGCTTATTAGCCAAATCGGGCTTTGCATAGTAGGCCGAGTACGACGTTCTATGTTATATATGTCGTACCTAGTAGCCAGAACGCACTTCTCAGCCTACCATGCAAGGCCCGATTTGCCTAATAAGCCAAGTTTTCATGAATTTTATGTTTTTTCGACTACCTAACCTAACCAAACCGAACTTTTTCGGCTACCTAACCTAGCCTAACCTATAAAGATAGGTTAGGTTAGGTTAGGTAGGGTTGGTTAGGTTCGGTCATATATCTACGTTAATTTTAACTTCAATAAAAAAAATTGACCTCATACATAATGAAATGGGTAGCTTTATCAGTTCATCAGAAAAAAATAGAGAAAATATAATAATTCAGGAAAGCTTGGCTTATTAGGCAAATTGGCCCTTGCATAGTAGGCAGAGAAGTGCGTTCTGGCTACTAGGTACGACATATATATATATATATATATATATATATATATATATATATATATATATATATATATATATATATATATATATATATATATATATATATATATATATATATATATATATATTAGGCTTATATTTTTTCCTAATTCATTATGATATTATATATATATATATATATATATATATATATCTATATATATGTATATATATTATATATATATATATATATATATATATATATATATATATATATATATATATATATATATATATTTTTTTTATATGGGAAGGGAGTACCACCTCTAGCTGGAAGAAGGGGGACCCATAGCCTCGGAGGAAACCACGCATAACGCATTAGAGGGAATGTTTAGATCCCCTCCAATACAGTTTCTGTGTGCTTTTCTCCTACCACCCCCTTCCTTGAATATTTTTTGTGCTTTATTATGCATTTGATGTTTACAAGATATACATGGGTTGATACAAAAATAATAATGCAAAAAGGTGCTTAAAGGTTATGGATCTCTTGAAGAACACAACAATGGGAAACATTGATGAATGTCACAGACGGGTTCGATCATTGTTGCAAGTCAAACACTTCTTCGAATTCCTCTGAAGTTGGACTAGTGCCCAAGACGCAACAGGCATTTCCCCTCTGAATCGCAACACTGAGGCGCTGGAACAAGAAACTTTTTGCTCTCTGGTCTTTTGTAGCGCTGATCAATTTGTCCCCCAATTCCTTCAGGAACTTCAATGCACATTTTCCCCACGAACCGAGGGTCTCCGAGCCGATCGGAACAAAGCTGTAGCAGTGTGCTAGACCTCTGTATTTAATAATTTTCTGCGATTCCCTGAAAGAAGCAGCACCACCGCTTTCACGTGTGCTGTAGTGGAGGTAGGTACTGGCCAGTGTGGCAGCGCACGTGTAGTCCCATACCACTTGCTTACCATCCTTCCAAGGTAGCAAGGTGACCCCATCAGGGCGCTTCTGAGGGTCGTTAGGTCTGGATAAGTGTGGTTCTCTTTGTGCCGGGCAGCGGGCTGTGGCGAGGCTCCTCTTGATGATGTCGTTGACTTCTTCATGTCTTGCAGTTTTACCCTGTGATTTACGACATACCAGACCATGACGACCATATTGGTCTGCCATCGCAGTTCCGCAGATGCACCTATGTTCGGTGAGGATGGGGGCGGCAAGGCGAAGGGCAACTCCAATGCGGAGAGCGTCATGACTGAGGCGAGTTCCCAGGGCTGCATTGGGTACAGCAAATAAAAAATTCCCGGCGTGGGGTGCTGTTACCGCTAGGAGCCGGGCTTTGTTTTCAGCATCAGCGTTGTCAATCATTGCTGTGACAGTCTTTTCCATTATGGGGCTATCCCAGTGGGCCTGCTTGTGGTCTTTTGGGACTTGTGGTCGGGGTTGAGGGTGTGCAATGGTGTCCCATTGTCTGGCTGCTTCGATGAACGTTTGATCATGAGTTCCCGCTGTCTCTCTCATACGCTCTGGTAGGATCTGCCCTACCAATTCGTTGGCTGCTGTACATGAGGATAAGAATGCTGGAAGTGCTACCTCAGTTGCCTTTCGTATGCCTATCCCTCCAAATCTCACTGGTAGTGTTGCTTGGTCCCACTGACTGTCATCTAAATCTAGGTTGAGCGCCTTCCTGAATATTGACCTGAGGAGCTCATCATATTGATGTAGAAGTGGGTTGCCAAAAGTTGGTGCACACCTTAAGAAGTATGTTAGCCTGGGCAGGGTAAGGCACTTTGTGAGAAGGTAGAGGGCATCGTGGGAGTCCAAGTCCCCAATTCTCTCTTCCATCCTCTTTAGGTCTCTAAACTTTTCGTCAAGGACTGCAGCAATGGCATTGTGGCCCAGAGGTGCTCCGAGTAGTGTGCTGTCGGTAGGTTTAACGACTGAGGCTTCTGGTAGAACTGATTTCACTGCTCTAATGATTACTTCACTAGATGCAATAATTTCGCACTTGGAGGGGCTAAGAACGAGACCCATGGACTCCCCCCGTGTCTTCACCAGCTGTAAGTCTTCTAGCAGGGAATCTTGTGTGCCTGCCAGAGTGCCATCATCCAGGAACCAGATGTTGAGCTCGCTGGACAGTCTGGTTGTAATTTCTCGAACCGCTATGCAAAAGAGGAACGGTGCAAGTGGGTCACCCTGTTGAATTCCCTCTGCTGAGGTGACTTCATGTTTGCCAAACAGGAGGGTTGAGTCTTTGCTGTAGCCTGCTGACACAAACGGGAGAATGCTTGGGCAATGTTCCTGGACTGCAGTGAGGATTGCTTCCCTTTTGACCGAGTTGAAAGCGTTTTTAAAATCTAATTTTACTACTGCCTGGTCTTCAGTAAGAGAGCTAATGTAGGCTCGTGCAGCATGAGCCGCTGCTTCACAGCCTTGGGGGACTCCAAACCCCAGCTGGTTGGGTTGCAGCATGGTGGCTGCTTCCGTTCGGATACTTCTGACAGCAGCCCTTGCAACTAGGCGGCGAAGGGTATTACCAACGGCAATGGGTCTGATTCCTCCCCCCTTCTTTTTGAGGGCACATAGGGATGCACCAAAGAAGAATGGTTTGATTTCATCAGGGATTAACCCGGCGAGGCAGTTGTTGACAAACGTTGTGATTTCTGTCAGGAGCGCTTCTGCAGCTGGGCCAAGAACAGGGTTCACCATTTCCTTCACATGTTGAGGTCTTACCCCTGTGTAGCCTCCTGAGGAGCCCGGGGGAAATGAAACGATAGCTTTATAAACCTCTGACTCCCGGAGGACGAGAGGTTCCTGATTAGGGGCGAGCCTGACCTGTGGGGGAGGTCCACCTACGGCCCTGACGGGGTGTTTTTTCTCTCAGTGCTTGGGCTGTGGTTTCATCCCTGGGCAAAATTTTGTCCTCACTTGTGATTAACCTGAGTGCCCCGACTGTATTGCCCTCTTCAATTTTCTTGCTGACTTGGGTACCTAATTTTCTGTTGTCGCTGATTGTCGTACTTGGTCTGCCTCGGCGGTGTTTGGTGTGTTTGGGGAGGCGGACTAGGTTGTCAGCCCTCGGAAAATCCCTAATTGCTTTATTGACGGATGAGGCCAGTGTCTTGCCTCCTCTGTCTGGTACACCTAAACATGCATTGCCAAAAAGTAACAGATTGTGCCAGGCTTTGATGGTATCAGGTGCAACAAGGTTATTTGACCCTCTGTTGACTTTTGCGATGAGGTCCGTGTATTTCCCTGCAGCAAAAGGGCGAGAGGCCTTCGGGATGTGGGTGAGTGTCCTGGTTGACGTTGCTTTAATTGCCTCTAGCAGGTCGTCTGTTGCAATGTAATCTGTTGCGATTTGTACTGGTGCAACAGGCTCCTGAGTGCTGCCTCCTCCCACGGGAGGCCTCCCTGACCCAGGACAGTCACCATGCTGGCGTATGACTCTGGAGACAGAGTTGATGCTGACGATGTTCCCACAACCACTGCATGTGCCTCTCCTTTGATTGGCTTCGGGAGGGGTGAGCTGGCTGGTAGCGGCTTCTTCTGCCATCCCCTTAGGTAAAGTGAATGTCACCTTGCACTGGAGTATTTGTCTCTCCCTCCTGGCTGGGGGGGACGAGGTTGTCCCCTATACTATGCGTCATGTCTGGGCAGATGTCTGGGGTGGGTGGGCTCGTGGAGGTGGTGGGTGGGGGTTGGGAGGCTGCGCGCTGGCCCGGTCTGGGAGGGGGGCCGGGGAGGGAAGGCGCGACCACCTGATCGTAGGAGGTGGGGGCGGGGGAGCGGAAGACACTGCACCACACGGAGGGGGGGGGGGGAGACACTACACAGGTGGAGTGGTCGAGCGGGAGACACTACACTCAGGGGGTGGGGGGGGGGGGGGGCACTACACTCAGGGGGTGGGGGGAGGCACTACACTCAGGGGGTGAGGGGAGGGTTGATGTGGCACGTACACTTGGATAATTTCCTTTTTGTCACTAAACACTGGTGAATGTGTCCTGGCTCACTGGGCTCCAATAATATATATATATATATATATATATATATATATATATATATATATATATATATATATATATATATATATATATATATGTCGTACCTAATAGCCAGAACGCACTTCTCAGCCTACTATTCAAGGCCCGATTTGCCTAATAAGCCAAGTTTTCATGAATTAATGTTTTTTCGTCTACCTAACCTACCTAACCTAACCTAACCTAGCTTTTTTTGGCTTCCTAACCTAACCTTACCTATAAATATAGGTTAGGTTAGGTTAGGTAGGGTTGGTTAGGTTCGGTCATATATCTACGTTAATTTTAACTCCAATAAAAAAAATTGACCTCATACATAGAGAAAAGGGTTGCTTTATCATTTCATAAGAAAAAAATTATAGTAAATATATTAATTCAGGAAAACTTGGCTTATTAGGCAAATCGGGCCTTGAATAGTAGGCTGAGAAGTGAGTTCTGGCTACTAGGTACGACATATATATATATATATATATATATATATATATATATTATATATATATATATATATATATATATATATATATATATATATATATATATATATATATATATATGTCGTACCTAGTAGCCAGAACGCACTTCTCAGCCTACTATGCAAGGCCCGATTTGCCTAATAAGCCAAGTTTTCATGAATTAATTGTTTTTCGACTACCTAACCTACCTAACCTAACCTAACCTAACTTTTTCGGCTACCTAACCAAACCTAACCTATAAAGATAGGTTAGGTTAGGTTAGGTAGGGTTGGTTAGGTTCGGTCATATATCAACGTTAATTTTAACTCCAATAATAAAAATTGACCTCATAAATAATGAAATGGGTAGCTTTATCATTTCATAAGAAAAAAATTAGAAAAAATATATTAATTCAGGAAAACTTGGCTTATTAGGCAAATCGGGCCTTGAATATTAGGCCAAAAAGTGAGTTCTGGCTACTAGGTACGACATATATATATATATATATATATATATATATATATATATATATATATATATATATATATATATATATATATATATATATATATATATATATATATATGTCGTACCTAGTAGCCAGAACGCACTTCTCAGCCTACTATGCAAGGCCCAATTTGCCTAATAAGCCAAGTTTTCATGAATTATTTGTTTTTCGACTACCTAACCTACCTAACCTAACCTAACCTAACCTTTTTGGCTACCTAACCTAACCTAACCTATAAAGATAGGTTAGGATAGGTTAGGTAGGGTTGGTTAGGTTCGGTCATATATCTACGATAATTTTAACTCCAATAAAAAAAAATTGACCTGATACATAATGAATTGGGTAGCTTTATCATTTCATAAGAAAAAAATTAGAGAAAATATATTAATTCAGGAAAACTTGGCTTATTAGGCAAATCGGGCCTTGCATAGTAGGCTGAGAAGTGAGTTCTGGCTACTAGGTACGACATATATATATATATATATATATATATATATATATATATATATATATATATATATATATATATATATATATATATATGTCGTACCTAGTAGCCAGAACGCACTTCTCAGCCTACTATACAAGGCCCGATTTGCCTAATAAGCCAAGTTTTCCTGAATTAATATATTTTCTCAAATTTTTTTCTTATGAAATGATAAAGCTACCCATTTCATTATGAATGAGGTCAGTTTTTTTTATTGGAGTTGAAATTAACGTAGATATATAAACGAACCTAACCAACCCTACCTAACCTAACCTAACCTATCTTTATAGGTTAGGTTAGGTTAGGTAGCCGAAAAAGTTAGGTTAGGTAGGTTAGGTAGTCGAAAAACAAATAATTCAAGAAAAATTGGCTTATTAGGCAAATTGGGCCTTGCATAGTAGGCTGAGAAGTGCGTTCTGGCTACTAGGTACGACATATATATATATTCATATTAGGCTCATAATTTTTTTTCCTAATTCATTTATGATATTGTTTAAGTAACAATATCTAAAGAACTTAATTCATCTGTTTTCCTCCATATCTTCTGTTATATGTGTAATACATTTTTTTACCTAAACATTTTCTTTCCCTCCTGTTCTTTCTTTGGCATGCACACGCTCTTACTTGAACAGCTGGTCTATCCTCCTCACAGTGCAGCCCGTCCTCCAAAGATTTTCCAACGTCATGGAACTGTCGTACTAGAGTGCGCTTATCCTAACTTACCTTTGGACAAAAAACAGAAAATTGGACAAAAAACAGAAAATTGCTCTTTGGTGAACATGAAATCAGATCATGTGAAGGGGGTTCTGCAAGGGGATCCTCTTGCTCCCCTCTTTTTTGCTTAGTCTTAAAAGAAATCACAGAAAGCTTGTCCAGCGAGATCAACATCTGTTTTTTTGATGTTGGCACTATAGCTGGCACCGTAGACCACCTCTTGGCAGATATCAGGAAAATAAGGGAGCAAGAAGTAAGCCTGGGTCTTGTCCTGAACCCTTCCAAGTGTGAAGTAGTCTCCTCAAACCCAGACATCGTAGCTAGAATAATGTCTGCCTTGACTGGAGCCCATGTCATTAGGGCCGAGAACAGCACCCTCCTTGGAGCCCCCCTCTGGTCTAACGCCATTGAGGAGATCCTTGACAAGAAAATCGCAGACCTTAGGAGGATGGAAGACAGAATAGGTGACATCGATGCCCACTATGCTTTTTATCTCCTCACCAAATGCCTATCCCTTCCGAGGCTAACTTACTTTCTGAGGTGCGCCCCATCTTACGACAACCGAAAGCTTGAAGAGTATGATCTCTTACTGACCATGCTGGAAAAAGTTGTTAACCTCTTCCTCAACGAATGCCAGTGGAAACAAGACACTCTTCCTGTTAGGCTCGGTGGCTTGCGTATCCACCCTGGCATGGGACTATACTTGCGTATCCACCCTGGCAACCACATACATCAACCTCTCTGCCGGCACAGCAGGAGCCGCGGCAACACACAGAGAAAGCCAAAAGTCAGTCAAGTACAGGCAATTAGATCATCGGTACAACTTCGTTCCAATAGGCTCTGAGACCCTAGGCCCATTGATGGTTAAACAACCATTGTATGAAACTGTTTTATTTTAAGAAGCCCTAATTTGTCAAATAACATATATCATCACGTAGTCCATGTTTGGTGTATCATATTTATCAAATGACAACGAACTACATATGTCTGCCATATATGTAATGAAAGTGGGTCTGTATCTCTCTCTCTCTCTCTCTCTCTCTCTCTCTCTCTCTCTCTCTCTCTCTCTCTCTCTCTCTCTCTCTCTCTCTCTCTCTCTCTCTCTCTCTCTCTCTCTCTCTCTCTCTCTCTCTCTCTCTCTCTCTCTCTCTCTCTCTCTCTCTCTCTCTCTCTCTCTCTCTCTCTCTCTCTCTCTCTCTCTCTCTCTCTCTCTCTCTCTCTCTCTCTCTCTCTCTCTCTCTCTCTCTCTCTCTCTCTCTCTCTCTCTCTCTCTCTCTCTCTCTCTCTCTCTCTCTCTCTCTCTCTCTCTCTCTCTCTCTCTCTCTCTCTCTCCTCTCTCTCTCTCTCTCTCTCTCTCTCTCTCTCTCTCTCTCTCTCTCTCTCTCTCTCCTCTCTCCTCTCTCTCTCTCTCTCTCTCTCTCTCTCTCTCTCTCTCTCTCTCTCTCTCTCTCTCTCTCTCTCTCTCTCTCTCTCTCTCTCTCTCTCTCTCTCTCTCTCTCTCTCTCTCCCTCTCTCTCTCTCTCTCTCTCCTCTCTCCTCTCTCTCTCTCTCTCTCTCTCTCTCTCTCTTGCATATCAATAAAATGTAAATATATATGACATATATTTGCATTCATCAGTTGGGTTATAAACTTATGGAACCGGCTACCAGCCAAAGCTGTAAACGTCAAAACCTTCGAGCCTAACTTCAGGCCGGGCTCGGGGAGCGAAAGAACTCCCGAAACTCTCGCACTATCGAGGTATCCTCCGCACCATGGGCCTCCTGGCGTTTGTGGGTGTCACAGGACCCTGCAACACACACCCTTGCCTTCGCTTATTGTTCATGCCCGCTATCAGCAAACCTTTTTTATTTATTTATTTATTTAAAAGGACAAAGTTTGTACAAAAAAAAAATCTTAAATAGTTGATACATGCTACCTCCCACAATACCCAGAACCTGGAACGATTAACATATACAATTAAACAAACTAATTTCACAAGTAATAATTTACTCAACATAATAATATAACGCAAACTATAAACAAGACGCAATAGGTGCAGAACCGTACACATGCCTACGGTCCCGCAGATAGACAACCACAACCCATTAACCAAAATAAAATGAATAACAATATTATGAAGCAAGCATAGTGGACATGTGCAATCAGGCCCGCGGTGATGCAACACACTAAGATAAGGTGCAAGGTACGCAGGAGACATCCATACACAAGACCTTAACACGAATAAAGACTCTTAAGGTATTGTATGCACCCAGTCGTACATACAGATGCACATACATATGTACATACAAAGACTCATACAACAGAAATACAAACACCTTGTTTTTCATTATTATATACTGTACATATATACACAGTAAGTGCAGCATAAAAAAACTCACATTCATACAGGAAACACACTGATATAACACTACGAACCCGGAGGGAACAGATAAACAAATACATATATTCCGAAGAACCCAAAAAGATAAAAATATGCGCTTCCTCCAACTCATAATTTGAAGTAAAATGATCCATTAAACCCTCCCCAAGCAGCCAACGTAATTCCCAAATTGAGTAACGTAACTCATCCTCCAAAACCCCCAGCGTTCTATCCACAGTAAACCCCTCCCACCTCCCAACCCACACACAAAAAAGATAATCCGATAAAATCAAAATGAAAGTATTGTGGACCTTCTTACAAGGTGCCTCAAAGTCAAACATTAATAAGCATAAAGGATCAATACGAAACGCTGACCCACAGAAACGCACAATCGTGCACGACAACCAATCCACCAATTTTGCCCAAACTGTGCAAAAATAAAACGAATGAAATGCAGTCTCCATCCCACCACAAAGGTTACACCTGTCAGTATTCTTAATTCCTAATATCAGGAGCCGCTCGTTAGTCAGTAACGACTCGCGTAAATACCTGTACAGGAATTCACGCTTCAGTGGGGCTAAAAACTGCAAATTGAACCTTTCGCTACACCTCCATCCAATCAAAAAGAGGGAATGCCCCCCCCCCCCCCACTTTAGCGGCGATAAAAGGAAGCAACTTTTCATACCCCTTCCATGTAGGAAGGGGTTATCTTGAGGTTATCTCATGATAACCCTTTCCTACATGGAAAAGGCAAGAACCCCTCCACACGACAAAGCCTCTGAAGGACGTCAATAGCACAAGTATAAAATGGCGGCGAAATAAAAGCAATCTCCCTACAAAAAGGCAACCTCAACAAGGAACTAACCCGCATCGCACAATAATATAAACCCAAAGAGAGAACTCTGTCTCCCTCCAAGAGCCCCTTCTGGAACGTGACAATAAATATTGCCAAAGCTTTATTATAAACATCAAACAAACCAATCCCCCTCATGATTTTCGCAAAGTGTTGACCTACTCATAGGACGATACCTCCCATACCACAGGTAATGAGAGAGCCTTCGGACAGGTATGCACAACATACCAACCATTACCTTAAGAAAGACCCTTACAGTTAAGAATCAGCCCCCCCCCCTCTGAAACAGAGACAACCTCCTCCCCGACAAAACGAAATCAAACCCAAGACCACTGAAGAAACCGCTTCGCAGTTCTCCCGCAAAGACACTGCATATGATTGACACCACCTTATGCCAAGACTTAATTGAATACACAACCCAAAACCAGGAACCCCCCCCCCCCCATCCCCACAAACGTCTTTGAACGCCAGGTACCAAGCCCCATCATACAAGATTTCTCCCGATTAATCACCGCCCCTGTAGCCCGATGAAACAGAGCCAGTACATCCTGTACTTCCAGCACCGATGCCTCCGTGGAGTCAAACACAGACGTATCATCCGCATCCTCACAACGGAGACCAGCAAGCCATTCAGGAGAGGAGGCGGTACAATAAAATAAATTGAACGAAATGCCAAATACAGAGGTTCTGAAACATAACTAGCAGCCACTGACATTTTTTCCTTAAGGTGTCCTGCAAACATGTTACTGTCACTGTGCTCCTCTCGGGTGCTTGTGCCAGGTATCGACCTAGTGTTAGGAGCCTAAGATGTTTGTTACTTGTGGTGCCTGACGACTGCCCAACCTCCTTATTCAACTATTATCATTCATCAATAATTAGGCTTGTCCAGGTAGCCATAAATACTGTTAACTTTTATCCTCTAATGTGGACTTTAACTAACAGTTATGTTCATGTGGGATGCAGTTAATTTACTTATCTTATACTTTAGTTTGGTTTTGTGAATCATATTGTTGCTTTACCTGTTGCACTCTTTACTCTAATTAGGCTAGTTCTCAGCAAAGCCTAATTACAGTTTTTCATTAATTACAAATTAAACATTATCATTTAGTTCAGTTAATTATAATGCTAATTTATATAGCTACGTCCTATAATTTACTGATCATTTTACTTTTACTTATATTAGGTAGATTATACTTTTACTTATATTAAGTAGATTGTATTTTTACTAATATAACGTTGATTATACTTATATTAAGTAGATTATAATTTTACTTATATTAAGTAGATTATAATTTTACTTATATTAAGTAGATTATAATTTTACTTATATTAATTAAATATTTAATTAATTAATTAAACTATCTAACCCAACACGAGTATTAATCACCCTGCCCAAAAATGCCAAAACACTACCGAATTGTAAGATCCTTGTTACAAAAAACATCAGGAAAATTAAGGGGGGACCTTTGACAAGCCGCCAACCTCCTGTCATCGCCGAGGCCACTAGTTTTAGTGGCCCTCAGGTAAGTCTGGTATAGCTTTCACCGAAATGCCGAAGCATTCTCTACTACGGTGTTGGTGAGACAACCGATGACAGATGGAACTATCAGGGAAAAGTCCAAAGTAATTACGACTATAAAGTACTTGGAAGGGGTCAGGATAAGGGTTTGGGATTTGGGAAGGAATTAGTGTCCAACCACTTGGACAGTCGGGGATTGAACACCAACATGCATGAAGCGAGACCGTCGCTCTACCATCCAGTCCAAGTGGTTGAACCGATGACAGGATATGTATTGTTTGTCCATTAGAGTTGTAAACGTTTTACAAAGCAAATATCTTTTTGTTTAACATTTGTCATACGGCAGTACACATTGAGTATACAATACTCTTCAAAAGGCAACGAATTACACCCATAATATTATCTGACATTTGCCATATTTTTAAGCGTACTCTCTGTCTTTCTGCTTCTCTCTCTCTCTCTCTCTCTCTCTCTCTCTCTCTCTCTCTCTCTCTCTCTCTCTCTCTCTCTCTCTCTCTCTCTCTCTCTCTCTCTCTCTCTCTCTCTCTCTCTCTCTCTCTCTCTCTTCTCTCTCTCTCTCTCTCTCTCTCTCTCTCTCTCTCTCTCTCTCTCTCTCTCTCTCTCTCTCTCTCTCTCTCTCTCTCTCTCTCTCTCTCTCTCTCTCTCTCTCTCTCTCTCTCTGTCTCTCTCTCTCTCTGTCTCTCTGTCTCTCTGTCTCTCTGTCTCTCTGTCTCTCTGTCTCTGTCTCTGTCTCTGTCTCTGTCTCTGTCTCTGTCTCTGTCTCTGTCTCTCTCTCTCTCTCTCTCTCTCTCTCTCTCTCTCTCTCTCTCTCTCTCTCTCTCTCTCTCTCTCTCTCTCTCTCTCTCTCGTACTATACATACTATTACATACTGAATATCGGGGGTGTAATTAAGTCTTGATATCATTATTCGTATAACATATGCCAACCCATGTCTTGCTTTTGTTAAACAATTCTGTTTGTTCTCCAAATAGTACAATTGCTGATTTCTGCCATGCTCCCCCCGTTTTTTATTTTTTATTTATTTTTTCAACCTAATCCCAATTATTATTAATTTAGTTAGAGTGTTCCCCTCCCCCCACCCCCCATAACTATTATTACATGCGTACATGCGAATAAATACAATAAAACAAGAACAAAACAGAACACAAACACAAAGGTACAAAACAAAGAAAGACAAATACACTAAATACCGGCCTGAAGGGCCGACAACAAAAACACAACAATGAGCATAAACACAAAGGAACACAGGAAATATAAACAACAAGACAATACAGGAGGGTAATGGAAATAAACAAAAAACTACACATAGCACAAAATCACAGTAGAAAAGGAACAGTGCAAGACGTGTCATGCAATGTTAAGCATACAGGCAAGCATGAGTAAGGCAACAGATTACAATAATCACAAAAGCACAGTTACAAAGGACAAAGGCACAAAGTTATAAAGGACAAAGGCACAGGTAGAAATTACAAAGGCACAATGTTATAAAGCACCAAATACACAAAACATCGGTCTGAAGGGCCGACAACAAAACAATAAGCACAGCAGTACAATGACAAAATACCCAAACTCTCACCCAATAACCCAACCAGTGAAACAACACAAAACAAGCCAACTGGCCCTGAAAAACCACACAGAGAGGTACAACACATAACACCAATAAAGTAAATACAATACATTCATGCACACACGCACGCAACCGTACACCACGCACACAAACGAACACAACACCACAACACATAGCACAAACACACACACAAAAAAAAAATCACTTAAAAGGAGGAGACACGACAGTGGTAGGCAATTACTTCTCAGGAAAATCATACCCAGGATATTTCTGCTTATAAGCTTCCCACACTAACGGTCCCCCTGCTTCAGGGGGGCGGGCATAAACTCGGGAACCACCAGATCAGGCGGAAACGGCAGCATCCGAAGTTGTCGCATAACGAGGTAAGGCAGAGCGAAGGGAAGCAGAAGACACGGAAGAAGCGGACGCAGGCCCCTGAGACGGCCCCGCCGCTGGACGCACAGGAGAAGACGACGAAGGCCGCCGAGATGGCAACCCCACACCTGACACCGCAGGAGACACAGTAGAGACAGTCGGAGACGGGAGAAGTGGCAAAACCGCTGCCGATGAACCAGGGGACGAAACTGGGGGCACGGAACCCCCTGAGCGAGCAGTCTTCTTGAACATCATCACCAGGTCACTACGCTCACCAGCAGGAGGAACCACCCCCCATGCAAAACTGGAACCATCCGACGCAGGCGACGCACCGGAAGCAAGCTCCACAGGCTCCTCACGAGAAGAAACATCGATACAGGCAGCCGCAGGCACATGTACCTCCGCCACCACCGTGGAATGCAACGGAACCTCACCACTGTCACTGGAAAATCCACCATCGTTGAATTCTCCCACATCAGCCATCTCAGAAAATCTACGGGAATGCTTGGGCTCCGGCCTCACATCATCAGAGCCGGATGTCGACCCAGAGACCCGGACAACACAAGCCGGGCGAACCGACGCCCTCCTCAGGACGGCAGCATCCTCAACCACACCGGGAACCAGGTCGAGCACAGTAGGAGGTCCCACAGCGACCCCAGCACCCAGCACATCCTGGGCACACGTCGAGGGTGCAGTGACAGACACCACAGACGGAGAACAGGAAGACGGGGGAGCCGTGCATACAGGAGCCGGAAGAACCACGGAAGCATCCAGGACAGCAACCGGGGCAGGACGAACACCCGACGGCGACACAACCGCCTGAGAAGAGGCAACCACAACAGGCAACACAGCCTCTGGAGGAGGGGCGACATCTGCAGGAGACACTTCATGCAACACACAGGGTACGGCAGCAGCCAAAGCGGCGTCCACACCCATCGAATCCTCCTCCACGGGGAGCGGCGGGAAATCCTCCTCACGGAAGAGGTTGACGGGCGCAACGGCAGGTTCAGAGCACCCAGCAGCCTGATGACCCAAGAGGCCACAACAGTAACATGTACGGGGCTGGCGAGCATGAAACACTCGAACAGAACACCCCAGAAGCCTTACTTGAGAAGGAATGTCCGCCCGCAACCTCATTCATAGGGTGCGAATATTTGACCACACATCCTTTAGCGGACCCGAGGAGAGCAGGTGCAACTGCACACTGACGACCGCCCCAAACTGGCCGAAATAACGCCTCAGCAGTCCCTCCGGAAATTCCAGGGGCGCCCCATGCACGCTTACATACGTGATGGCATCACTGCGATCGGAGACAATCACAGTGCCCGCACCTTCGGGCAGGGGCAAGGTCCGCCCCTCGTACCGACGTAAGAACGCCCTATATACCTTCTCTGTCGTTAGTTTAACAACCACTCTATGGGCAGACACAAGCTCAACACCATAAATATCCCCCACAGGAACCCGCAGCATGTCACACAGCACCAAACCCACCTCGGGATATCCTGCCCGAGCAGAAAACTCGAGGCCTATAGACTGGGCATGCAAAACAGGGGGGAGGGGGTCCCCCCATGGCGCCGACACGCCAAACCGCACCTGCCCCCTCGCAACTAGGTAACAACTGGCAGGTCAAACGAGCAGGTCTTGACCCCCTGGGGGCCAACAAGCGACCATGCTATGCGTATTAGTGACTTTAGGTATAGTATGTACTAGCTGTATATATAACTCCAACATTATGTTTGTAAATCAACTATGTATGTACTTTTCCTGAATAAAAAATTATATATTTATTTATTTATTTATTTATTTATATTTTTAACTATTTTTGCAAATATTAATGGTTGCAAACTACTTTTAACTTGAAAAAACGTTTAGTGTGTTGATGTTGACTGGGAGTTGCGTGGTGACCACCAGCCAGGTCGGACATTCCTGACGTCTCTCCGCTCCTGGCTCGTGTTTACGTTGGCTGATTCCTGGTTTGCCCTGCTGGTGGTGGTTTGCCACTGACAGGATGACTTTGGCTTAGCCATGGGGACTTCTCACCCTCCAATAGAGAGGACATTGTCGGCTGGTCTGGCATTTTACGGTGCCGATGGACCATCCTTTGGTTGGTGTCGCCCTGGTGGACGTGCTACATGTGCAGCTGTCGGACCTAGTGGGCGTCCCGCTGCTTCAGGACAACCGTGCTGTGGTCAAGTTCCACCTCCAGGCTGCCTTTCAGGCGTTTCTCGAGCGGTGTGAGGGGCGTGTTTAACCTCTCCCTGATACTGCTGGTTCTGTTAAGGTGGTTTATCTTAGTGTCACCTTGACGTCGGTGGCGGTACATAGTGCCCCCTTCGAATTTCAGGACGAATTTTTAACCTCCTGTTTTGAACGATTTGGGACAGTGTTAAGTATTCGTCGGATACTTAACACTGACGAAAGTGTTAAGTATCCTTGCCGGGCACTGTACTGGTATGCTTGACGGCTCCCGCACCCTGACGAAGTCGCTGAAGTGTAGGGTACCGTCGTCGATGTCCGTGTTGGGTTACACGCTCCGCTGCCTGTATTAGGGGCAACCGCACACCTGTTATAAGAGTGGTTACAAGGGTTATCTGGCTGCAGCGTGCGACGTGGGAGCGACTGATAGGGTGCATGTTTTTCGTGAGGAGGTTTTCTGCCCCTGTTGCGTTCAGACGGTTCTGAGGACGGAATGGTTACTGTGCCTGAGGCGCCTGATTGCCTGTCTGCCGCCTATTGAGGCGGGTTCTACGGCCTGTAAAACACGTCTGGTAACTGCTGTGGCCCCTGGTGTTGTTGAGCCGGTGTGTGTGTGTGTCGGGCCGTTGCCTGCATTGCGTGTAGTGCGGGATGTCCCAATGGAGGTCCATGTCCTGCCCCTGCCTGTGGATGTGATACCGGCTCCCGGGGATGTGGGTTCTGCTGTTTTTGGAGGGGTGAGGGGGGGGGGGGGGCTTCGGCAGCAGGAGGTGCCTGCCGTGCCTGTTTGTTTTGGCGACTGTAGTTCTGCTACTTCCATCCCTTTGCAGAAGCATGCACGTTGGTGTTCAGAGGCTGTTTCCCTGCATGATGTGCGCAGTGCGGGCGATGTGGCCTCAGTGGACTCCTCGGACAGTGCGGGTGTGGCCTGTATGAATGTGAATATGGTGACCGTGCCTGCGGTGGGGCCTGGTGGGAGTGATGTGGTGCAGCTTGTCTCGAAGCTTTCGCAGCGGGCTCAGAGTGTGTCTTCCCTTCGTGGTGTGCCTTGGGAGATGGTGGGGGAGTATGGTGCTCTAGCGTCCCCCGCCGTGGATGATGGTGCTGTGAGGGGCTTCAAGTTGCTACCTGTGCCTCCCCCTCCCCTCCTGCATCTCCTGCTATTGGTTCTCCGCAGTAGGGGGTTGCCCCTGATGATTGGGACCTCGTCGTGGTGTTGCTGAGAGATGTGCGCCGGGGAGCCGCGTCTCCTGTGCCCAGTGGCGGGGTCGATGCCGCTCCTTCATCCCCTACAGGTCCCCCTCCTTCGTTGCCCGGTCTGGGGGAAGCCTAGTTCCGGCTGCCTGGGTTGTGACCTGTGAGGGTCAGGTGTTGGGCCCTTATCGGGATGCCCGGGTGCTTCCGATCCTGTGGTGCTCATCTACTGTCTGACTGTCGCGGGTGAAGGAGTTTGTTTATAGGGTGCCGGATAAGATGTCTCAGCAGAGGGCACCGCCTGGTGGCTGGGTGTCCCCTGACACTTGGGTGATTTGGGAAGCATACTGCTTGCGCTTTCCGATATACAAGTTACCGGAGAAATATTAGTGGACGTCTTGTGCACAACGGTATGCCGTGCATGGATCAGCTGCCGCCATGATCTTGACATCCCGCTCTACAGTGCGGCGAGTCTCCCTCTAACGTCCACCTCTGTTTTTGCTGCCACTCCTCTATCTACGGCCCGATGCAACTAACACTTTTGACTTTCTTCTCCTCCCCAACGTCAACACGTCTCCTAACATCTGTCCTGGTCCAGTCATCGGGAGGGGTGAACCATTCATGCATACTGCACCTACTCTGAAGAAGAAGATGTTGACTGAGGAGTGAGGACACTGGTGATAGTGTTGCGCGACGTCACGTCTGTTGACTAGACAGCCAAATGCCATCACGTAAAATTATCATACGTTACAGCGTTAAACATTAAAGGTCAATAAACTCTTAAGCACCAAATTAGAACCATCTCCCCATTGTCACTAATCTACATGTATTAATTATTATTAACTGCTCTTCACAAATTTTCCAGTCGATAGCAGTGTGAATTATATAAACCAGTGTTTTGGTAATGAGATTCGTCGTTATGAAGCGATTGTTCTCTCATAACTAACACTATGTTGCAACAACAACAAACGCGGCGTTGTCATTATACACGTCCACTAACTTGAGAGGTAAAAAAATACTTTTCCTCGACTGTACCTGTGACTAGTGCTATAATCTTGTCTAGTATCACACTGTACCTGTAACTAGTGCTATAATCTTGTCAAGTATCACACTGTACCTGTAACTAGTATTATAATCATGTTATCACACTCTACCTATAACTAGTACTACAATCATCTTTAGTATTACACTGTACCTGTAACTAGTGCTATAATCATGTTTAGTACCTCACTCTACCTGTAACTAGTGCTATAATCATGTTTAGTATAACACTGTACCTATAGTAGTAGGCATCCATCAGTCTCAGGAGACTATGGTTTTGCGCTCTGGTTGTTGGTGTGGAGTGACCTCACCAGGGCGCAAAGCCAGGGTAAGTTGATATGGAGGAGAAGCTGTTACCCAGGCAGCAGGTCCCCCCTCTCCACGGCGCCGAAAGTCTCCAATGGAAAGGCAAACGCCAATACGATTGGTTCTAGGGCCGTCGCAAGAACTGTGAGTTCCAGGGATGACCTCGAAGTTGGTGAAAAAAGGCACAGGGACTCCAAACCCGGAGACCGCCGTGGACGTGGCCGTAGAAGAACCACCCCAGCAAGGGCAAGAACAACCCCAGCCTCCTGAAAGTCGCGCGGCCTGGGCCGCACGACCCTAGGGAGGTGGACGTCCCAGCCCCGTACCTACGGGTTCCACACAGATCACACAGCCCCCTTTCACCCGAGGCCGGCCTCCTTCACGACCAAGCAGAAGGAAGAGTGATAATTAACATATACAATAATTATTATTATTATATTATAATAATTAATATAATAATACTGTACCTGTAACTAGTGTTATAGTCAAGTATAACACTGTACCTGTACCTAGTCCTATAACAATGTTTAGTATTACACTGTTCCTGTAACTAGTGTTATAATCATGTTTAGTATCACACTGTACCTGTAACTAGTGTTAGAATCATGTTTATTATTATCACACTGTACCTGTAACTAGTGTTATAATCATGTGTAGTATCACACTGTACCTATAACTAGAGATTCTAAATCAGAAAACGTACAATTATTTATTTACTGAGTGCAGACTGTGCCAAATATCACAGTACACAAGTAATTAGTATTCTTGTGTTACAGAGAGGTGGATTCTTCGTGGAGGTTGGCGCCGTGGATGGAGAGTACCTCAGCAACTCCTTGTATTTCGAGAGAAACCTCAACTGGACGGGACTTCTCATTGAGGCTTTCCCGCAAACTTATCACGAACTCCTACAGAAACACAGAAAAGCATATACCATAAACACTGCACTAGCCATGGGCAAAGTCTCTGCAGAAATTCAGTTTTCGTAAGTAGCTTAAATATGTCTTAAAGACCACATCCATGACTCGTCCTATTACAAGATATTATTGAGGAAGTCTAACAGCTACTGACAATTCGATTCAAACCAGAATCTTTGTAAAAAGTTTACAGTAGTGCAGCCAAGCTAAGTATGAGACTTGAATCCTTTTAATGAGTTATGTGTGCTTTTCCGTGATGCAATGTGGCCCCATCTTCCAGCCTTCCAGCCGGAGGTGGTACCCTCTTTCCCCTTTTCTATTAAAAACTGTATTTATATAAATATATATATATATATATATATATATATATATATATATATATATATATATATATATATATATATATATATATATATATATATAGTACTTTCGTATATTAAATACATCTTCAGAAGGTCCTCTGGCCTCCGGGGATATATATATATATATATATTTATATATATGGGAAGGGAGTACCACCTCTAGCTGGAAGAAGGGGGACCCATAGCCTCGGAGAAAACCACGCATAACGCATTAGAGGGAATGTTTAGATCCCCTCCAATACAGTTTCTGTGTGCTTTTCTCTTACCACCCCATATATATATATATATATATATATATATATATATATATATATATATATATATATATATATATATATATATATATATATATATATATATATTTATATAAATACAGTTTTTAATAGAAAAGGGGAAAGAGGGTACCACCTCCGGCTGGAAGGCTGGAAGATGGGGCCACATTGCATCACGGAAAAGCACACATAACTCATTAAAAGGATTCAAGTCTCATACTTAGCTTGGCTGCACTACTGTAAACTTTTTACAAAGATTCTGGTTTGAATCGAATTGTCAGTAGCTGTTATGCAAACAAGCCTGAATGGTCCCCAAGACTATATGCATATGAAAACTCACACCCCCAGAAGTGACTCGAACCCATACTGCCAGGACCACAATGCACACAATTTAAACTTTGTTAATCTTTCTTCATATGAAAGATTTCTAATTTGGGGAATTAACTTAGTCATCCTATGCTGGACACGTTCAAGTGAATTTATATCCATTCTATAGTACGGCAACCAAAACTGAACTACATAATCTAAATGGGGCCTAACCAGAGCAAGATATAGCTGAAGAACCACACCAGGTGTCTTGTTACTAACGCTTCGATTAATAAATCCCAGTGTCCTATTTGCTTTATTACGAACATTCATGCATTGATTTTTTTGTTTTAAATTCTTGCTAATCATAACTCCCAGATCCCTTTCGCAATCCGACTTCGCAATCTCAACACCATCTAGCTCATATCTTGTAACTCTATCATCATTACCTAGAATCAGAACTTTACATTTATCAGCATTAAACTGCATCTGCCAGTCAGTTGACCATTTCAAAACCCTATTTAGATCAACTTGAAGTGATAGTGAGTCTTCTTCCGTGTTAATTTTCCATGCCACAATAACACACCACTGCATTATGCCACTACACCATGCCATTACACCATGCCACCATACCATGACATTACACTATGCCACTTCACCACGCTACTTCACCATGCCACTATACCATGCTACTATACCACGCAACTATACCAGGCCACCACATCATGCCACTACACCACGCAACTACACCACACCACTAAACCACGCCACTATACCACGCTACTATACCATGCTACCACGCAACTATACCACGCCATTATACCAGGTACTACATCACGCCACAACACATTGCAACTACACCACGCCACTACACCACACCACTACACCACACCACTACACCACGCTATTATACCATGCTACTATACCTCACCACTATACCACGCCACTACACCACACCCCTACACCATGCCTCTATACCATGCCACTACACCACACCACTAACCCACGCCATCACGCCATGCCACTACTCCACTCCACTGTACCACGCCATTATACAACGCCACTGTACCATGCCACTACACCATGCCACTACCACTACACCATGTCACTACACCACACTACTACACCATGCCACTATACCCCACCAGTACACCATGCCACTGCACCACGCAACTATTCCAAGCTACTACACCACTCCACTATACCCAGCCAATGACACTATACTATGTCACTATACCATGCCACTATACCACACCACTACCACGCCACAATACCACACCACTAAACCACGCCACTTTACCATGCCACTATACCACGCCACTAAACCATGCTACTACACCACACCACTATACCAGGATACTATACCACGCCAATACACCAAGCAACTACACCATGCCACTACACCACGCTACTACACCATGCCACTACACTTCGCCACTACAACACGCTACTCTATGCCACTACACCACGCCACTACAAAACGCCACTACACCACACAACTACACCAAGCCTCTATTCCACGCCACTACACCAAGCCTCTATTCCACGCCACTACGCCACGCAACTACTCCACACCACACCACACCACTATACCATGCTACTATACCACACCACGCTTCTACACCACACCAATATACCACGCTAATACACCACGTCACTACACTACACCACTACACCATGCCACTACACCACACTACTACACCACGCCAATATACCACACCACTATACCATGCCACTACACCACGCTACTACACCATGCTACAACACCACGCCACTACACGCCTCTACACCACACCACTACACCTCGCCACTAAACGCTACACTATGCCACTATACGATTCCACTACACCACGCCACTACATGCCACTACACCACGCAACTACACCAAGCCTCTATACCACGGCACTGCACCACGCCACTATAACATATCTTGATGTTACCTTGAGATGATTTTGGGGCTTTAGTGTCCCCGCGGCCCGGTCCTCAACCAGGCCTCCACCCCCAGGAAGCAGCCCGTGACAGCTGACTAACACCCTGGTACCTATTTTACTGCTAGGTAACAGGGGCATACGGTGAAAGAAACTATGCCCCATTGTTTCTCGCCAGTGCCCGGGATCGAACATGGGACCACAGGATCACAAGTCCTGCGTGCTGTTCGTTCGGCCGACCGACGACCATGCCACTACACCCTTCCTCTGCACCATGCCACTATACCACACCACTATACCATGCCATTATACCATGCTACTATACAATACCACTACACCACACCACTATACCACACCACTAAACCACGCCACTACACCATGCTACTATACATCGCCACTACACCATGCCACTTTATAACACAAATAATCCACGTCACAACATGCCACAACACCACGCTACTACACCATGCCACTATACCATGCCACTACACCATGCCACTACACCATGCCACTACACCATGCCACTACACTATACTACTACACCATGCCACTGTACCTTGCCACTACACCACACCACTACACCACGGCACTGCACCACACCACTACACCACGCCACTTTACCACTCCACTATACCACGCCACTACACACCACTATTCCACACCACTATACCACACCACTATATGCCACTATACCACGCCACTATACCATGCTACTGCACCACGCCACTACACCACGCCACTAAACCACGCCACAAAACCACTCCACTGCAAATTGCCACTGAACTACACTACTACACCACACCACTGCACCACGCCACTAAACACCACTGCACCACGTCACTATACCACGCCACTACACCACACTACTACATGCCACTACACCATGCCACTATACTATGCCACTACATTATGCCACTACACCACACCACTACACCAGACCACTATACCATACTACTACTCCAATCCACTACACCAAGTCACAATAACACACCACTGCATTATGCCACTACACCAAGCCACTACTCCATGCCACTACACCATGCCACTATACCATGCCATTACACTATGCCACTACACCATGCCACTATACCATGCCACTACACCATGCCACTACACCACGCTTCTTCACCATGCCACTATACCATGCTACTTTACCACGCAACTATACAAGGCCACCACATCATGCCACTACACCATGCAACTACACCACACCACTAAACCATGCCACTATACCACGCTACTATACCATGCTACCATGCAACTATACCACACCACTATACCCGATACTACATCATGCCACTACACTCCGCAACTACACCACGCCACTACACCATGGCACTACACCACGCTACTATACCATGCTACTATACCACGCCCACTATACCACGCCACTACACCATGCCCCTACACCATGCCTCTATACCACGCCACTACACCACGCCACTAACCCACGCCACCACACCACGCCACTACTCCACTCCACTGTTCCACGCCAATATACCATGCCGCTGTACGATGCCGCTACACCATGCCACTACCACGCCACTACACCATGCCACTTCACCACACTATTAAACCACGCCACTATACCCCACCAGAACACCACACCACTGCACCACGCAACTATTCTAAGCTACTACACCACGCAACTATTCCAAGCTACTGCACCACGCCACTACACCATGACACTATGCCATGTCACTATACCATACCACTATACCACACCACTACAATACCACTATACCACGCCACTATACGATAGCCACTATACAATGCCACTAAACCACGCTACTACAGCACACAACTATACCATGATACTATACCACACCACTACACCTCGCCACTACAACACGCTACAATATGCCACTACACCATGCCACTATACAACACCACTACATCATGCCACTACACCATGCAACTACACCAAGCCTCTATTCCATGCCACTAAACCATGCAACTACATCACACCACACCACTGTACTGGTATACAGTGGTGGTATAGTAGTGGTATACTACTGTAGTAGTACTACTACTATACAACACCACTACACTACGCTTCTACACCACACCAATATATCACGCTAATACACCACGTCACTACACCACACCACTACACCATGCCACTACACCACACTACTACACCACGCCAATATGCCACGCCACTATACCATGCCACTACACCACGCCACTTCACCACGCCACTACACCACACCACTGCACCTCTCCACTACACGCTACACTATACCACTATACCATGCCACTACACCATGCCACTTCACCACGCTACTATTAAACGCCACTATACCACTCCACTATACGCCACTATTCCATGCCACTATACCACGCCTCAACATGCCACTATACTTTCGACTATATCACACTACTATACCACGCTACTACATCCCGCCACCACACCAAACCACTACACCACACCAAACCACTACACCACACCAATACACCACACCAATTCATCATGTGACTACACCATGCCACTGCACCACACCACTACACCACGCTACTGCACCACGCCTCTACACCATGCCACTACACCATGCTACTACACAACACCATTATACCCCGCAACTACACCATGCCACTATACCACGCTACTACACCACACCACTATTCCCAGCCAGAATACAACACCACTATACCATGCCACTATATCACACCATTACCACGCCACACCACTCGACCACGCCATTATACCACGCCACTACACCACACCACTATACTATGTCACAATACCACGCTAATACACCAGGCCACTACACCACGCTACTCTACCACGCCACTACACAATGCCACAACACCACACCACCACACCATGCTACACTATGCCACTATATTATGCCACTATGCCACGCCACTACACCACGCTACTATTCCACATCACTATACCTTGCCATTATATGCCACTTTTCCACGCCACTATACTTGCCACTATACCATGCCACTACACCACGTAACTACACCATGCCACTATACGCCTTACACAATGCCACTACACAATGCCTCACACAATGCCACAACACCACGCCTTACATCGCGCCACTACACCACACCTTACATGACGCCATAACACCACACCACTAAACCACACCTTACACCACGCCACTACACCACGTCTTACACCTTACCACTACACCATGCCTTACATCTTACCACTACACTACACCTTACACCACACCACTACACTACACCTTACACCACACCACTACACCATGACATGCACCACGCCACTACACCATGCCTTACACCACGCCACTACACTCCGCCTTACACCACGCCATTACACTCTGCCTTACACCACGCCACTTGTTATGAATGAACTAGTGTTTCCTCGGTGAGGGGGATCAATAGCTAAGGTCAAGGATTTCCTAAAATAGTTTAGTTAGGTTAGGTCCGTCCCCCAGGGAAGACAATTCCCAGCAAATAATATTTGACCTAAAACGCTGGAGTTTAGAGAGATTACCCTCCTACACTTAAACCAGGGTAAAAGAATACTCTAATATAACCTTAGTTATTATTTATTAACCCCCAAATAAACCTTCCCACTAATACAACAAATACTTTACTAACTCGATCATACGTTAAGCCTTTGATTCTACATAGACAGGAGACAAGGATTACAAACAGCAACTAGTGGTAAAGTCTTCATTCCTAAAGGGACAGAACTCACACATGTTCACTGTAAACATATGCACACGTGGTCTTTCTTAGCCACCCCAGATTTAACGCTTGGGCTCAAAACACTTGCTTAAGAGGACACAAACTACTGCTTTAAAACTATGGTGGCACAGTATTCAATGGTAAGTTTCATAACTTGGTAAATAAAGAATAAGGAGAGAGAAGACAGGAGGATGAGAAGAGGTAAGGAAACAGCCCACAAGATCTATCTATCTTGACCTATCAGTTCGAACACAGCAGAGAAGACCAAAATAGCTCTCTAGCTACCCCATGATCGCTGCCTTAAGGATACTCAACTGATCGTGCAGTAACAATCATCACAATTCTTCCAAGACCATTCATTTACTTGATACTTTAACAGTTCTAAGAATAGCTAACATCTATTAATAGATTAGAATAGCTAACAGAGTCTGCCCACACTGTGAGCAACAAGGTTATTTATACGTTTGGCAAGGAAGATGGGGGAACATAAACACAAGCAGGATGCAGGTACCTTGAATATAAGTTAACTGTTAATTAAATATCCCTCTTACATAACCCAACCTATTAATTGTTCTAATATTTACTTAATCAAGAACCCAGACAAAATCCCTAAGTCAGGGCCTATCACTACCAAAATACATGAGTGACTGATCCCTGCAAGAATATATACGAAACTTATCTGTCCCCTGGTTTCATGGCAGAGCCAAGTAAGAACAATACACCACGCCACTACATTCCGCCTTACTCCATGCCACTAAATCACGCCACTACACCATTCCTTATACCACGCCACTATACCAGACCTAATTCCATGCCACTACACCATGCCTTACACCACGCCACTAGACCACACCTTATACAACGCCACTACACTTTGCCTTACACAACGCCACTACACTTTGCCTTACACAATGCCACTACACTTTGCCTTACACAACGCCACTACACGCCTTACACTAAGCCACTACACCATACCTCACACCACGCTGCTACAGCACACCTTACACCATGCCACTACACCTCACCACTACATAACACCACACCAGTACAACACGTCTTACACATCGCCACAGGACCATGGCACTACATCATGCCACTACACCACGCCTTCCACCCTGCCACTACACCACGTAACTACACCAAGCCATACATTATGTAACTACAACACACAACGCCTTTAACCCGCTCTCGCACATGACTGCACATATATGACTTAATGCTTAAAGTCAATATGTTGAATATGAATTTGTACATATGTGGTATATTCCCAGTTACATTTTTTCCAAGGCCCAAACTCTTCCTCACATACCAGTTTACGTCTCACAGTACATGTCCATCGCCGTAGACAGCAGAATAGCCGTGATTGGTTCAATTATAATGAAAATTGTAGTTTTCAGGTCCCACATGGGATGTAAAATTTGCCTACTATTGTCCATGCTCTTAGAATATTACAGATCACCTACATCCTATTGAAGGTTCGTAGTTTTGTTTTGAGAAATATTAGTTGTTCTTAGTAAATTATAATAAGCACTATAAATTATTACATACAATAATAGTCCCTCACCAATCAACATTATATACACTAGTTTGTGCTTTAAAAATCTTAAAAGAATATATTGTAGGAACGTCAACAGAAAACGATGTTATGTTGGAATGTCTATTGGTTAAACTACTGCAAACAGAATTGTATAGTGTCTACTACCTACTGTAGGATGGGTATAGGGTCCACTACCACCTGTTAGGTGGGTAAGGAGTCCATACCACATGTAGGATGGGTCTGGGCCCAATAACTACCCATAGGACAGGTATGGGGTCCCCTACCGCCTACTGGATTAGTATATGGTCCACTACTACACACAGTATGTGTATGGCGTCCACTTCCGCCTGCAGGATGGGTATGGGGTCGACTATTGCCCACAGGATGAGTATGGGGGGGTCCACTACCGCCTACAAGATGGGTATGGGGGTCCACTAGCACCCACAAGATGGGTGTGGGGTCCACTGCCACACACACGAAGGGTATCCGGACCAATACCACCCACAGAATGGGTATGCGGTCCCCTCTGACTCCATAATGTTGTAATTTAAGAAGAAGGTTTTGGTGGTTAACAGTGTCAAAAGCCTTATGCAGGTCTACAAATAACCCAACAGGGAACTCATTTTTATCAAGAGCTGTATGTATCAAGTTAATCATATTATTAAGTGCATCGTTAGTGCATTTTTGGGGTCTGAAGCCATATTGACAAGAGCTAAGTATATTGAGTTTGGCTAGATAAGAGTAAAGCTGCTTAAAGATTAGTTTTTCAAATATTTTTGATAAGTTTGGCAGAATTGATATAGGTCTGAAGTTGTTAACATCAGTGGGATCACCACATACATACATATAAACATTCATGCACACATACATTCATGCATGCATACATACATACATACATACATACATACATACATACATACATACATACATACATACATACATACATACATACATACATACATACATACATACATACATACATACATACATACATACATACATACATACATGCATGCATGCATGCATGCATACATACATATACGTGTAATGTCTAGGTTAATGTGTGACATAAGTGAGGTTAGATGAGGCATCTACAAGCATCAGCTGGAGGCTTGGAGAGTGTTGTTAAGGTGGTATTATGCCCAGATGGTGGAGGGTGGGTTTGACCCACCCTCCCCCCCACCCCCCACGTTGACCGCAGAACGTCTAAGGTTACCTGCCACTCTCGCTTACCAAGGGTATCGCCCCCCCCCCCCCCAAACACACACATGCATGAGATTCTTAACTTACAATATTTATGATTTACCAATTTATGTCACTACACTGACTCTCAATTTCACAATGTGAATAAACATGGAACTTAAAAATTGTCAATCTGTTTCAAAATTGATAACTTTGTTACCCATCTTGTGGGTGGTAGTGAACCCCATACCCATCTTGTGGATGGTAGTGAACCCCATACCCATCATGTGGGTGGTAGTGAACCCCATACCCATCTTGTGGATGGTAGTGGGACCCCATACCCATTTTGTGGATGGTATTGGACCCTCATACCCATCTTGTGGATGGTAGTGGACCCCATACCCATCATGTGGGTATGGGGTCCATGGCACTACTCCACGCTATTATACACCACCACTCTAGCAACGATACCACGCCAATACACCACGCTACTACAATTCACTTCTTCATCAAGCTAATACACCATGCCACTACACACAAGTACACCATGCCACTACACCATTACACCATGCCTATACACCGTGTCATGCCACTACAAAATGCCAGCCACTAAACCATGCAACCCTACCACGCAACGATACCACACCACTACACCACACAACTACATCATGCCACTTCACCAATACACCATGCTACTACACCACGCCACCAGACCACGCTAGTACACCACACAACTACACCACGCCACTACACCATGCCACTACACTACACCACTACACCATGCCACTACACCTCACAGTGAGCTACTACAACCAATCACGCCACTACACCTCACCTAACAGTGAGGTATACACCATGACACTACATCATTACACTATGATACTACTGTAGTACATAAGTCAATAGTGGCATTCAACTATGCCTTACACTACGCCACTACACCACGCCTTACACAACACCACTACATTTTACCTTACACCACGCCACTACACCATGCCTTACACCACACCACTACACCACGCCTTACACAACACCACTACATTGTATCTTACACCACGCCACTACATCATGCCTTACACCACACCACTACACCACGCCTTACACAACACCACTACACTTTACCTTACACCACGCCACTACACCATGCCTTACACCACACCACTACACCACGCCTTACACAACACCACTACATTTTACCTTACACCACGCCACTACACCATGCCTTACACCACACTACTACACCACGCCTTACACAACACCACTACACTTTACCTTACACCACGCCACTACACCATGCCTTACACCACACCACTACACCACGCCTTACACAACACCACTACACCACGCCTTACACAACACCACTACACCATGCCTTACACTACACCATGCCTTACACTACACCATGCCTTACACCACGCCACTACACCAAGCTATACATAATGCCACAAAACTCCACCTTACTCCATGTAACTAAATCATTTCATTACACCACGCCTTTCACTCGCCACTTCATCACACCTCACTCCACACCACTACAGCATGCCTTACACTACGCCACTACACCATCCCTTACACCACGCCACTACACCACGCCTTACCCAACGGCACTACACCAAGCCTTACACCACGTCACTACACTCCGCCTTACTCCATGCCTCTAAATCACGCCACTGCACCACTCCTTACACCACACCACTACACCACAACTTACACCATACCACTACACCTCAACTCTTCACCACTCCTTACACCATGCCACCACACCTCGCTACTACACCCCTTACACTACGCCACTACACCGTGCCCGACACCACGCTGCTACACCAAGCCTTACACCATGCCACTACACCACGCCACAACACCTCACCACTACATCATACCTCATACCACGCCATTACAACACATCTTTTACATAGCCACTACATCATGCCACTACACCACGCTTTACACTACGCCACTACACCACGTATATACACAAAGCCACTACACTATGTAACTACACCAAGCCACTACACTATGTAACTACACCAAGCCACTACACCACGCCTTACACCACACCACTACACGACACTACTACACCACACCACTACACCATGTGACTACACCACATCACTACACCACACCACACTACATCACTACTCCATGCAAATACACCATGCCACTACATCATTACACCATGCCACTACACTTTGCTAGGACACCATGCCACTGTACGCCACCACACCATGCAACGATACCACGTCACTACAGCTCGCCTCTACCCCACGCCACTACATCTTTACACCACGCTACTACACCAAGCCACTACACCATGGCAATACAACATGCTTCTACACCACGCCATTACACCACACTACTACACCACACAACTACACCACACCAGTACACCACGCTACTACACTACACCATACAAAATGCCACTTCACCATGCTACTACACCATGCCACTACACCATGCCACTACTCCACGCCCTACACCATACGAATAAACCACGCCCTACACCATGCTACTTCACCACGTCCTACACTATGCCACTACACCACACTACTGCACCACCCCAGTACACCATGCTACTTCACCACGCCCTACACTATGCCACTACACCACACTTCTGCACCACCCCAGTACACCATGCTACTTCTCTGTGCTACATCGCCATGCTACTGCACCACGCCACTACTCTACTGCATCATGCCACTACTCCACGCAACTACATCATGCCACTACTCCACACCACTAGATCATGCCACTACACCATGCTACAATACCAGCTCACTACACCACCCCACTACACTTGGCTACTACTCCACTCTACTACACCTCAACACTACACTACACTACACTACAACTCCATGTGTAGTAAACTATGCCACCACACCACGCCACTACACCACACAACTACTCCACGCCCCTAAACAACACTACTATACCACGCAACAACACAATGCCACTAAACCACACCTCTACAACATGCTGCTACACTATGCCACACAACCCCACACCACACTGCTACACCACACCACTAAACAACACCACTTCAAAATGCCACTACAGCATGCCACTACACCACGTTACTACACCACACTACAACACCACATATACCACACTATCACACCATGTTGGTGATTTTATCGTGTTATATTGTTTAACTCATGTTGAATAAAATTAAATTTAAACTCATCTATAGTATGCACATCCGGTTTTATTTCTACTAAATATAGAAATATATTGTTCATATATTTCTACATTTTTAAATACTATCAATCAGTCATAAAAAACACTTTTATGTAACATTTAAGGTTGCCACAAAGTTTCAAATTTTATTTAGCCAATGTTTAGTGCAGTAAGTTGTGGCAACCTCTTTACGACCACACACAATAACATAACTAATATGAGAAAATAAACGTTGCCACTGCTTTCAAACACTTTCCAGGTACGTTGTGGCTACCATAAATTGTTTGCTGGGATAATGAAGGATACACTATATTCACACACACCGACAGTTGAAGGAGGCTCCAAATGCCTTAGGCCATGTTCATTCGGGAGCCGACACCATTAATGAACATTCAGATGAGTTTGAGCAAACAGCTATTTAACGGTCCTCCATTGATCCAGTGGGAAGATAGAAGACCCAGTGGGAAGCAAATAGACCCAGTGGGAAAATAGCAGACCTAGTGGGAAGCGAACAGACCCAATGGGAAAATAGCAGAGAGAGAGAGAGAGAGAGGGAAGAGAGCAGACCTAGTGGACAACTAGATGTAGTCACGCATCAATCACCTTTATCCTTCGGTGTTCCCTACAATTAACCCCTCACTGTCTGGCTCGTTGTCGCCGTGAGAGGGCTTGGTGGGCAGCTGCCGGAGTGTGATGCTCCTTGGGTCAGTCCTTTGTCCTTTTGCAGCCTTATGCTCCTGCTGCTGCCTTTACCAATTTTGCCAGACCTCTTTTTCCTTTTCCTCGTGTTTCCTTTTTCTCCCCCCCCCCCCTTTTCTCCTATCAAATTGTCATTTCCTGCCGACCTTTTGCTTGTTTTGATTATTCTTTCGACCTTCTTTTGTTTTGACGCCCGGGTGTTTGAGGAGGCATACTCTTGCACCCGTAGAACTGTAGAACCCAACGTCTCGAGCGAGGGGACCCTTTTATTGTCAATCCTTTCTTCGTCACTGAACCCGCTCTCGACGGACTCACGATTCTGAAGGTGGCGTTAGTGGGGCGTATATTCACGACGCACCCCTTGGGGGCCCCGGCTAGATCGGCGATAGCTTCTTGTTGGGTGTCCTGCCTCTAATTGTGGCTCCATGGTGAGTGTGGGGGCACATTCGCGAATGAAAGTTTTCCCTCGTTTTCATGGCTGATAATGTTTCCCTTGTACTTTCTCAGGCTCGTGGGGTGGGCGACCAAGCCCCCGAGTCGGACTGTGTTGGAAGACCAGGCCCTGTATCCCCTGCTGCATTGGGCCCAGACGACCTGACTACTCTCAGCTCCCCTCCCTCCTCTGCGGTAGGGTCGAGTCCCCAGCCCCCAGTGGTGACCACCTCGTCGCCTTAGTCACGGCTTATATATATTTATATATATATATATATATATATATATATATATATATATATATATATATATATATATATATATATATATATATATATATATATATATATATATATATATATATATATATATATGACGTACCTAGTAGCCAGAACGCACTTCTCGGCCTACTATGCAAGGCCCGATTAGCCTAATAAGCCAAGTTTTCCTGAATTAACATATTTTCTCTGTTTTTTTTCTTATGAAATGATAAAGCTACCCATTTCATTTTGTATGCGGTCATTTTCTTTTATTGGAGTTAAAATTAACTTAGATATATGACCAAACCTAACCAACCCTACCTAACCTAACCTATCTTTATAGGTTAAGTTAGGTTAGGTAGCCGAAAAAGTTAGGTTAGGTTAGGTAGTCGAAAAATCATTAATTCATGAAGACTTGGCTTATTAGGCAAATCGGGCCTTGCATAGTAGGCTGATAAGTGCGTTCTGGCTGCTAGGTACGACATATATATATATATATATATATATATATATATATATATATATATATATATATATATATATATATATATATATATATATATATATATATATATATATATATATATATATGTCGTACCTAGTAGCCAGAACGCACTTCTCAGCCTACTATGCAAGGCCCAATTTGACTAATAAGCCAAGTTTTCAGGAATTAATTGTTTTTCGACTACCTAACCTACCTAACCGAACCTAACCTAACTTTTTCGGCTACCTAACCTAACCTAACCTATAAAGATAGGTTAGGTTAGGTTAGGTAGGGTTGGTTAGGTTTGGTCATATATCTACGTTAATTTAAACTCCAATAAAAAAAAATTGACCTCATACAAGATGAAATGGGTAGATTTATCATTTCATAAGAAAAAAATTAGAGAAAATATAATAATTCAGGAAAACTTGGCTTATTAGGCAAATCGGGTCTTGCATAGTAGGCTGACAAGTGCGTTCTGGCTACTAGGTACGACATATATATATATTGTGACGGAGTTCCCCCCCTTATAATTCTCCCACGCCTGCAGTAAGAGTCATGTCTGCTTTTCCCAAGCGTTCTCTACGTTGCAGGCTACAATTTGATATATGGGAGAGAGTGAAGTGTTCTCGGAGAGCCGAGAAATTTGTGAAATAGTAATATTTTGGCCGGTGGTATAGGCCCTTTAGGGAGCCAAGATGGCGCTGGCTTCTCTGATCTCCCGCCAAAACCGTGTGACGTCAGTGGCACCGGATTGGTCACCGACAGCAGTGTGGCACCGGGAGCCAATGAAAACTTCCCGTAGCGAAAGTGACGTCACGAAGGAAGGGGGTCCGGCCAGCGCGCCGGGCTGGCGCCATCAGTCATACACGACACGTCATAGAGGTCGGACGTGCGACGAGTGGTCCTGTCTGTCGGACAGCTGTTTCCCACTACCGTGGATTTACGCGTCATCGGAAGTTCGCCAGTACTCTGAGAAGTCTTCCCTAGTTCATGTGTTGAACCAGAAGAGGGAATTGACGGTTATTTGAGCAACAAGTGCTCCAGTCAGGTACTGTGCCAGTAGCAGTGAAGCCGTGCAGTGACGTAGGTTGACGTCTGTGGCAATTCACCAGTTCGTGACAGCGTAGTGGCTGACAGAGCCACTGGGTAGCTGAGGAAGAGAGGACTATTTGGGGAAACCGGACGACTGTAGCTGAGACGTAGGCGACAGCCGTTGCTGGGAGAAGACGACGGCCAGGAGACCGACTCCAACCTTCAAGAAGTCAAGGAGGAGGACGGACCTGCAGTGAGGAGGCACGGAGACGACGCGCTAAACGGTGGGACGACGAGAGGCTCTGGTAGGACACGACGACGTGTAGTGTGGGGGCGTTCCCGACACGAGGACCAGGAGCTACATCTCGACTCTCATCGGAGGATAGGGTGAAGTAGGTGGTTCTAGTTCCCTCCCCATTCCCCTTTAGTTAGCTGTGTTATTTGGCTATATTATCTAGCCTGAAGATTTTATATGTCGTGAGCAAGTCTCACTTATGTCATGGTAAAGCACCAGGGTGCTAGACAGTACTATCAAGAGTGCTTGTAATATTCATGTTGATTATTGGTGTGTACAGACACCAAGAACCAGTGATAAATTTACTGTGTTGTGTATATCTTTCTATAGATTTTGATATGAACATATAGTGGTGAATTATATATAATATTATGCCAGTATTTGGAGGTTAGGCTATGTGCCCAGAAACTTTATTTTCCATGTATTGATGATTGATTTATATACCATATATATGTCTATGTCCATTCAGTGAATAATCATTTGTGAGTACAGTGAATTATTGCGTTATCGCCAACGAGAGAAAATACTGAAAACTCCAGTGTTAATAGTTCCTAATATATTGTTGAGTGAAGAACAATGTGAAGCCATCACAGTGAATCATTATAGCATTGATTGTAGAAAAGACTGTTTGAGCCTGAGTACAGTGTAACTGAGTAATCCGGTTTATTTAGCCAATATCGAGTGTGCGAGTTTCTAGTAATATTGGAGAATTTAACGAAACAGCGAATCTAGAAAACAAGCAAAGTTCGCGCGGAGAGGCCACGCGATCAGCTGGGGTTTGACACTTGATGAGGAGGGGAGAGTGTTGCCCTCTAGTGATCGTATAATATCCGTGGGAATTACCGGCCGAGTCAGGATCAGTTGATTTATCGATTATTGTGTGGCCTTGTGACATCTTTCATACATTTTAAGTAAAATACAAAACTATCTTAGTGTTTTTATCATCCCCTCCATTGATCTTGTGGCTACATTATACTGGTAAACATAGAGTGATAACAACAAGTACCTGCCTGATTCCTGATCTTTGAGTGTGACCTTGCCAAGGCTACCACTGAATACACCAGTCCACTGAGGGTGTTACTGGCCACCTTAAACACCAGTTGGCGATCTTGTGTTTAACCGTAGAGCCCTATTGTTGGGGAGGGCACACGACAGTCGAGGTGAACGAGTCGTGTTCTCACTCTTTCTTAATAAGAGGCCGTTAAGATTGACTGGGAGACTCTCCTGGCGTGCAGTGGCGCCGTGAGGATCGAGGGAAGACCCGCAGGGCTACGGTGAGTTACCTTGAGAGTAACTATTGCTCACCCCAGAGTAAGGGTAGAGAATAACAGAGAGGAGGAACCCCCAACAATATATATATATATATATATATATATATATATATATATATATATATATATATGTCGTACCTAATAGCCAGAACGCACTTCCCAGCCTACTATGCAAGGCCCGATTTGCCTAATAAGCCAAGTTTTCCTGAATTAATATATTTTTTCTAATTTTTTTCTTATAAAATGATAAAGCTACCCATTTCATTATGTATGAGGTCAATTTTTTTTTATTGGAGTTAAAATTAACGTAGATATATGACCAAACCTAACCAACCCTACCTAACCTAACCTAACCTATCTCTATCGGTTAGGTTAGGTTAGGTAGCAGAAAAAGTTAGGTTAGGTTAGGTTAGGTAGGTTAGGTAGTCGAAAAAACATTAATTCATGAAAACTTGGCTTATTAGGCAAATTGGGCCATGCATAGTTGGCTGAGAAGTGCGTTCTGGCTATTAGGTACGACATATATATATATATATGCGAACAAGCCTGAATGGTCCCCAGGACAATATGCAACTGAAAACTCACACCCCAGAAGTGACTCGAACCCATACTCCCAGGAGCCACGCAACTGGTATGTACAAGACGCCTTAATCCACTTGACCATCACGACCGGACAAAATGAGGTGATAGCCGAGTCTATTTGACCCACCCCACCGCCGGCACTCGGATAGTAATCTTGGGCATAGCATTTTACCAAATCACCTCATTCTTTGGGGCACACGTGTGGAACACAAATGCGAACAAGCCTGAATGGTCCCAAGGACAATATGCAACTGAAAACTCACACCCCAGAAGTGACTCGAACCCATACTCCCAGGAGCCACGCAACTGGTATGTACAAGACGCCTTAATCCACTTGACCATCACGACCGGACAAAATGAGGTGATAGCCGAGGCTATTTGAACCACCCCACCGCCGGCACTCGAATAGTAATCTTGGGCACAGCATTTTACCAAATCACCTCATTCTTTGGGGCACACGTTAGGAACACAAATGCGAACAAGCCTGAATGGTCCCCAGGACAATATGCAACTGAAAACTCACACCCCAGAAGTGACTCGAACCCATACTCCCAGGAGCCACGCAACTGGTATGTACAAGACGCCTTAATCCACTTGACCATCACGACCGGACAAAATGAGGTGATAGCCGAGGCTATTTGAATCACCCCACCGCCGGCACTCGGATAGTAATCTTGGGCATAGCATTTTACCAAATCACCTCATTCTTTGGGGCACACGTGAGGAACACAAATGCGAACAAGCCTGAATGGTCCCCAGGACAATATGCAACTGAAAACTCACACCCCAGAAGTGACTCGAACCCATACTCCCAGGAGCCACGCAACTGGTATGTACAAGACGCCTTAATCCACTTGACCATCACGACCGGACAAAATGAGGTGATAGCCGAGGCTATTTGAACCACCCCACCGCCGGCACTCGGATAGTAATCTTGGGCATAGCATTTTACCAAATCACCTCATTCTTTGGGGCACACGTGAGGAACACAAATGCGAACAAGCCTGAATGGTCCCCAGGACAATATGCAACTGAAAACTCACACCCCAGAAGTGACTCGAACCCATACTCCCAGGAGCCACGCAACTGGTATGTACAAGACGCCTTAATCCACTTGACCATCACGACCGGACAAAATGAGGTGATAGCCGAGGCTATTTGAACCACCCCACCGCCGGCACTCGGATAGTAATCTTGGGCATAGCATTTTACCAAATCACCTCATTCTTTGGGGCACACGTGAGGAACACAAATGCGAACAAGCCTGAATGGTCCCCAGGACAATATGCAACTGAAAACTCACACCCCAGAAGTGACTCGAACCCATACTCCCAGGAGCCACGCAACTGGTATGTACAAGACGCCTTAATCCACTTGACCATCACGACCGGACAAAATGAGGTGATAGCCGAGGCTATTTGAACCACCCCACCGCCGGCACTCGGATAGTAATCTTGGGCATAGCATTTTACCAAATCACCTCATTCTTTGGGGCACACGTGAGGAACACAAATGCGAACAAGCCTGAATGGTCCCCAGGACAATATGCAACTGAAAACTCACACCCCAGAAGTGACTCGAACCCATACTCCCAGGAGCCACGCAACTGGTATGTACAAGACGCCTTAATCAACTTGACCATCACGACCGGACAAAATGAGGTGATAGCCGAGGCTATTTGAACCACCCCACCGCCGGCACTCGGATAGTAATCATGGGCATAGCATTTTACCAAATCACCTCATTCTTTGGGGCACACGTGAGGAACACAAATGCGAACAAGCCTGAATGGTCCCCAGGACAAAATGCAACTGAAAACTCACACCCCAGAAGTGACTCGAACCCATACTCCCAGGAGCCACGCAACTGGTATGTACAATACGCCTTAATCCACTTGACCATCACGACCGGACAAAATGAGGTGATAGCCGAGGCTATTTGAACCACCCCACCGCCGGCACTCGAATAGTAATCTTGGGCATAGCATTTTACCAAATCACCTCATTCTGTTCCTCACGTGTGCCCCAAAGAATGAGGTGATTTGGTAAAATGCTATGCCCAAGATTACTATCCGAGTGCCGGCGGTGGGGTGGTTCAAATAGCCTCGGCAATCACCTCATTATGTCCGGTCGTGATGGTCAAGTGGATTAAGGCGTCTTGTACATACCAGTTGCGTTTGCTCCTGGGAGTATGGGTTCGAGTCACTTCTGGGGTGTGAGTTTTCAGTTGCATATTGTCCTGGGACCATTCAGGCTTGTTCGCATTTGTGTTCCTCACGTGTGCCCCAAAGAATGAGGTGATTTGGTAAAATGCTATGCCCAAGATTACTATCCGAGTGCCGGCGGTGGGGTGGTTCAAATAGCCTCGGCTATCACCTCATTTTGTCCGGTCGTGATGGTCAAGTGGATTAAGGCGTCTTGTACATACCAGTTGCGTGGCTCCTGGGAGTATGGGTTCGAGTCACTTCTGGGATGTGAGTTTTCAGTTATATATATATATATATATATATATATATATATATATATATATATATATATATATATATATATATATATATATATATATATATATATATATATATATATATATATATATAGATATATATGTCGTACCTAGTAGCCAGAATGCACTTCTCGGCCTACTATGCATGGCCCGATTTGCCAAATAAGCAAAGTTTTCCTGAATTTATATATTTTATCTAATTTTTTTCTAATGAAATGATAAAGCTACCTATTTCATTGTGTATGAGGTCAATTTTTTTTTACTGGAGTTAAAATTAACGTAGATATATGACTGAACCTAACCAACCCTACCTAACCTAACCTAACCTATCTTTATAGGTTAGGTTAGGTTAGGTAGCCGAAAAAGTTAGGTTAGGTCAGGTTAGGTAGTCGAAAAACAATTAATTCATGAAAACTTGGCTTATTAGGCAAATTGGGCCTTGCATAGTAGGCTAAGAAGTGCGTTCTGGCTACTAGGTACGACATATGTATATATATATATATATATATATATATATATATATATATATATATATATATATATATATATATATATATATATATATAGCCGAAAAAGTTAAGTTAGGTAGTCGAAAAACAATTAATTCATGAAAACTTGGCTTATTAGGCAAATTGGGCCTTGCATAGTAGGCTAAGAAGTGCGTTCGGGCTACTAGGTACGATATATATATATATATATATATATATATATATATATATATATATATATATATATATATATATATATATATATATATATATATATATATATATATATATGTCGTACCTAGTAGCCAGAACGCACTTCTCAGCCTATTATGCAAGGACCGATTTGCCTAATAAGCCAAGTTTTTATGAATTAATGTTTTTTCGACTACCTAACCTACCTAACCTAACCTAACCTAACGTAACTTTTTCGGCTACCTAACCTAACCTAACCTATAAAGATAGGTTCGGTTAAGTTAGGTAGGGTTGGTTAGGTTCAGTCATATATCTACGTTAATTTTAACTACAATAAAAAAATTGACCTCGTACATAACGAAATGGGTAGCTTTATCATTTCATAAGAAAAAAAATAGAGAAAATATATTAATTCAGGAAAACTTGGCTTATTAGGCAAATCGGGCCTTGCATAGTAGGCTGAGAAGTGCGATCTGGCTACTAGGTACGACATACATATATATATATATATATATATATATATATATATATATATATATATATATATATATATATATATATATATATATATATATATATATATATATTCATATATATATATATATATATATATATATATATATATATATATATATATATATATATATATATATATATATATATGTCGACCTCGTTCTGGCAGCTCCTGCGACGTTGCTGGAACCATGCGTATTGGCATTTGCCTTTCTATTGGATAATTTCAGCAACGTGGAGAGGAGGGACCTGCTGCATGGGTAACAGCTTCTCCTCCATATCTACCTACCCAGGCTTTGCGCCCTGGAGAGGACACTCCAGCTTCGCCTCACAGCGTCGAACCAACACGGGAAGCGACAGTCTACCGGTTTTAAGTCTTCTGCTCGATTGGCGAAGAGTGTGACGCCAGGGGTTGCTTCCGACGGTGGGAGGGGTCATCGCGCCCCACTGGGCAGCTACCGCCCGCCTCAAGCTGGGCAAACCCCAGCCAATAAGGTGTTGCCTCGCCACGGTCCGTTAACCTCACTGGGTGCGTGGGGTTTAAGGTGAAAACCGACAAGCGGCCCGACAACTTTGCACCAAGCAATACCAAGCCAAAGAAGAAAATATCAACTGCCCTAAAGCTGGGCACATGGAACGTCAGGACACTGACACCAGGTTTCTCTGACGACCTGCAAGAAATCAATGATGCCCGAAAAACAGCAATCATCGATAGGGAGCTGAGCAAGCTGCAGATGGATATTGTTGCTCTCCAAGAGACCAGGCTCCCAGGATCAGGATCTGTGAGAGAGAGGACCTTCTCTTTCTTCTGGCAAGGAAAACCTCCAGATGAGACCAGAGAACATGGTGTGGGATTTGCCGTCAGGAATGCACTGTTGGGACACATTATGCCACCGATGGGGAAAACCGAACGAATTCTGTCTCTGCAACTGTACTCCCAAACAGGACCAGTCAATGTAATTAGTGCATATGCACCAACCCTGACTTCTCCAGCAGAGGCAAAGCAAAAATTCTACTATGACCTCAACAGAGTCATAGCGAGAATCCCTGTAAAGGAGCCACTGTTCATCCCCGGCGACTTCAACGCCAGAGTGGGTGCCGAGCACAACATTTGGCCCACTTGTCTGGGTCAATTCGGCATAGGAAGGATGAATGAGAACGGGCAACGTCTGCTAGAACTCTGCTGCCTTCATGGTCTTTGTGTCACCAACACGTTCTTCGGCACAAAGCCTCAACACCGAGTATCTTGGAGACACCCCAGATCCAAGCACTGGCACCAGCTTGACCTGATTCTTACCAGGCGTGCAAGTCTACCCAGCGTCAAGATTACGCGTAGCTACCAGAGTGCTGTCTGTGACACCGACCACTCCCTGGTATGTAGCAGGGTCAAGATGCAACCAAAGAAGATTCATTACTCAAAAAAGGCGGGCAGACCTCGCATCGACACCACCGAGACCCGCAACCAGGACAAGGTGGAAGATTTTGCACACGTGCTCGAGGAAGCTCTCCCTGGCCCAGCTGGGGTCACTGCCTGTAAAAGATGGGAGCACTTCAGAGACGCTGTGTTCAACGCTGCCATTTCCACCTTTGGCAAGAAGACCAGCAGGTCGGCAGACTGGTTCGAGGCTCACTCGGAAGAGATGACACCTGTAATCGAAGAGAAGAGAAACGCCTTGGCAGCCTACAAAGCCTGCCCAAGTCAGCGCAACTTACAGATCCTTCGGGCCGTCCGCTGCAAAATGCAGCAGAGCGCCAGGTGATGTGCCAACAACTATTGGCTCCAGCTCTGCTCCCAGATACAGACTGCAGCGGATACAGGCAATGCAAGGGGAATGTATGACGGCATCAAGCAAGGGATCGACCGAGGGCCCAATCCTCTGGATTGGGCCCTCGGCCCAATCCAGAGGAAGACCGCTCCTCTGAAATCTGCCACTGGCGAGGTGATTCAGGACCAGACACTGCAGCTGAAGCGCTGGGGCGAGCACTACTCTGAGCTATACGCCAGGGACAATGTGGTCACCGAAGATGCCCTGAGCGCCATTGAGTGTCTGCCTGTGTTAATGGAGCTCGACAGCGAACCGACCCTGGAAGAACTCAGCGATGCCCTAGACTCCCTTGCTTCTGGTAAAGCTCCTGGCAAAGATGGCATTCCTGCTGAGACCTTGAAGTGCTGCAGAGGTGGCCTGCTCATGGAGCTGCATGAAATTCTCTGCCTCTGCTGGGAAGAAGGAGAGGTGCCACAGGACATGAGGGATGCCAACATCGTCACACTGTATAAGAATAAAGGTGACAGGGGCGACTGCAACAACTACCGTGGAATCTCCCTCCTCAGTATTGTCGGAAAGCTGTTTGCTCGAGTCGCATTGAAGAGGCTCCAAGTACTTGCAGAGAGAGTCTATCCAGAATCACAATGCGGATTCAGAGCTGGCAGGTCCACCATCGACATGGTCTTTTCCCTCAGACAACTGCAGGAGAAATGCAGGGAACAGAAGCAGCCACTCTTTGTAGCCTTCATAGATCTGACGAAGGCCTTCGACCTCGTCAGCAGGGATGGCCTGTTCAAGATCCTCCCCAAGATCGGATGCCCACCCAGGCTCCTCAGCATCATCAGATCTTTCCATGAGAACATGAGGGGCACCGTGGTCTTTGATGGCCTAACATCAGACGCCTTTGACATCCGAAGTGGAGTAAAGCAGGGCTGCGTACTGGCTCCAACCCTATTTGGGATTTTCTTCGCAGTTATGCTGCGGCACGCCTTCGGATCTGTCACGGAAGGCATTTACCTCCGGACCAGGTCGGATGGAAAGCTCTTTAATCTCGCCAGGCTGAGAGCCAAGACAAAGGTTCGGCTGAGGTGCCTGCGTGACTTCCTCTTTGCCGACGACGCAGCAGTCACTGCCCACTCAGCTGAAGACCTCCAACGGCTCATAACCCGCTTCAGTGAGGCCTCTCAGGCTTTCGGACTCACCATCAGTCTGAAGAAAACACTAGTCATGGGACAAGGAGTGGACTCCCCACCTGACATCGGCATCTCTGATTCCAAACTGGAAGTCGTTCACGACTTCGTGTACCTGGGCTCCACAATCTCTGACTCCCTCTCTCTTGATACGGAGCTAAACAAACGCATCGTTAAGGCATCTACTACCATGTCCAAACTGACAAAGAGAGTGTGGGCCAACAATAGGCTTACTGAGTATACTAAGATTCAGGTTTACAGAGCCTGTGTCCTGAGCACTCTCCTTTATGGCAGTGAGTCTTGGACACTCCGCGCCCGTCAGGAAAGACAGCTGAATGCCTACCACATGCGCTGCCTTAGACACATCTTGGACATCACCTGGCAGGACAAGGTGACAAACAACAACGTCTTGGGGAGAGCAAGAATCACCAGCATGTACACAATGCTGAAACAGAGACGAATGCGCTGGCTCGGGCACATTGTGCGAATGGGCGACGGCAGGATCCCCAAGGATCTCCTATACGGAGAGCTGAGGCAGGGAAAGCGTCCAACAGGCAAGCCCCAGCTACGGTACAAAGACGTATGCAAAAGGGACCTGAAAGCCATGGACGTCGATCTTGCTATATGGGAGACACTGGCTGCAGACCGTTCAGCCTGGAGGCAGTCTGTTCAACGAGGTCTCTCCAAGTTCGAGGAGTCACTTGCCAAGGAATCGTAGGCAAAGAGACAGAGAAGGAAAGCCGGTAGCCAGGAAGACAGACCAGAATAGGACTTCGTTTGTGCTCGGTGTGGGATGGACTGCCACTCTCGGATTGGCCTCATCAGTCACACCAGACGCTGCACCAGGATTGACAACTAGGGCGCAACTCCATAGTCTCCCGAGACTGAAGGATGCCTACTACTACTAATTATATATATATATATATTTATATATATATATATTTATTTATATATGTATATATATATATATATATATATGTTGTACCTAGTAGCCAGAACGTCGTTTTCAGCCTACTATGCAAGGCCCGATTTGCCTAATAAGCCAAGTTTTCCTGAATTAATATATTTTCTCTAATTTTTTTTCTTATGAAATGATAAAGCTACCCATTTCATTATGTATGAGGTCAATTTTTTTTATTGGAGTTAAAATTAACGTAGATATATGACCGAACCTAACCTACCCTACCTAACCTAACCTAACCTATCTTTATAGGCTAGGTTAGGTTAGGTAGCCGAAAAAGTTAGGTTAGGTTAGATTAGGTAGGTTAGGTAGTCGAAAAACAATTAATTCATGAAAACTTGGCTCATTAGGCAAATCGGGCCTAGCATAGTAGGCTGAGAAGTGCGTTCTGGCTACTAGGTACGACATATATATATATATTTATATATATATATATGTCGTACCTAATAGCCAGAACGCACTTCTCAGCCTACTATTCAAGGCCCGATTTGCCTAATAAGCCAAGTTTTCATGAATTAATGTTTTTTCGTCTACCTAACCTACCTAACCTAACCTAACCTAGCTTTTTTTGGCTACCTAACCTAACCTTACCTATAAATATAGGTTAGGTTAGGTTAGGTAGGGTTGGTTAGGTTCGGTCATATATCTACGTTAATTTTAACTCCAATAAAAAAAAATTTACCTCATACATAGAGAAAAAGGTTGCTTTATCATTTCATAAGAAAAAAATTATAGTAAATATATTAATTCAGGAAAACTTGGCTTATTAGGCAAATCGGGCCTTGAATAGTAGGCTGAGAAGTGAGTTCTGGCTACTAGGTACGACATATATATATATATATATATATATATATATATATATATATATATATATATATATATATATATATATATATATATTTATATATATATATATATATATATATATTTATATATATATATATATATTTATATATATATATTTATATATGTCGTACCTAGTAGCCAGAACGCACTTCTCGACCTACTATGCAAGGCCCGATTTGCCTAATAAGCCGAGTTTTCCTGAATTAATATATTTTCTCAAATTTTTTTCTTATGAAATGATAAAGCTACCCATTTCATTATGTATGAGGTCAATTTTTTTTATTGGAGTTAAAATTAACGTAGATATATGACCGAACCTAACCTACCCTACCTAACCTAACCTAACCTATCTTTATAGGCTAGGTTAGGTTAGGTAGCCGAAAAAGTTAGGTTAGGTTAGATTAGGTAGTCGAAAAACAATTAATTCATGAAAACTTGGCTCATTAGGCAAATCGGGCCTAGCATAGTAGGCTGAGAAGTGCGTTCTGGCTACTAGGTACGACATATATATATATATATTTATATATATATATATATGTCGTACCTAATAGCCAGAACGCACTTCTCAGCCTACTATTCAAGGCCCGATTTGCCTAATAAGCCAAGTTTTCATGAATTAATGTTTTTTCGTCTACCTAACCTACCTAACCTAACCTAACCTAGCTTTTTTTGGCTACCTAACCTAACCTTACCTATAAATATAGGTTAGGTTAGGTTAGGTAGGGTTGGTTAGGTTCGGTCATATATCTACGTTAATTTTAACTCCAATAAAAAAAAATTGACCTCATACATAGAGAGAAAGGTTGCTTTATCATTTCATAAGAAAAAAATTATAGTAAATATATTAATTCAGGAAAACTTGGCTTATTAGGCAAATCGGGCCTTGAATAGTAGGCTGAGAAGTGAGTTCTGGCTACTAGGTACGACATATATATATATATATATATATATATATATATATATATATATATATATATATATATATATATATATATATATATATATATTTATATATATATTTATATATATATATATATTTATATATATATATATATATATATATTTATATATATATATATTTATATATGTCGTACCTAGTAGCCAGAACGCACTTCTCGACCTACTATGCAAGGCCCGATTTGCCTAATAAGCCGAGTTTTCCTGAATTAATATATTTTCTCAAATTTTTTTCTTATGAAATGATAAAGCTACCCATTTCATTATGTATGAGGTCAATTTTTTTTATTGGAGTTAAAATTAACGTAGATAAGGCGGTGGGGTGGTTCAAATAGCCTTGGCTATCACCTCATTATGTCCGGTCGTGATGGTCAAGTGGATTAAGGCGTCTTGTACATACCAGTTGCGTTGCTCCTGGGAGTATGGGTTCGAGTCACTTCTGGGGTGTGAGTTTTCAGTTGCATATTGTCCTGGGGACCATTCAGGCTTGTTCGCATTTGTGTTCCTCACGTGTGCCCCAAAGAATGAGGTGATTTGGTAAAATGCTATGCCCAAGATTACTATCCGAGTGCCGGCGGTGGGGTGGTTCAAATAGCCTTGGCTATCACCTCATTATGTCCGGTCGTGATGGTCAAGTGGATTAAGGCGTCTTGTACATACCAGTTGCGTTGCTCCTGGGAGTATGGGTTCGAGTCACTTCTGGGGTGTGAGTTTTCAGTTGCATATTGTCCTGGGGACCATTCAGGCTTGTTCGCATTTGTGTTCCTCACGTGTGCCCCAAAGAATGAGGTGATTTGGTAAAATGCTATGCCAAAGATTACTATCAGAGTGCTGGCGGTGGGGTGGTTCAAATAGCCTTGGCTATCACCTCATTATGTCCGGTCGTGATGGTCAAGTGGATTAAGGCGTCTTGTACATACCAGTTGCGTTGCTCCTGGGAGTATGGGTTCGAGTCACTTCTGGGGTGTGAGTTTTCAGTTGCATATTGTCCTGGGGACCATTCAGGCTTGTTCGCATTTGTGTTCCTCACGTGTGCCCCAAAGAATGAGGTGATTTGGTAAAATGCTATGCCCAAGATTACTATCCGAGTGCCGGCGGTGGGGTGGTTCAAATAGCCTTGGCTATCACCTCATTATGTCCGGTCGTGATGGTCATATATATATATATATATATATATATATATATATTATATATATATATATATATATATATATATATATATATATATATATATATATATATATATACATATATATATATGTATATATATACATATATATATATATATATATATATATATATATATATATATATATATATATATATATATATATATATATATATATATATATATATATTAGTATATTTTGGTAGCAGTCTTTCCTGTAGACATATTTTATTAAATATGACCGAAAAAGTAAGATTAATAATTCTAACACGAATTTTCTCAATCTTTCGTACATTATGCTTCACTGTTGGAGGTAAATCAAAAATCACTTCTCCAAAATTCATTTTTATTTCTAGTCTGACGCGACACGGGCGCGTTTCGTAAAACTTATTACATTTTCAAAGACTTCACAAATACACAACTGATTAGAACTTGCGTTTCCCTGATTTTATATCTACATTTGAGTGAGGTGGGAAGGGTGATGTGGCATTACATTTGAGTAAGGTGGGAAGGATGATGTGGCATTAGAGGATATTAATAGGGTATTAAAAGTATCAACACAAGACAGAACACGAAACAATGGATATTGAATAGAAGTGTTTGTAGAAAGCCTATTGGTCCATATTTCTTGATGCTTCTATATTGGAGCGGAGTCTTGAGGTGGGTAGAATATAGTTGTGCAATAATTGGCTGTTGATTGCTGGTGTTGACTTCTTGATGTGTAGTGCCTCGCAAACGTCTAGCCGCCTGCTATCGCTGTATCTATCGATGATTTCTGTGTTGTTTACTAGGATTTCTCTGGCGATGGTTTGGTTATGGGAAGAGATTATATGTTCCTTAATGGAGCCCTGTTGTTTATGCATCGTTAAACGCCTAGAAAGAGATGTTGTTGTCTTGCCTATATACTGGGTTTTTTGGAGCTTACAGTCCCCAAGTGGGCATTTGAAGGCATAGACGACGTTAGTCTCTTTTAAAGCGTTCTGTTTCGTGTCTGGAGAGTTTCTCATGAGTAGGCTGGCCGTTTTTCTGGTTTTATAGTAAATCGTCAGTTGTATCCTCTGATTTTTGTCTGTAGGGATAACGTTTCTATTAACAATATCTTTCAGGACCCTTTCCTCTGTTTTATGAGCTGTGGAAAAGAAGTTCCTGTAAAATAGTCTAATAGGGGGTATAGGTGTTGTGTTAGTTCTAACCTCCGAAGAGACAACTAACACAACACCTATACCCCCTATTAGACTATTTTACAGGAACTTCTTTTCCACAGCTCATAAAACAGAGGAAAGGGTCCTGAAAGATATTGTTAATAGAAACGTTATCCCTACAGACAAAAATCAGAGGATACAACTGACGATTTACTATAAAACCAGAAAAACGGCCAGCCTACTCATGAGAAACTCTCCAGACACGAAACAGAACGCTTTAAAAGAGACTAACGTCGTCTATGCCTTCAAATGCCCACTTGGGGACTGTAAGCTCCAAAAAACCCAGTATATAGGCAAGACAACAACATCTCTTTCTAGGCGTTTAACGATGCATAAACAACAGGGCTCCATTAAGGAACATATAATCTCTTCCCATAACCAAACCATCGCCAGAGAAATCCTAGTAAACAACACAGAAATCATCGATAGATACAGCGATAGCAGGCGGCTAGACGTTTGCGAGGCACTACACATCAAGAAGTCAACACCAGCAATCAACAGCCAATTATTGCACAACTATATTCTACCCACCTCAAGACTCCGCTCCAATATAGAAGCATCAAGAAATATGGACCAATAGGCTTTCTACAAACACTTCTATTCAATATCCATTGTTTCGTGTTCTGTCTTGTGTTGATACTTTTAATACCCTATTAATATCCTCTAATGCCACATCATCCTTCCCACCTTACTCAAATGTAATGCCACATCACCCTTCCCACCTCACTCAAATGTAGATATAAAATCAGGGAAACGCAAGTTCTAATCAGTTGTGTATTTGTGAAATCTTTGAAAATGTAATAAGTTTTACGAAACGCGCCCGTGTCGCGTCAGACTAGAAATAAAAATGAATTTTGGAGAAGTGATTTTTGATTTACCTCCAACAGTGAAGCATAATGTACGAAAGATTGAGAAAATTCGTGTTAGAATTATTAATCTTACTTTTTCGGTCATATTTAATAAAATATATATATATATATATATGTCGTACCTAGTAGCCAGAACGCACTTCTCAGCCTAATATGCAAGGCTCGATTTGCCTATTAAGCCAAGTTTTCATGAATTATTTATTTTTCGACTACCTAACCTACCTAACCTAACCTAACCTAACATTTTCAGCTACCTAACCTAACCTAACCTATAAAGATAGGTTAGGTTAGGTTAGGTAGGGTTGGTTAGATTCGGTGATATATCTATGTTAATTTTAACTCCAATAAAAAAAATTGACCTCATACATAATGAAATGAGTAGCTTTATCATTTCATAAGAAAAAAAATAGAGAAAATATATTAATTCATGAAAACTTGGCTTATTAGGCAAATCGGGCCTTGCATAGTACGCCGAGAAGTGCGTTCTGGCTACTAGGTACGACATATATATATATATATATATATATATATATATATATATATATATATATGTCGTACCTAGTAGCCAGAACGCACTTCTCGGCCTACTATGCAAGGCACGATTTGCCTAAGAAGCCAAGTTTCCCTAAATTAATATATTTTCTCTAATTTTTTTCTTATGAAATGATAAAGCTACCCATTTCATTACGTATGAGGTCAATTTTTTTTTCTTGGATCTAAAATTAACGTAGATATATGACCGAACCTAACCAACCCTACCTAACCTAACCTAACCTATCTTTATAGGTTAGGTTAGGTTAGGTAGCCGAAAAAGTTAGGTTAGGTTAGGTTAGGTAGGTTAGGTAGTCGAAAAACAATTAATTCATGAAAACTTGGCTTATTAGGCAAATCGGGCCTTGCATAGTAGGCATAGAAGTGCGTTCTGGCTACTAGGTACGACATATGTTTATATATATATATATATATATATATATATATATATATATATATATATATATATATATATATATATATATATATATATATATTATTAAATATGACCGAAAAAGTAAGATTAATAATTCTAACACGAATTTTCTCAAATCTTTCATACATTACGCTTCACTGATGGAGGTAAATCAAAAATTAATTCTCCAAAATTCATTTTTATTTCTAGTCTGACGCGACACGGGCGCGTTTCGTAAAACTTATTACATTTTCAAAGACTTTAGTTCACAAATACACAACTGAATAGAACTTACGTATCTCCGATTTTATATCTACATTTGAGTGAGGTGGGAGGGGTGATGTGGCATTAACACAAGACAGAACAAGAGGGGATATTAATAGGGTATTAAAAGTATCAACACAAGACAGAACACAAACAATGGGTATTGAATAGAAGTGTTTGTAGAAAGCCTATTGGTCCATATTTCTTGATGCTTCTATATTGGAGCGGAGTCTTGAGGTGGGTAGAATATAGTTGTGCAATAATTGGCTGTTGATTGCTGGTGTTGACTTCTTGATGTGTAGTGCCTCGCAAACGTCAAGCCGCCTGCTTTCGCTGTATCTATCGATGATTTCTGTGTTGTTTACTAGGATTTCTCTGGCGATGGTTTGGTTGTGGGAAGAGATTATATGTTCCTTAATGGAGCCCTGTTGCTTATGCATCGTTAAACGCCTAGAAAGAGATGTTGTTGTCTTGCCTATATACTGGGTTTTTTGGAGCTTACAGTCCCCAAGTGGGCATTTGAAGGCATAGACAACGTTAGTCACTTTTAAAGCGTTCTGTTTTGTGTCTGGAGAGTTTCTCATGAGTAGGCTGGCCGTTTTTCTGGTTTTATAGTAAATCGTCAGTTGTATCCTCTGATTTTTGTCTGTAGGGATAACGTTTCTATTAACAATATCTTTCAGGACCCTTTCCTCCGTTTTATGAGCTGTGGAAAAGAAGTTCCTGTAAAATAGTCTAATAGGGGGTATAGGTGTTGTGTTAGTTGTCTCTTCAGAGGTTGCATGGCTTTTCACTTTCCTTCTTATGATGTCTTCGACGAAACCATTGGAGAAGCCGTTATTGACTAGGACCTGCCTTACCCTACAGAGTTCTTCGTCGACTTGCTTCCATTCTGAGCTGTGGCTGAGAGCACGGTCGACATATGCGTTAACAACACTCCTCTTGTACCTGTCAGGATTGATTGAGATTGATTGAGAAAATTCGTGTTAGAATTATTAATCTTACTTTTTCGGTCATATTTAATAATATATGTCTACAGGAAAGACTGCTACCAAAATATACTAATATATATATGTGTGTATATCACGAAAATAAACACACATACATATGAAAATATACAAATATATATATATATATATATATATATATATATATATATATATATATATATATATATATATATATATATATATATATATTAGTATATTTTGGTAGCAGTCTTTCCTGTAGACATATTTTATTAAATATGACCGAAAAAGTAAGATTAATAATTCTAACACGAATTTTCTCAATCTTTCGTACATTATGCTTCACTGTTGGAGGTAAATCAAAAATCACTTCTCCAAAATTCATTTTTATTTCTAGTCTGACGCGACACGGGCGCGTTTCGTAAAACTTATTACATTTTCAAAGACTTCACAAATACACAACTGATTAGAACTTGCGTTTCCCTGATTTTATATCTACATTTGAGTGAGGTGGGAAGGGTGATGTGGCATTACATTTGAGTAAGGTGGGAAGGATGATGTGGCATTAGAGGATATTAATAGGGTATTAAAAGTATCAACACAAGACAGAACACGAAACAATGGATATTGAATAGAAGTGTTTGTAGAAAGCCTATTGGTCCATATTTCTTGATGCTTCTATATTGGAGCGGAGTCTTGAGGTGGGTAGAATATAGAATATTGCACAACTATATTCTACCCACCTCAAGACTCCGCTCCAATATAGAAGCATCAAGAAATATGGACCAATAGGCTTTCTACAAACACTTCTATTCAATATCCATTGTTTCGTGTTCTGTCTTGTGTTGATACTTTTAATACCCTATTAATATCCTCTAATGCCACATCATCCTTCCCACCTTACTCAAATGTAATGCCACATCACCCTTCCCACCTCACTCAAATGTAGATATAAAATCAGGGAAACGCAAGTTCTAATCAGTTGTGTATTTGTGAAGTCTTTGAAAATGTAATAAGTTTTACGAAACGCGCCCGTGTCGCGTCAGACTAGAAATAAAAATGAATTTTGGAGAAGTGATTTTTGATTTACCTCCAACAGTGAAGCATAATGTACGAAAGATTGAGAAAATTCGTGTTAGAATTATTAATCTTACTTTTTCGGTCATATTTAATAAAATATATATATATATATATATATATATATATATATATATATATATATATATATATATATATATATATATATATATATATATATATATATATATATATATATAAACATATGTCGTACCTAGTAGCCAGAACGCACTTCTATGCCTACTATATATATATATTTATATATATATATATATATATATATATATATATATATATATATATATATATATATATATATATATATATATATATATATATATATATACATATATATATATATATATATATATATATATATATATATATATATATATATATATATATTATTAAATATGACCGAAAAAGTAAGATTAATAATTCTAACACGAATTTTCTCTATCTTTCTTACGTTCCTTTTCACTGTTGATGGTAATTCAAAGATCAATTCTCCAAAATTCATTTTTATTTCTAGTCTGACGCGACACTTGAGCGCGTTTCGTAAAACTTATTACATTTTCAAAGACTTTAGTTTACAAACACACAACTGAAACTGAATAGAGCTTGCACATCTTCGAGTTAATACTTACATTTGGGTGAGGTGGATGAGGTGAAAACAAACTTTTAACAATGGGTATTAAATCAGTATTAAATTCAAACACAAGACAGAACACGAAACAATGGGTATTGAATGGAAGTAATTGTAGAAAGCCTATTGGTCCATATTTTTTTGATGCTTCTATATTGGAGCGGAGTCTTGAAGTGGGTAGAATATAGTTGTGCATTAATTGGTTGTTGATTGCTGGTGTTGACTTCTTGATGTGTAGTGCCTCGCAGACGTCTAGCCGCCTGCTATCGCTGTATCTATCGATGATTTCTGTGTTGTTTGCTAAGATTTCTCTGGTGATGTTTTGTTTGTGGGAAGAGATTATATGTTCCTTAATGGAGCCCTGTTGCTTATGCATCGTTAAACGCCTGGAAAGAGATGTTGTTGTCTTGCCTATATATTGGGTTTTTGAGGTTTTTTGATCATATTTAATAATTATATGTCTACTGAAAAGACTGCTACCAAAATATACTAATATATATATATATATATATATATATATATATATATATATATATATATATATATATATATATATATATATATATATATATATATATATATGTATATATATATATGTATATATATATATATATATATATATATATATATATATATATATATATATATATATATTTATATATATATATATATATATATATATATATATATATATATATATATTTATATATATATATATATATATATATATATATATATATATATATATATATATATATATATATATATATATCACATATATTTATAAGTGAACTCAGGATTTGAACTCAGGATTAGGCCGTCGCGGGTCTCCCTATCAACAGCCCTATTACTCTCATCACTGCTCCATCGATCGTATCGCTCGTGTAGTGGTCAAAATACCCAACCCGTCCTCATAAACAAAGGCCAAATTACCTTCCATTCTTCGGCCAAACCCCCATTTATGAATGAAAAACTGTTTACACACGACTCCCAACTGATGACTTCCGGACACTTCCAGAACAAGGAAGCGGAATTATGAGGGGAAAGCGCTAAGCAATTACGACTATAGAACACTTGGAAGGGGTCAGGATAAGGATTTGGGACGAGATGGAGGGCAAGAAATGGTGTCCAACCACTTGGATTGATCCTCGTCTGCACGAAGCGAGACCTTCGCTCTACCGTCCAGCCTAAGTAGTTGGGGTACTTAATAAGAGCTTCGCTGACAACATTTGTTTGAACCACATCGCAATAAATGCTTCACTCATGTCCTTCAAATACAAATAATCGTCAACTGAGCTTCAACACCTAACCTAACCAATTCCTTAATATACATGGTATGCCAATATACCGTGTCAATGTATATTTGGGAAAATTCCTATTTTGAATGAACAGCATGTTAAAATTGATGAATTTTAAATGTTTTGCATAGAAAATGATTACCAACAGACTTTATAAACCTAATATGAACAAACATTGAAATTGATGAATGCTTCTATGGGAATGACCTTGATAGACCGGCGAGTATTGTTTGAGAACTGTTTGAAGACATGTGTAAAGAAGTTTTCATATATAAACACGGAGTTTGGCTGCAGGGTTAATGAGTATTTGGTCATTGTTTATGAGGCCTGTCTGTTGTTTAGAAAAGAGGTGCAGTGTGATACTCATGTGTGTGTATTGACTTGTACTGCTGCTCTTGGGATATATTTACTGGACAACAACATATGCTGGCTGCCCTAGTTGACCTAAATATGTTAAACATGTAGTATTGTGTATTGTGAACTTTGATTACCGTTGATTCTAGCTTTCATAAATGGATTATTCTTCCTGATTTAAAAATGATATCCAAATGACAAAACATAGAATATTCAGTTGCCCGTTTCTATAGCTGAAATAAAATTTCCCTTTCACAACTCTAAGGTTATTAATTGATTGGAAAATTTTAGGATATTATGTGCCTTACTGTGTATTATCACTAGCAATAATGTCTATTTAAGATGTATATGCAATGGTACACTGTTACTGCCTTCGGCCCAAGTAATGAGGTGAGTAGTTCTGTATGTGAGAACATATTACAACAGCCTGTTGCCTGTATAATGACGAGTGCATGCGAGTGTGTTACTGTATAGCCTTTTGCATGTACCATGAAGTGCATTCTTGTGTGTATACGAATTCACCGATTCCCTAACTCAGCATGGACAACGTTATTTCAGATGGTGATCATTCCATATTTTCAATTGTTCACAGCTCGACTGGAAGAAAAGGAGTTCTAGGACAAATCAGCAATAACACTAAAAGCACATATACATCCAAGGCTCTCCCAATCTACTCCTTGTTGCTGGCACTCAACGTGACACAAATTGATTTCTTCTCCCTCGACGTTGAAGGATTTGAGTTGAAGGTGAGGTTAACATAGGCATAATGAAACTGTAACATACACAAATATTGCCTTAGTTTGTCACAAAACTTTTGTATTTAGAAGTATATTGCGATAAACAATAAATTATCATTAACATAATAATAACACTATTATATTATAATTATTAAAGTAAAGTATGAGAGTAATTGAAAATGATGAGTCACAATAACGGGTAAAATTATGATGACCAAACCACACATCAGAAGATGAAGAAACGACGACGTTTCAGTCCGTCCTGGATCATTATCAAGTCGTGTATTAGGGAGTGGGGATTGATTGACTCATGAAAATTAAACCTTCCAAGAGGTGGAACAGGCATTAAGCCCGTAAGTGATAGATTTTTTGGAGTAAGTGTGATCTTTAGTCGTTTAAGGATATACCGTGTGCTGAGCTCGCCATTAAATCGCCAATCCTTTTTAAGTGGCTGCTATCGCGGGGAAGAATACTGCTTTACAGTATTTATGAGGGTGTCCAGCTGATGGACACCTTTTATGACCAGAAGATTGGCAGTGTTGATGGCTTCAGGGTGGTTACTGCAAGATTCAGAGACTTTTAAAGCTCTTCTAAGATCGTTGGATGCTTCACATAACAGGATATAGTGAAGTAGTGGCTTTTCTGTGATTGTTTGGCAAAAGATGCATTCCCACTCTCTGGGTTCACTAATTTTTCAGCAGCATCTGTAACCTAGACGTAGTCTAACTTGGTGGCTTGAAGATACCTTCTGCTCTTCTCATTTGTCGATGCTCTTTTTTCAGATGTGCAAGTTTGTTGGTGATGGTGTTTTTTATGTACTCTAGGCTGGGGTAGATTATTTTGTGGATCACTAGATGACGGTTATCAATTTAGCAGTTTCATCAGCTTTCTCGTCTAAATAGGATTCCAGTATGGGATGGGATTCAGTTTAGGATTATGTGTAGTCGTTTGCCTTTAGCTACTTCTCCAAGATACAAAATTGTGGTAATTATTTCCACGTTGCTTTCCACTGATTCTTCCGTTCTATTACACAAACTGTAATTCTAGCCATTCAACTCTTCCTCGTTCCCTCAAGGTTTCCTCAAGTACGGTACCAGACTCAGTCGTACTCGCTGCCCTACCTCTCCTGGAGTGCTAATAAACATCTCTTCGCACATACTATCTCTTCTCAATTTTCGACCAACACTCCTCTTCACTGTTTCTCGTTCACGTTTTTCGTGAAATATGACCACTTCTAATATCTCACAACTCAACTTCCTCTTTCCTAAACTTCTGTTCATGTGGATAATTCTTCACTCTACTCTTGTACTCAATCTGTCCACATTATTTTTCACACCTGTTCAACATGGTTACTTCCACTTCCTGGTTCTCCTCAAACATGTTTATCGGAGGTTTCACTTCCTCCAGTACCTTTTATGCACCTTACATACTTCCCAAGGGGATTCCACCTCTATTTTCTCCTCTATCTTACTCCTATTCTTCACGTTTACATAAGCTCCTCGAGTTCTCTAACCCTTATTCAACCAGATACTCAAACGTCAGTACACCGTCGTCGCTCAGTAGTACCGGGGCCTCGAAACCGATATCCCTTATGTCGGAGTCGTTCAAAGTGAAGACAAGGTCAAGTTTCACTGGTTCATCGTTTCCTCTCATTCTTCTGGGTTCCCTGACATACTGGCTTCAGAAGTTTGTGTGTGTGTACTCACCTATTTGTACTCACCTATTTGTGTCTGCAGGATCGAGCATTGACTCTTGGATCCCACCTTTCTTGCATCGGTTTTTACAGCATAACTATAGTCCTATTTCCCTATCATACCTAGTTTTAAAATTATGAATAGTATTTGCTTCCACAACCTGTTCCTTAAGTGCATTCCATTTTCCCTCTAATCTCACACTAAAAGAAAACTTCCTAACATCCCTGTGACTCATCTGAGTTTCCAGCTTCCACCCATGTCCACTCATTCTGTTACTATTCCGTGTGAACATTTCGTCTATGTCCACTCTGTCAATCACCCTGAGTATTTTATAAGTTCCTATCATGTCCCCCTCTCTCCCTTCTTCTTTCTAGTGTTGTAGGGCACAGTTCCCTCAGGCACTCCTCATACCCCATCTCTCATACCTCTGGGACGAGTCTCATTGCAAACCTCTGAACCTTTTCCTGTTTCCTTATATGCTTCTTCAGATGAGGACTCCTTGATGAGGCGGCATATTCTAAGACTGGCCTCACACAGGCAGTGTAAAGCGCCCTAAATGACTCCTTACTTAGGTTTCTGAATGAAGTTTTAACTTTTGCCAGTGTAGAGTACGCTGCTGTCGTTATCCTATTTATATGTGCTTCAGGAGATAGATCAGGTGTTACGTCCACGCCCCGGTGTCTTTCTCGCGTCGTCACAGTTAGGCAGTTCCCTTTCATTGTGTACTGTCTCTTTGGTCTCCTATGACCTAGTCCCATTTATATAACTTTACATTTGCTCGTGTTGAACTCCAGTAACCACTTCTCTGACCATCTCTGCAACCTGTTCAGGTCCTCGTGGAGGATCCTGCAATCCTCATCTGTCACAACTCTTCTCATCAACTTTGTGTCATCTACGAACATCGACATGTAGGACTCTACTCCTGTAAACATGTCGTTAACATATACTATCTTGAGGTTATCTTGATATGACTTCGGGGCTTTTTAGTGTCCCCGCGGCCTGGTCCTCAACCAGGCCTCCACCCCCAGGAAGCAGCCCGTGACAGCTGACTAACACCCCAGGCACCTATTTTACTGCTAGGTAACAGGGACATAGGGTGAAAGAAACTCTGCCCATTGTTGCTCGCCGGCGCCTGGGATCGAACCCAGGACCACAGGATCACAAGTCCTGTGTGACGGCGTGCTGTCCGCTCAACCGACCGGCTCCCTAGACTATACTAGAAATAGAATTGGTCCCAGCACCGATCCTTGTGGTACTCCACTCGTTATATTCGCCAGTCCGACTTCTCGCCCTTTACCGTAACTCTTTGGCTCATTCCTGTTAGGTAGTTCCTTATCCATGCTAGGACCTTTCCTCCCACCCCCGCCTGCCTCTCGAATTTAAACAGCAGTCTCATGTGCGGTACTGTATCAAAGCCTTTTTTGCAGTCCAGAAATATGCTGTCTGCCCAACCTTCTCTGTCCTGTCTTATTCTCGCTATTTTATCACAGAATTCCAAAAGGTTTATTAGGCACAATTTCCTTTTCCAGAACCCATGTTGATGTTTGTTCACAAACCTAACGTTCTCCAGGTGTGCAACCAGTCGTAGCCTAATTATTCTTTCCAGTATTTTACAGGGGATGCTTGTCAGTGATACAGGTCTATAGTTAAGTGCCTCTTCCCTATCTCCTTTCTTGAAAATTGGTACGACATTTACCTTCTTCCAGTAACTGGACAATTCTCCCGACATAAGTGACTCATTAAAAATCATTGCCAGAGGCATGCTGAGGGCCTGTGCTGCCTCTTTTAGTATCCTCGGTGATACTTTGTCTAGTCCAACTGCTTTAGTTGCAGCCAGTGTTGTCAACTGTTTCATTAGCTCCCCTGCTGTCACTTCTATATCTGATAGTTTTCATATAGGGTAATCCCTTCTAACAATGGGAGCTGCTCAGGCTCGGTAGTGAACACTCCATGGTAACTGGCATTCAGTGCCTCATAGATTTCCTTGTCACTTTTAGTATATGCCTCCTCTGTTTTCCTTAGTCTTGTCACTTGGTCGTTCACCGACATATTTTCTTCTTATATGGCTGTGAAGTAATTTAGGTTGCTTTTTCGCTTTGATCGCAATATCGTTCTCATAGTTCTTATGTTACTGTAAACGTTCCTACCTCTGTTGCATCTGATCCTATTGTCCTCTGTTCTTTGTCTTCTGAACTTCCTCCACTCCCGCCTGCTGGCCATTTTTGCTTCCTGACACTGTCTATTAAACCATGGGTTTTTATATTACCTTTTATTTTTTCCCTTTACTATTGGTATAAATCTCATCGGCCTCCTGGCATTTCTGTATGAATAGGTCCATCATATCTTGGACTGTTTTTCCACTAATTTCTTCCTCTCACTGCACCTCTCCCAGATAGTCCCTTATCCTCTTATAATCCCCTTTCCTGTAGTCAACTCTCCTTTCCCAGACCTCTTGTCCCATGGTCACAAGTTTGAATTCCATCATGAAGTCAAAGACTAGGACACAATGGTCGCTGGTCCCTAGAGGTATTTCATAATCCAAATTCTCGATGCCTTCTACGTTCTGGGTGAAAATCAGGTCTAATAGGCTCGGTACATCTCCTCCTCTTTCCCCTTGTGTCTTCCTTCACATATTGTCTTAGGAAATTCCTGTCTATAACATCCACTAACTTTGCTCCCCACGTTTCGTCCCCTCCTTGGGGATCCTTGATTCCCAATTTATCTCTCCATGATTTAGGTCTCCCATGACCAGCAGCTTTCGCTCTCATTCTGTGGGCTAGTGTTGCTGCCTTCTGCAGTTCATTTATGCATGCCTTGTTGTTGTCTTCATACTCCTGCCTGGGTCTTCTACTGTTTGGAGGGGGGATTGTAGATTACCAAGATCACAATCTTCCTCCCATCTCCTGTCAGAGTTCCATGTATGAAGCTTGTGCTCTCATTGGAAACCCTATTTCCCAGGTCTTCAAACTTCCATTTCCGCTTTATTAGGAGTGCTACTCCCCCTCCCTGTCTATGTGTCCTTTCTTTTCTTATCACCTGGTAGCCCTCTGGAAGATTGCATCCGAAATCATGTCATTTATTTTAGTATCCACTATTGCAACTACGTCAGAATCTCCCTCACTCACTCTTTCTTTTATCACTTCTGCTTTATTAGATGATCCATCAGCATTGGTGTACAAAACCTTGAGATTCTTCATGGAAACTCTTGTACCAGAGTTCACCCTTTCTCTGGGGGTCTTGGGGGACCTGGGGGATTGTCTGGGGGTGAATGGGGACTGGGGGGTGAATGGGGGCTGGGGGATCCGGGAGGTGTCTGGGGGGATCTGGGGGGGTGTCTGGGGGGGTGAAAGGGGTCGGGAGGGCTGCTTGGGGGGCGAATGGGGGCTTGGCATCTAGGAAGGTAAGTAGGAAGGTCTGGGATAGGGCCTGGGTAGGTAGGTCTGGAGTAGGAAAGGCATACTGGGTCTAAAGATTAGGGAGGGTCTGATAGGCATAGAAGGGTCGAGAGGTAGCGTAAGGTTGGGAGTCAGATAGAGTTTGAGCGGTTGGGGAGAGAAGGACAGAGAGGGGTGGGGGGAAGAGGGGCAGAATGAGAATGTAGTGAGAATGGGAGGGAAGTTGTATTAGTCAGGGGGAATTCAGAGGTAGGTGTGACATTGGGGCAGAAGGGGGAAAAAGGAAATGGAGGAAGAGGTAGGGGGTCCCCCCGTCCCCCACAGGCGGTCCATGTGCCCCCCTTGTAAGGGTGGGGGGTCACATGGAAGGAGAGAGGATGAGGAGGGGTGAGGGCAGGGCGGGTTTTGGGGGTTGAGGGGATGAGGGCTGGATGGGTTTTGGGGGTTGAGGGGGATGAGACCTGGGCGGGTTTTGGGGGTTGAGGGGATGAGGGAGTCCTTGGAATGTGGGATGAAGCAGATGGGTTTGAATGCAGTTGGGTCAGGGAAGGTGTTGGGGAGATAAGTAGGGGCAGGGAGGGCTGATTTGGTGAGGAAGTGACCTGTGTGTGTGTGTGTGTGTGTGTGTGTGTGTGTGCGTGCGTGCGTGCGTGCGTGCGTGCGTGTGTGTGTGTGTGTGTGTGTGTGTGTGTGTGTGTGTGTGTGTGTGTGTGTGTGTGTGTGTGTGTGTGTGTGTGTGTGTGTGTGTGTGTGTATGTGTGTATTCACCTAGTTGTGCTTGCGGAGGTTGAGCTGTTCTCTTTCGGGCCACATCTCAACTGTCAATCAATCAATTTTTTACCACACACACTCCCCCAGGAAGCAGCCTTTAACAGCTGTGTAACTCCCAGGTACGTATTTACTGCTAGGTAACAGGGGCGTCAGGGCAAAAGAAACTTTGGCCATTTTTTTTTCGAAGAGTGAGTAAGTGTGTGTATGTGTGTGAGTGAGTGTCTGTGTGTGTTAGTGAGAGAGTGTGAGTGTATGTGAGACAGTGATTGAGTGTGTGTGTGTGTGAGTGAGTGAGTGAGTGAGTGTGTACTCACCTAGTTGTGCTTGGGGGGGGGGAGGTCGAGCTTTGACTCTTTGGTAACGCCTCCCAACTGTCAATCAACAGGTGTACAGATTCCTGAGCCTTCTCAGCTTCCACCTGTGTCCCCTTGTGCGTGTACCACCCGTGTTAAATAATCCATCCTTGTCTACCCTGTCAATTCCCCTAAGAATCTTGTATGTGGTGATAATGTCTTCCCGAGCTCTTCTGTCTTTCAACGGCGTGAGGTGCAGTTCCTTCAGCCTTTCCTCGTAACTCATGCCTTTCAGTTCTGGGACTAACATATTGGCACACCTCTGAACTTTTCCCAGTTTCGTCTTATGCCTGACAAGGTACGGGCTCCAAGCTGGGCCCGCGTACGCATACTCCAGGGTTGGCCTTACATACGTGGTATATAAGGTTCTGAAAGATTCCATACACTTGTGTGTGTGTGTATTCACCTAGTTGTGTTTGCGGGGGTTGAGCTTTGCTCTCTCGGCCCGCCTGTCAACTGTGAACTGTCAATCAACTGTTTACTAGCTACTTTTTTTTCCCCACACCTCATACACACACCCCAGGAAACAACCCGTGACAGCTGAACAACTCCCAGGTTCCTATTTACTGCTAGGTAACAGGAACATTCAGGGTGAAAGAAACTTTTGCCCATTTGTTTCTGCCTGTGCGGGAATCGAACCCGCGCCACAGAATTTCGAGTCCTGCGCGCTATCCACCAGGCCCCCTGCCTGGTGGTGTGGGTGGGTGTATGTGTGAGAGAGTGAGTGAGTGTGTGCGTGAGCGTGTATGTGTGTGTGAATGAGTGAGTGAGTGAGTGAGTAGGGTCATAAATTTTAAGATACTTTCCTCTTCATTAACATACTTTTGTTATACATTTATTAACACATGAGGAATATAAATATTACCTCTCAGAATGATATATGTTAATCAACACATGCTGGCAGTGGAGCTGAGTCAGTTGCTTTTACCTTTATGATCATTGCAATAAGACATATTTCTGGTGGCAGGTTTTGCAGACGATTCCCTGGGACAAGATCAAGATTCGTCTCCTGTGTGTGGAGTACATACACGTGCCTGAGGGAAGGGCAGGTGTTATTGAGTATATGAATAAACAAGGATACGCTACACTTCGTGACCACGATTATGATATCTGGTTCGGCTGGCCTGATCTCTTGAAAGGTACTATGAAAAAAGTCAGCTAGAATTTCTTTGCTTTTTCCGAGACATGGGGCGACTGCTTTATTCTTGTCAGGTAATACAGTGAATTCGAGTTACTTTAGAGTTCAATAAAATACAATTTGCACTAATTTCTACACTGAAAATAGAAATAGTTTAACGATCGATTTCCACGATCTTGGTGTAACTATGTAATTTTCTTATGCACAAGCATTACCTGCTTAATGTATTCTACTCACTTTATTATTTATTTGTTACTATTTACTCTTTATAGTACAAAGGCATGAATTAAAATATATTTGTAATGCTAATTTTCATTTTGTTTTCACTTGTCATCTACAATTGTGTGTATATATAAATATATATATATATATATATATATATATATATATATATATATATATATATATATATATATATATATATATATATATATATATATATATATATATGTCGTACCTAGTAGCCAGAACGCACTTCTCAGCCTACTATGCAAGGGCTGATTTGCCTAATAAGCCAAGTTTTCCAAAATTTTATTATTTTTCTCATTTTTTTTCTTATGAATTGATAAAGCTATTCATTTCATTATGTATGAGCTAATTTTATTTAAATTTGAGTTAAAACTAATGTATATATATGACCGAACCTAACCAACCCTACCTAACCTAACCTAACCTATCTTAACCTAACTTAAACTAACATAACTAAATCAATAATTAATGTTCCTAATATAATATAATAATAATATTTAAAATAAACCAATAGGAAACAATTTATTGAAAATAAAAAATCACTCGGCCTATTAGGCAAATCGGGCCTTGCATAGTAGGCCGAGAAGTGCATTCTGGCTACGACATATATATATATATATATATATATATATATATATATATATATATATATATATATATATATATATATATATATATATATATATATATATATTGTCGGGGTTTCACCTCTCTATTATTCTCTACCCTTACTCTGGGGTGAGCAATAGTTATGCTCAGGGTAACTCACCGTAGCCCTGCGGGTCTTCACTCGATCCTCACTGCGCCACTGCACGCCAGGAGAGTCTCCCAGTCAATCTTAACGGCCTCTAATTAAGAAAGAGTGAGAACACGACTCGTGCACTTGACTGTCGTGTGCCCTCCCCAACACTAGGGCTCTACGGTTAACCACAAGGTCGCCAACTGGTGTTTTAGGTGGCCAGTAACACCATCAGTGGACTGGTGTATTTAGTGGTAGCCTTGGCAAGGTCACACTCAATGATCAGGAATCAGGCAGGTACTTATTGTTATCACTCTATGCTTACAGGTATAGTATAGCCACAAGATTAATGGAGGGGATGATAAAAACACAAAGAGAGTTTTGTATTTTACTTAAAATGTATGAAAGATGTCACAAAGGCCAAACAATAATCAATAAATCAACTGATCCTGACGCGGCCGATAATTCCCACGGATACTATGCGATCACGAGGTGGCAACATCTCCCTGCCTCATCAAGTGTCAAGAACAGCTGATCGCAATGGCCTCTCCGCGCGAACTTTGCTTGTTTTCTAGATTCACGCGCGCTGTTTCTTTAAATTCTCCAATATTACTAGAAACTCGCACACTCGATATTGGCTAAATAAACCGGATTACTCAGTTACACTGTACTCAGGCTCAAACAGTCTTTTCTACAATCAATGCTATAATGACTCACTGTAATGGCTTTACATTGTTCTTCACTCAGCAATATATTATGAACTATTAACACTTGAGTTTTCAGTACTTTCTCTCGTGGGCGATAACGCAATAATTCACTGTACTCACAAACGATTTATCACTGCATGAACATAGCATATATAATGTAGACACATCAAATATCAATACATGGAAAATAAATGATTTCTGGGCACACAGCCTAACTTTCAAATACTGGCATAATATTATATATAATTTACCACTATATGTTCATATCAAAATCTATAGAAAGATATACACAACACAGTAAATTTATCACTGGTTCCTGGTGCCTGTACACACCAATAATCAACATGAATATTATAAGTACTCTTGATAGTATTGTCTAGCACACTGGTGCTTTACCGTGACATGGGTGAGACTTGCTCACGACATATAAAATCCTCAGGCTAGATAATATAGCCGAATAATATAGCTAACTAAAGGGGAATGGGGAGGGAACTAGAAACACCTACTTCACCCTATCCTCCGATGAGAGTCGAGATGTAGCTCCTGGTCCTCGTGTCGGGAACGCCCCCACACTACACGTCGTCGTGTCCTACCAGAGCCTCTCGTCGTCCCACCGTTTAGCGCGTCGTCTCCGTGCCTCCTCACTGCAGGTCCGTCCTCCTTCTTGACTTCTTGAAGGTTGGAGTCGGTCTCCTGGCCGTCGTCTTCTCCCAGCAATGGCTGTCGCCTACGTCTCAGCTACAGTCGTCCGGTTTCCCCAAATAGTCCTCTCTTCCTCAGCTACCCAGTGGCTTTGTCTGCCACTACGCTGTCACGAACTGGTGAATTGCCACAGACGTCACATACATCACTGCACGGCTTCACTGCTTCTTGCACAGCACCTGACTGGAGCACTTGTTGCTCAAATAACCGTCAATTCCCTCTTCTGGTTCAACACATGAACTAGGGAAGACTTCTCAGAGTACTGGCGGACTTCAGGTGACGCGTAAATCCACGGGAGCGGGAAACATCTGTCCAACTGACAGGACCAACCGTCGCACGTCCGACCTCTATAACGTGTCGTGTCTGACTGCTGGCGCCAGCCCGGCTCGCGGGCCGGACCCCCTTCCTTCGTGACGTCACTTTTGCCACGGGAAGTTTTCATTGGCTCCCGGTGCCACATTGCTGTCGGTGACCAATCCGGTGCCACTGACGTCACACGGTTTTGGCGGGAGATCAGGGAGGCCAGCGCCATCTTGGCTCCCTAAAGGGCCTAAACCACAGGCCAAAATATTACCATTTCACACATTTCTCGGCTTTCCGAGAACACTTCACTCTCTCCCATATATCAAATTGTAGCCTGCAACGTAGAGAACGCTTGGGAAAAGTAGACATGACTCTTACTGCAGGCATAGGAGAATTATAAGGGGGAACACCGTCACAATATATATATATATATATATATATATATATATATATATATATATATATATATATATATATATATATATATATATATATATGTATATATATATATATGTATATATATATGTATATATATATATGTATATATATATATATATATATATATATATATATATATATATATATATATATATATATATATATATATATATATATATATATATATATTATTAAATATGACCGAAAAAGTAAGATTAATAATTCTAACACGAATTTTCTCAATCTTTCGTACATTATGCTTCACTGTTGGAGGTAAATCAAAAATCACTTCTCCAAAATTCATTTTTATTTCTAGTCTGACGCGACACGGGCGCGTTTCGTAAAACTTATTACATTTTCAAAGACTTCACAAATACACAACTGATTAGAACTTGCGTTTCCCTGATTTTATATCTACATTTGAGTGAGGTGGGAAGGGTGATGTGGCATTACATTTGAGTGAGGTGGGAAGGATGATGTGGCACTAACACAAGACAGAACACTAGAGGATATTAATAGGGTATTAAAAGTATCAACACAAGACAGAACAGAAACAATGGGTATTGAATAGAAGTGTTTGTAGAAAGCCTATTGGTCCATATTTCTTGATGCTTCTATATTGGAGCGGAGTCTTGAGGTGGGTAGAATATAGTTGTGCAATAATTGGCTGTTGATTGCTGGTGTTGACTTCTTGATGTGTAGTGCCTCGCAAACGTCAAGCCGCCTGCTATCGCTGTATCTATCGATGATTTCTGTGTTGTTTACTAGGATTTCTCTGGCGATGGTTTGGTTATGGGAAGAGATTATATGTTCCTTAATGGAGCCCTGTTGTTTATGCATCGTTAAACGCCTAGAAAGAGATGTTGTTGTCTTGCCTATATACTGGGTTTTTTGGAGCTTACAGTCCCCAAGTGGGCATTTGAAGGCATAGACGACGTTAGTCTCTTTTAAAGCGTTCTGTTTCGTGTCTGGAGAGTTTCTCATGAGTAGGCTGGCCGTTTTTCTGGTTTTATAGTAAATCGTCAGTTGTATCCTCTGATTTTTGTCTGTAGGGATAACGTTTCTATTAACAATATCTTTCAGGACCCTTTCCTCTGTTTTATGAGCTGTGGAAAAGAAGTTCCTGTAAAATAGTCTAATAGGGGGTATAGGTGTTGTGTTAGTTGTCTCTTCGGAGGTTGCATGGCTTTTCACTTTCCTTCTTATGATGTCTTCGATGAAACCATTGGAGAAGCCGTTATTGACTAGAACCTGCCTTACCCTACAGAGTTCTTCGTCGACTTGCTTCCATTCTGAGCTGTGGCTGAGAGCACGGTCGACGTATGCGTTAACAACACTCCTCTTGTACCTGTCAGGGCAGTCGCTGTTGGCATTTAGGCACATTCCTATGTTTGTTTCCTTTGTGTAGACCGCAGTGTGGAAACCTCCACCCTTTTCCATGACTGTTACATCTAGAAAAGGCAGCTTCCCATCCTTTTCCGTCTCGTAAGTGAAACGCAGCACGGAACTCTGCTCAAATGCCTCCTTCAGCTCCTGCAGATGTCTGACATCAGGTACCTGTGTAAAAATGTCAACATACCTGCAGTATAAGGCCGGTTTCAAGTTCATGTCGACTAAGACTTTTTGCTCGATGGTACCCATGTAGAAGTTTGCAAACAGGACACCTAGGGGAGAACCCATGGCGACCCCATCTACTTGCTTATACATGTGCCCATCCGGGCTCAAGAAGGGTGCCTCTTTAGTACAAGCTTGGAGTAGTTTCCTCAGAATACTTTCTGGCATGTCAAGAGGAGTACAGGCTGGATCACGATTCACTCTGTCGGCTATCATTCCGATTGTCTCGTCCACAGGTACGTTGGTAAACAGCGATTCTACGTCCAACGAGGCTCTTATCCCTGTGGCCCGTGCGCCCCGCAGTAAGTCCACAAATTCCTTTGGAGACTTCAGGCTGAAGGCGCAAGGAACATAAGGAGTCAGCAGGCCGTTGAGTCGCTTCGCCAATCTGTACGTGGGTGTGGGTATCTGGCTAATGATTGGCCGAAGTGGGTTTCCAGGCTTGTGCGTCTTGACATTTCCATACGCATATCCAGGTTTATATTCCCCAATGATCTTTGGCAGGTGGAGTCCGGATTTCTTGGCGTTCACAGTTTCGATCAGTTTGTTGACCTTTGCTTTTAATTCGGCTGTAGTGTCCTTCGTTACCCTTTGGAACTTAGTTTGGTCAGAGAGTATGATGTTCATTTTCGCCAGATATTCGTCTTTTTTAAGAATGACATATATTGGCGACTTGTCACCTCTCCTGACAACTATCTCCTTGTTCTCACGAAGGCTTTTAGCTGCCGCTCTAAGCTCGGGGGACAGTATGGTGCTTCTGTAGTTGCCTCGATTCTTTCCTCCTTCTGCAATAAGTTCTGCTTGTAAGGTATCTTTGGTAGTGACCTTCTTTTGTGTCTCGAGGTCGAATATGTCGTCCAACAGAATTTCTAACTCCACTTTCCGGGCCATTTCACTCGGTCTGGACATAACATGACAGTTTATGCCCAGATTTAGGAGTGACTTGGTCCTCAGTGAGGTTAATTCCTGCAAGGTTCAGGAAGCCATCTCTTGGTCGTGGAATTGCCATAGGTCCTCCATATAATGTAGTTAGTTTCTTGATAATCCTTGTTTCAGTGCTGAGGTGATGTTGGTCTGTGAGGATGTCGAGGTGTTGTTCAATGCGGGTACGGATACTATGGTCGATGTTGCTATTTCTCCACTCGTTTGTAGCATGAAGTAGTTGCGTTTTGTTGTCTTTGATTTCATTCTCTGCCTTGTATATCTGATCACGAATCAGATCCTGGCGATATTTTATCGTGAAGGCTTGATTCCTTGCTGCTGGGTCGTGCACTTTAACATTAGTATATTTTGGTAGCAGTCTTTCCTGTAGACATATATTATTAAATATGACCGAAAAAGTAAGATTAATAATTCTAACACGAATTTTCTCAATCTTTCGTACATTATGCTTCACTGTTGGAGGTAAATCAAAAATCACTTCTCCAAAATTCATTTTTATTTCTAGTCTGACGCGACACGGGCGCGTTTCGTAAAACTTATTACATTTTCAAAGACTTCACAAATACACAACTGATTAGAACTTGCGTTTCCCTGATTTTATATCTACATTTGAGTGAGGTGGGAAGGGTGATGTGGCATTACATTTGAGTGAGGTGGGAAGGATGATGTGGCACTAACACAAGACAGAACACTAGAGGATATTAATAGGGTATTAAAAGTATCAACACAAGACAGAACAGAAACAATGGGTATTGAATAGAAGTGTTTGTAGAAAGCCTATTGGTCCATATTTCTTGATGCTTCTATATTGGAGCGGAGTCTTGAGGTGGGTAGAATATAGTTGTGCAATAATTGGCTGTTGATTGCTGGTGTTGACTTCTTGATGTGTAGTGCCTCGCAAACGTCAAGCCGCCTGCTATCGCTGTATCTATCGATGATTTCTGTGTTGTTTACTAGGATTTCTCTGGCGATGGTTTGGTTATGGGAAGAGATTATATGTTCCTTAATGGAGCCCTGTTGTTTATAAAATCAGGGAAACGCAAGTTCTAATCAGTTGTGTATTTGTGAAGTCTTTGAAAATGTAATAAGTTTTACGAAACGCGCCCGTGTCGCGTCAGACTAGAAATAAAAATGAATTTTGGAGAAGTGATTTTTGATTTACCTCCAACAGTGAAGCATAATGTACGAAAGATTGAGAAAATTCGTGTTAGAATTATTAATCTTACTTTTTCGGTCATATTTAATAATATATGTCTACAGGAAAGACTGCTACCAAAATATACTAATGTTAAAGTGCACGACCCAGCAGCAAGGAATCAAGCCTTCACGATAAAATATCGCCAGGATCTGATTCGTGATCAGATATACAAGGCAGAGAATGAAATCAAAGACAACAAAACGCAACTACTTCATGCTACAAACGAGTGGAGAAATAGCAACATCGACCATAGTATCCGTACCCGCATTGAACAACACCTCGACATCCTCACAGACCAACATCACCTCAGCACTGAAACAAGGATTATCAAGAAACTAACTACATTATATGGAGGACCTATGGCAATTCCACGACCAAGAGATGGCTTCCTGAACCTTGCAGGAATTAACCTCACTGAGGACCAAGTCACTCTCCTAAATCTGGGCATAAACTGTCATGTTATGTCCAGACCGAGTGAAATGGCCCGGAAAGTGGAGTTAGAAATTCTGTTGGACGACATATTCGACCTCGAGACACAAAAGAAGGTCACTACCAAAGATACCTTACAAGCAGAACTTATTGCAGAAGGAGGAAAGAATCGAGGCAACTACAGAAGCACCATACTGTCCCCCGAGCTTAGAGCGGCAGCTAAAAGCCTTCGTGAGAACAAGGAGATAGTTGTCAGGAGAGGTGACAAGTCGCCAATATATGTCATTCTTAAAAAAGACGAATATCTGGCGAAAATGAACATCATACTCTCTGACCAAACTAAGTTCCAAAGGGTAACGAAGGACACTACAGCCGAATTAAAAGCAAAGGTCAACAAACTGATCGAAACTGTGAACGCCAAGAAATCCGGACTCCACCTGCCAAAGATCATTGGGGAATATAAACCTGGATATGCGTATGGAAATGTCAAGACGCACAAGCCTGGAAACCCACTTCGGCCAATCATTAGCCAGATACCCACACCCACGTACAGATTGGCGAAGCGACTCAACGGCTTGCTGACTCCTTATGTTCCTTGCGCCTTCAGCCTGAAGTCTCCAAAGGAATTTGTGGACTTACTGCGGGGCGCACGGGCCACAGGGATAAGAGCCTCGTTGGACGTAGAATCGCTGTTTACCAACGTACCTGTGGACGAGACAATCGGAATGATAGCCGACAGAGTGTATCGTGATCCGGCCTGTACTCCTCTTGACATGCCAGAAAGTATTCTGAGGAAACTACTCCAAGCTTGTACTAAAGAGGCACCCTTCTTGAGCCCGGATGGGCACATGTATAAGCAAGTAGATGGGGTCGCCATGGGTTCTCCCCTAGGTGTCCTGTTTGCAAACTTCTACATGGGTACCATCGAGCAAAAAGTCTTAGTCGACATGAACTTGAAACCGGCCTTATACTGCAGGTATGTTGACGACATTTTTACACAGGTACCTGATGTCAGACATCTGCAGGAGCTGAAGGAGGCATTTGAGCAGAGTTCCGTGCTGCGTTTCACTTACGAGACGGAAAAGGATGGGAAGCTGCCTTTTCTAGATGTAACAGTCATGGAAAAGGGCGGAGGTTTCCACACTGCGGTCTACACAAAGGAAACAAACATAGGAATGTGCCTAAATGCCAACAGCGACTGCCCTGACAGGTACAAGAGGAGTGTTGTTAACGCATACGTCGACCGTGCTCTCAGCCACAGCTCAGAATGGAAGCAAGTCGACGAAGAACTCTGTAGGGTAAGGCAGGTTCTAGTCAATAACGGCTTCTCCAATGGTTTCATCGAAGACATCATAAGAAGGAAAGTGAAAAGCCATGCAACCTCCGAAGAGACAACTAACACAACACCTATACCCCCTATTAGACTATTTTACAGGAACTTCTTTTCCACAGCTCATAAAACAGAGGAAAGGGTCCTGAAAGATATTGTTAATAGAAACGTTATCCCTACAGACAAAAATCAGAGGATACAACTGACGATTTACTATAAAACCAGAAAAACGGCCAGCCTACTCATGAGAAACTCTCCAGACACGAAACAGAACGCTTTAAAACAGACTAACGTCGTCTATGCCTTCAAATGCCCACTTGGGGACTGTAAGCTCCAAAAAACCCAGTATATAGGCAAGACAACAACATCTCTTTCTAGGCGTTTAACGATGCATAAACAACAGGGCTCCATTAAGGAACATATAATCTCTTCCCATAACCAAACCATCGCCAGAGAAATCCTAGTAAACAACACAGAAATCATCGATAGATACAGCGATAGCAGGCGGCTTGACGTTTGCGAGGCACTACACATCAAGAAGTCAACACCAGCAATCAACAGCCAATTATTGCACAACTATATTCTACCCACCTCAAGACTCCGCTCCAATATAGAAGCATCAAGAAATATGGACCAATAGGCTTTCTACAAACACTTCTATTCAATACCCATTGTTTCTGTTCTGTCTTGTGTTGATACTTTTAATACCCTATTAATATCCTCTAGTGTTCTGTCTTGTGTTAGTGCCACATCATCCTTCCCACCTCACTCAAATGTAATGCCACATCACCCTTCCCACCTCACTCAAATGTAGATATAAAATCAGGGAAACGCAAGTTCTAATCAGTTGTGTATTTGTGAAGTCTTTGAAAATGTAATAAGTTTTACGAAACGCGCCCGTGTCGCGTCAGACTAGAAATAAAAATGAATTTTGGAGAAGTGATTTTTGATTTACCTCCAACAGTGAAGCATAATGTACGAAAGATTGAGAAAATTTGTGTTAGAATTATTAATCTTACTTTTTCGGTCATATTTAATAATATATGTCTACAGGAAAGACTGCTACCAAAATATACAAATATATATATATATATATATATATATATATATATATATATATATATATATATATATATATATATATATATATATATATATATATATATATATATATATATATGTCGTACCTAGTAGCCAGAACGCACTTCTCAGCCTACTATGCAAGGCCCGATTTGCCTAATAAGCCAAGTTTTCATGAATTAATTGTTTTTCGTCTACCTAACCTACCTAACCTAACCTAACCTAACTTTTTCGGCTACCTAACATAACCTATCCTACAAAGATAGGTTAGGTTAGGTTAGGTAGGGTTGGTTAGGTTCGGTCATATATCTACGTTAATTTTAACTACAATAAAAAAAATTGACCTCATACATAATGAAATGGATAGCTTTATCATTTCATAAGAAAAAAATTAGAGAAAATATTATAATTCAGGAAAACTTGGCTTATTAGGCAAATCGTGCCTTGCATAGTAGGCTCAGAAGTGCGTTCTGGCTACTAGGTACGACATATATATATATATATATATATATATATATATATATATATATATATGTCGTACCTAGTAGCCTGAACTCACTTCTCAGCCTACTATTCAAGGCACGATTTGCCTAATAAGCCAAGTTTTCCTGAATTAATATATTTACTATAATTTTTTTCTTATGAAATGATAAAGCAACCCTTTTCTCTATGTATGAGGTCAATTTTTTTTTATTGGAGTTAAAATTAACGTAGATATATGACCGAACCTAACCAACCCTACCTAACCTAACCTAACCTATCTTTATAGGTTAGGTTAGGTTAGGTAGCCAAAAAAAAGCTAGGTTAGGTTAGGTTAGGTAGGTTAGGTAGACGAAAAAACATTAATTCATGAAAACTTGGCTTATTAGGCAAATCGGGCCTTGAATAGTAGGCTGAGAAGTGCGTTCTGGCTATTAGGTACGACATATATATATATATATATATATATATATATATATATGTCGTACCTAATAGCCAGAACGCACTTCTCAGCCTACTATTCAAGGCCCGATTTGCCTAATAAGCCAAGTTTTCATGAATTAATGTTTTTTCGTCTACCTAACCTACCTAACCTAACCTAACCTAGCTTTTTTTGGCTACCTAACCTAACCTTACCTATAAATATAGGTTAGGTTAGGTTAGGTAGGGTTGGTTAGGTTCGGTCATATATCTACGTTAATTTTAACTCTAATAAAAAAAAATTGACCTCATACATAGAGAAAAGGGTTGCTTTATCATTTCATCAGAAAAAAATTATAGTAAATATATTAATTCAGGAAAACTTGGCTTATTAGGCAAATCGGGCCTTGAATAGTAGGCTGAGAAGTGAGTTCTGGCTACTAGGTACGACATATATATATATATATATATATATATCGTACCTAGTAGCCAGAATGCACTTCTCGGCCTACTATGCAAGGCCCGATTTGCCTAATAAGCCAAGTTTTCCTGAATTAATATATTTTCTCTAATTTTTTTCTCATGAAATGATAAAGCTACCTATTTCATTATGTATGAGGTCAATTTTTTTTAATTGGAGGTAAAATTAACGTAGATATATGACCGAACCTAACAAAAACCCTACCTAACCTAACCTAACCTAACCTATCTTTATAGGTTAGGTTAGGTTAGGTAGCCGAAAAAGTTAGGTTAGGTTAGGTTAGATAGGTTAGGTAGTCGAAAAACAATTAATTCATGAAAACTTGGCTTATTAGGCAAATTGGGCCTTGCATAGTAGGCTTAGAAGTGCGTTCTGGCTACTAGGTACGACATATATTTATTTATTTATTTATTTATTTATTTATATACAAGAAGGTACATTGGGTTTGTGAGAATACATTGGATAGTACAGTATTTACATTCTTGTAAAGCCACTAGTACGCACAGCGTTTCGGGCAGGTCCTTAATCTAGCAGATAATTTTAAGTAGGTAATTTCAATCAGAATTGATAAATGATAAAGATACATTACAAGAGAAAAATGAGATGAGAGAGATAAGTAGGTATATTAAAGCACATTGTTATATTAAAGCTCTGATTAATTACATTGACAGCTTGATTAGTAATTTAAACAAGGTTAATAGACACCATACAGCAGATTGACACCACATATAAGACAGCAATGATCACAATGGTAAACATGTTCAGATTGGGTACATAAAGATTGGGAGACTGGGTAGCAAAAGATACAGATAAACAAGATTTATAAACACCATACAACAGATTGGCAGCACATATAAGATATATATATATATATATATATATATATATATATATATATATATATATATATATATATATATATATATAAATATATATATATATATATATATATAAATATATATATATATAAATATATATATAAATATATATATATATATATATATATATATATATATATATATATATATATATATATATATATATATATATATATATATATATATATATATATATATATATATATATATATATGTATATATATATATATATATATATATATATATATATATGTATATATATATATATATATATATATATATATATATATATATATATATATACATATATATACCTATATATATACATATATATATATATGACAATGTCAGACCACGGAGGAAAAATGAAACAGGAATTTCCTTAATATACATTAAGAGGTGTATATTAGATGTATATTAATACATCTTCAGAAGGAGTACTCCTTCTGAAGATGTATTAATATACGAAAGTACTTAAGGAAATTCCTGTTTCATTTTTCCTCCGTGGTCTGACATTGTCACATTTTTAATCACGTGTTTATTTTCGTGATATACACACACACATATATATATATATATATATATATATATATATATATATATATATATATATATATATATATATATATATATATATATATATATATATATATATATATATATATATATATATGTATATATATACATACATATATATATATATATATATATATATATATATATATATATATATATATATATATATGCAAACAAGCCTGAATGGTCCCCAGGACTATATACAACTGAAAACTCACACCCCAGAAGTGACTCGAACCCATACTCCCACAACTGGTATGTACAGGGACGCCTTAATCCGCTTGACCATCACGACCGGACATAAGGAAGTGATAGCCGAGGCTATATGAACCACTTCCCCGCCGGCACTCGGATGGTAATCTTGGGCATAGCATTTTATCAAATCACCTCATTCTTTGGGGCACACGTGAGGAACACAAATGCAAACAAGCCTGAATGGTCCCCAGGACTATATACAACTGAAAACTCACACCCCAGAAGTGACTCGAACCCATACTCCCACAACTGGTATGTACAGGGACGCCTTAATCCGCTTGACCATCACGACCGGACATAAGGAAGTGATAGCCGAGGCTATATGAACCACTTCCCCGCCGGCACTCGGATGGTAATCTTGGGCATAGCATTTTATCAAATCACCTCATTCTTTGGGGCACACGTGAGGAACACAAATGCAAACAAGCCTGAATGGTCCCCAGGACTATATACAACTGAAAACTCACACCCCAGAAGTGACTCGAACCCATACTCCCACAACTGGTATGTACAGGGACGCCTTAATCCGCTTGACCATCACGACCGGACATAAGGAAGTGATAGCCGAGGCTATATGAACCACTTCCCCGCCGGCACTCGGATGGTAATCTTGGGCATAGCATTTTATCAAATCACCTCAAATCAGTGGTTCGAGTCACTTCTGGGGTGTGAGTTTTCAGTTATATATATATATATATGTATGTATGTATATATATACATATATATATATATATATATATATATATATATATATATATATATATATATATATATATATATATATATATATATGTGTGTGTATATCACGAAAATAAACACGTGATTAAAAATGTGACAATGTCAGACCACGGAGGAAAAATGAAACAGGAATTTCCTTAAGTACTTTCGTATATTAATACATCTTCAGAAGGAGTACTCCTTCTGAAGATGTATTAATATACATCTAATATACACCTCTTAATGTATATTAAGGAAATTCCTGTTTCATTTTTCCTCCGTGGTCTGACATTGTCATATTTATATATGTATATATATAGGTATATATATGTATATATATATATATATATATATATATATATATATATATATATATATATACATATATATATATATATATATATATACATATATATATATATATATATATATATATATATATATATATATATATATATATATATATATATATACATATATATATATATATATATATATATATATATATATATATATATATATATATATATATATATATATGTATATATATATATACATACATATATATATATATATATATATATATATATATATATATATATATATATATATATATATATATATATATATATATATATATATATATATATATATATACATATATATATACATATATATATACATGTCGTACCTAATAGCCAGAACGCACTACTCAGCCTAGTTTTCAAGGCCCAATTTGCCTAATAAGCCAAGTTTTCATGAATTAATTGCTTTTCGACTACCTAACCTACCTAACCTAACCTAACCTAACTTTTTCGGCTACCTAACCTAACCTAACCTATAAAGATTGGTTAGGTTAGGTTAGGTAGGGTTGGTTAGGTTCGGTCATATATCTACGTTAATTTTAACTCCAATAAAAAAAATTGACCTCATACATAATGAAATGGATAGCTTTATCATTTCATAAGAAAAAAATTAGAGAAAATATTATAATTCAGGAAAACTTGGCTTATTAGGCAAATCGGGCCTTGCATAGTAGGCTGAGAAGTGCATTCTGGCTACTAGGTACGACATACATATATATATATATATATATATATATATATATATATATATATATATATATATATATATATATATATATATATATATATATATATATATATATATATATATATATATATATATATAACTGAAAACTCACACCCCGGAAGTGACTCGAACCCATACTCCCAGGAGCAACGCAACTGGTATGTACAAGACGCCTTAATCCACTTGACCATCACGACCGGACATAATGAGGTGATAGCCGAGGCTATTTGAACCACCCCACCGCCGGCACTCGGATAGTAATCTTGGGCATAGCATTTTACCAAATCACCCAAGATTACTATCCGAGTGTCGGCGGTGGGGTGGTTCAAATAGCCTCGGCTATCACCTCATTATGTCCGGTCGTGATGGTCAAGTGGATTAAGGCGTCTTGTACATACCAGTTGCGTTGCTCCTGGGAGTATGGGTTCGAGTCACTTCTGGGGTGTGAGTTTTCAGTTGAATATTGTCCTGGGGACCATTCAGGCTTGTTCGCATATATATATATATATATATATATATATATATATATATATATATATATATATATATATATATATATATATATATATATATATATATATATATATATATATATATATGTGTGTGTATATCACGAAAATAAACACGTGATTAAGAATGTGACAATGTCAGACCACGGAGGAAAAATGAAACAGGAAATTTCCTTAAGTACTTTCGTATATTAAATACATCTTCAGAAGGTCATTTTACAGATCGAGTGATGGGTATAAATAGGCAGGAGAGAGTGGTGAAGTAAGGTGAGGTACAATACTTGGACAACGCAGAAGGCCCATTGGCCCATCAGATGCACCCAATTGGCCCATCCGATGTAGCCCAATGGCCCATCTGATACAGCAGACATACAAGCATAATGCATAGGTAATTATAACATAAAGAGGTAAATATATACAATAAATTAGTGAGACAAATGTTTTTCAATGATTCTACTTAAATCGCCCTTTAGCTGATCTATTAGAAATGGATCTAAGTTATATAGACCACTGCTAATATTCAAATTACTTTCTTTGGTGATCTGTATCAAAGCGGATTCAATTATGTTTCTGTTATAGGTGCTTTTACAATTTGTTATTGAAGACGGGGTGGCGGCTGGTGGTGGGTGGTGGCAGGTGGCGGCTGGTGGTGGGTGGTGGCGGCGGGTGGTGAGTGGCGGTGGTGGGTGGCGGTGGCTGGTGGCGGCTGGTGGTGGCTGGTGGCGGGTGGCGGCTGGTGGTGGGTGGCGGCTGGTGGTGGGTGGCGGGTGGCGGCGGGTGGCGGCTGGTGGTGGGTGGCGGGTGGCGGCGGGTGGCGGCGGGTGGCGGCTGGTGGTGGGTGGCGGGTGGCGGCGGGTGGCGGCTGCTGGTGGGTGGCGGGTGGCGGCTGGTGGTGGGTGGTGGCAGGTGGCGGCTGGTGGTGGGTGGTGGCGGCGGGTGGTGAGTGGCGGTGGTGGGTGGCGGTGGCTGGTGGCGGGTGGCGGCTGGTGGCGGGTGGTGGCGGGTTTCGGCTGGTGGTGGGTGGTGGCGGGTGGCGGTGGCTGGTGGCGGGTGGCGGCTGGTGGTGGGTGGTGGCGGGTGGCGGCTGGTGGTGGGTGGCGGGTGGCGGCGGGTGGCGGCTGGTGGTGGGTGGCGGGTGGCGGCGGGTGGCGGCTGGTGGTGGGTGGCGGGTGGCGGCGGGTGGCGGCTGGTGGTGGGTGGTGGCAGGTGGCGGCTGGTGGTGGCTGGTGGCGGGTGGCGGCTGGTGGTGGGTGGTGGCGGCGGGTGGTGAGTGGCGGTGGTGGGTGGCGGTGGCTGGTGGCGGGTGGCGGCTGGTGGCGGGTGGCGGCTGGTGGCGGGTGGTGGCGGGTGGCGGCTGGTGTTGGGTGGTGGCGGGTGGCGGCTGGTGGTGGGTGGTGGCGGGTGGCGGCTGGTGGTGGGTGGCGGGTGGTGGTGGGTGGTGGCAGCGGGTGGTGAGTGGCGGTGGTGGGTGGCGGTGGCTGGTGGCGGCTGGTGGTGGGTGGTGGCGGGTGGCGGCTATTGGTGGGTGGTGGCGGGTGGCGGCGGCTGGTGGTGGGTGGTGGCGGGTGGCGGCGGCTGGTGGTGGGTGGTGGCGGCTGGTGGTGGGTGGTGGCGGGTGGCGGTGGGTGGCGGCTGGTGGTGGGTGGCGGGTGGCGGCGGGTGGCGGCTGGTGGTGGGTGGCGGGTGGCGGTGGGTGGCGGCTGGTGGTGGGTGGTGGTGGGTGGTGGCAGGTGGCGGCTGGTGGTGGGTGGTGGCGGGTGGCGGCTGGTGGTGGGTGGTGGCGGGTGGCGGCTGGTGGTGGGTGGCGGCTGGTGGTGGGTGGTGGCGGGTAGCGGCTGGTGGTGGGCGGCGGGTGGCGGCTGGTGTCGGCCAGCTGGGACACACCCTTCACCACTGAAGGTCTGAGCAAAACTAACCATATGTCTCTCTCACCCACCAGCCCAGTGTTGCCAGCTCGCGCTCTCAAAATGTTTCCTTCAAAGATTGTATATTATCTTTGAACAACAAGTTTGATTATCAAGGAAATAATGCATATATTATTGTCACATTAATACTGTGCAATATCTTATTACATTCCTGCTAAATAATTATAATTTGAAACAGGACAAAAAATCAAACATATATATAAAAACCAACATTAGAGATCACGAGGCCTAGGCCTCGCCTGTGACCACACATCCTGCCTCCCTGGCCTGCTATACCCTCTCACACCTCACACTCTTAACTCTCTCATAATCACACTCACTATCTTACTCTGTCACTCTTACTCTCTGTCACTCTTACTCTCTGTCACTCTTACTCACTGTCATTCTTACTCTGTCACTCTTACTCTCTGTCACTCTTACTCTCTGTCACTCTTACTCTCTGTCACTCTTACTCTCTGTCACTCTTACTCTCTGTCACTCTTACTCTCTGTCACTCTTACTCTCTGTCACTCTTACTCTCTGTCACTCTTACTCTCTGTCACTCTTACTCTCTGTCACTCTTACTCTCTGTCACTCTTACTCTGTCACTCTTACTCTCTGTCACTCTTACTCTGTCACTCTTACTCTCTGTCACTCTTACTCTCTGTCACTCTTACTCTCTGTCACTCTTACTCTCTGTCACTCTTACTCTGTCACTCTTACTCTCTGTCACTCTTACTCTCTGTCACTCTTACTCTCTGTCACTCTTACTCTCTGTCACTCTTACTCTGTCATTCTTACTCACTCTCAGTCACCCTTACCCATTCATACTCACTCTCTCACTCTTACTGTCATACTCTTACTCTCAATTACTCTTACTCTCAATCACTCTTACTCCCAATCACTCCTACTCCCAATCACTCCTACTCTCAATCACTCCTACTCTCATTCTTACTCTTACTCCCAATCACTCTTACTCTCAATCACTCTTATTCTCATTCTTACTCTTACTCTCACTCTTACTCTTACTCCCAATCACTCTTACTCCCAATCACTCTTACTCTCAATCACTCTTACTCTCAATCACTCTTACTCTCAATCACTCTTACTCTCATTCTTACTCTTACTCACTCTTACTCTCATTCACTCTTGTTCTCATTCTTACTCCTACTCCCAATCACTCTTACTCCCAATCACTCTTACTCTCAATCACTCTTACTCCCAATCACTCTTACTCTCACTCTTACTCTCAATCACTCTTACTCACTCTCAGTCACTCTTACTTATACTCACTCTTACTCACACTTACACACTCTCTGGCACTCTCACTCACCTTCAGTCACTCTTACTCACTCTTACCCACTCTCGCTCACTCTTACTCACTCTAGTTAATAAGAACACGCCAATATAAGACAACAAAACGTTTTCAGATTCTTTCTCACCACTTTCCAGCAACTTTTATAATTTATATAAATTATCTTAGGGAATAATACATAAATTATATATTTAAACATGATATTAGTGTTTAGTGGAATGCATAAGGAGTCAAATTGTGTTAAAAAGAGCGATTTTTAGAAAATTTGGAAAACTACTTTTTTCGGTTTATATTATAACTAAATGGATTTTAAAGGTTTCACTCAGCCAATATATATCATTCACAATTTATTAATGAATTTTACAAAAAAACACCATAAATTTTATATTTAAACATGTAAAAACTATTTGTTTTACATTTGGAAGAAAATAATTGTAGAAAAACAATTTATAATTAAACCTTTGTGTTTGGATTTTTTGAGTAAAAGTTTCTCAAAGGCTCTCCTGCACCATTCTCAATGCAAATCATTCCCACACCTATGGGAAGAGATAGGCGAACGTTGTGTAGATGATTTGTGTTTGCTGGGTGGTTCCCTAGGAAGGAAGGGACTCAATAATCAGGGAACTTAAAGGGTACGTAAATGAATCTTAATGGATTAATACTGTAATCTTACTGAACTGAACGGGAGATTCTAGAGCAACTTTACTATTTCCAAGATGGAGAACACAGGGGAATTTCTAGCACAGCAAATGAAAATCACAAGAATGAATAATACCGTCATTAATCAAAGGGAACAGAGAACTAAACACAAATACATTAAAATGACTATTATTGGAACCCGTATATTTAAATCAAAATTGAAACATAGCCTACTCTAAAAAAAACCTACGAGGCAATGGAATGTAATACTAATATTACATAACTCAAGGGCACAATTACCTTCAATACTGCAGCTTGCCAAAGGATGTTGATTGGCTGCCTGCAGGTCACCTGACCTGTACCTCAGTTGAGGCCCCACGACACACTAACACTATTAAAAATGCTACCAGTGGGAGAGGCTCCACCCCCTAGTTCCTAGGCCCAAATTAACTCCGCCTATCCCAAGCCTATAACCAATGGATTTAAACATAACTAGGTGATTTAGAATCCGGGCCAATGGGCTGGACAGGCACTACCCTGTGAGGACCCGCCTCCACAGGCCTATATGTCTTCAACCAATCCGGATCAGGCTTGACCATAAGGGTCAATTCCTCTTGACAGAAACTCCAAAAACTGGGAAGGCACCAACGACTTTCCTGTGGGAATGCCGGCTGGGCACCCACGTGTAACTTGAGATCACAAGTTTATTGGCCCTGGGGTACTATTATCAATTCGTCACTGGACAGATGGAAAGGAGAGCGATGGGAGCAAGTGGCTTCAAACTGTTATTGACCAATAGGGTCAGACCATGACAAAAGGCTGGGATAACCCAAAGGGAGGGAAGGCAAGCGAGGGAAGGGAAGGGGAAGAGGAAAGAGAAGAGAAAGGGGGAAGGGGAACGGAGGAAGGGGAAAGGGGAAAGGGGCTATGGTGTGCATATACCATTACAACTCCCCCTCTTCGGAAATTAAGAAATTTGTGTGTAAAGAAGTTTAAAGCACGAAATTCTAATCCAGAAATCCTGCCCTATCCTAATCATTAACACCAAAAACAACATTTAACTCAACAATAAATGACCCACAACAAAACAAAAATAATTATCTAATCCTAGCTAATTCCATACAATCCTCCAAAACAATTAATGGCACCCCCAAAAGGTGTGCCCCAGCATGTATACATACATAACAAACACAGTAATAATACATAAAACATAAGGACAGAGACCGTCCCTATAATCCTGGCTGTCCACTTGGATGCAGCCCTGTACCCTTCCAACTACCTGGAAGACAAAACATCCTATACCTGTTTTGATATATTAACAAATAACTGGAAAAATCCAAACCTAACAATTACCAACTAGCTAAAATCAGCCGATAACCTTCAGCTATCCTAGTATTCCACCTGGAATAAAGATCAAACACATCACAGCACATCACATAGAAACATTAAAACAAAATCAATGTCATTAAAAAAAATAAAAAATAAATATATCAAAATAGAGGAACACTACCTCTCAGGGACCTAGTGTTCCACTCCACACCTGTGGCAACTGCCCAGCACAGCGTATCTAGATCCTTAAAATCTAAAGAAAATACACAAAAAAAAAAAAAAATAAAAAAATTCAATGTCCACAGACATGTCTCTTAACCAACAACAACACACTGGATACGAGTCCCTTAACTCTTAATATCCCAGAGTTCATACCCAAGTCCACAACAACAGCGGGTGAACACATTTTCCAGACTGTGTACCACACCCTTATTGTTCAATAAACCACAAAAAAAAATAAAAAAAATATATATATAACTATCAGTATCTAGGATCTAGAAAAATCTAGATAAAGTTCCCCACAGATCAACGTTTCTAGAGACCCTACTAGATGGTTCTCAAACCAGTTCAATCATACAACTTATCTAGAGACAGGGTAATTTTCTAGTAACAATTTTCTAGATGTTCACTTTCTTGATTTATTTCTCTATTTCACTAGTTCTAGTTTTCAACATTTAATACTGTTCCAGAGAACTTTCCGAAGGTGTGTAGGTGCTTTACAATCAGATGGGATATTAAAAATTGAACTAATTGTTCCGAGTTTACACCGTTTTCCTTTTTATATTAACTTTTCTATAAAGAAGTTCTATAGTTCTTTCCTGGTGACATCTCGTTGCTGTAGATTCCGGCGACTACCTCATGTTGCTTGAAGATCCTGGTCATCTGGAAGTTCCATTTCCGGCCTCGGCCAACTACGGACAGTACAGTGGGTCTCGTACTACCCGCACCTGACTTGAGTGACAGCTGACAGCTCAGGTGGACCCCGCTAACAGGAACCCGGGTTCACCTCTTCTTATCGTCCCCATACAGTCCTGATGAGTTGTTGTTAACCATGGCTGCCACAGTAGGGCACAGCTTCGACGTGTCACGATGTCTCGCGTTGGTAGTGAGGTTCGAGTGGCGTTGAAGAGGATGGCATGATGACAGGACAGGTGGGCCCTGCTTCAGCTTCTGGACGACGTCATCTACCGGCGTTTACTTGTTATCCCGGTACTACTGGGCCGGTACACCTTCCATGCAACCCCTCGTGCAGCTGAGCTTGGGCCAAGGTACAGGGTTGTACCTCATCTGGCGATTCAGCAGCACTCTGTAGGGGTAGTGCTGTTCGTACCCGAGACCACCGCGTTGCATCTTGGTTTTTCCACAGACGACGCAACCGCAGGTTTTGAGAGAGGTGACAAGTCGTTGCAATTAGCGTTCTTCTTCATAGACCAATCGTCTTCCACTTCCGGTTTTCCCGCAGTCTTGACTACGCGGCTGGTGGGCTTGGTTAGTGACTTTGAGACAGCTAGCCTACGGCTGTGGTGGTGACTGGACTCTACTCCGTGACGACAGCATGGCTGGACTGGGACAACCTCGTTAGTGACGGGAGGTGTCGGCCGGGTGACTGTACAATAGTCACCCCTTCCGGATAACCAATTGACGAGTTACCGGGCACAAGGGGGAGGACTTTATGTAACGTGCCTCAGACCCCGATCTTATCAGCCAGGTGGGTCATCCCCAGACCTGCTCATCTCGATCCTTGGTTCACGTGTGACTGGGAGGCTGGAACTGGTGTACCATCAGACCTGAGAAAGACAGACAACAACAAATGGCGGAAGCATGGATATTACTCTGAGGTATAGGAAGTTGAAAACCCCAGAGCACGGTAAGTATGCTACCTGAGTCATGTACATCAGTAAATAAACACCATTGCCTCTACAGGATAATTATTATGATTTTTACTAAACCTGACTAGGGGAGATCATTAACAAATTACTGTACAGCCCGCGACCTTGTTACCTTAGGGTGACAAGATTGAACTTGACCTGATGAGATCTGACAGAAGGTCATCCTCATCATCTGACTCAGCACTTGCATCATTAGACAGGTCAGGAATTAGAATTGCTGAAGGCAGCTCTAGTTCCTCCCATGCATGATAAGGTTTTAATTTATTAATATGAATCGTTCTCTCAACTTGGTCTTCAAAAGTACCTTTAATAACAAAATTAACCGGACCTTTTCTTTCAATTACTCGGTAAGGGCCACGCCATCTAGGTGCAAGTTTCCTACTTTGATTGACAGGAGCCGCCTCATTAACTCTCAACACAAGACTCCCGACTTTCAACTCCAGAGGTCGTACCTTTTTGTTATAATGCTGAGCATAGCGGTCTCGTGCTGTCTTGGAAACCCTAGCTGTAATTCTCCATGCATTTTTCGTCTTATTTAAAACTTCTGATGGGTAATCTTCCCCATATACAATATTATGTCTGTTAAGCAGACCTGACGGGAAATTACATGAATGACCTGTGAACAGCAAAAGGGGTTGGGTATTAATGGACTGGTGGATGGCAGTGTTCAGAGCCATCTGGACATAGGGGAGCTGTTCGTCCCACGCATTCGCATCATGCTCTGCAAGAATTGCAAGCATATCTTTAACTGACCGGTTCGTCCGTTCTGTCATGCCGTTAGCCTGAGGGTGATAAGCCGTAGTGAATGCTGAAGTGGTTTCTACAATTTTACATACTTCTCTAAAAATATTCCCATTAAATTCCTCACCTCGCTTAGAAACTAACACTTTAGGGGGACCGAATACAGTGACGAACCTATCTAAGAACGCCTTAGCAACAGTTTGTGAATCTTTCTGAGGCAATGCAATCAGTGTGGTGTACCTGGAAAGGTGGTCTACCAACACCAATACGTAACGGTTTCCTGAATGACTGTGATGCAGATCAATCAGATCAGCCCCACCCGATCTAAAGGTTCCAAAATTTCCGGGAATTTTGCAATGAAGCTTGTACCTTAAGGGTATCTTTCCTCCTTTGGCAGTGACCACAGGACTTAACGAAGTTAATGACCTCTGTTAACATACCGGGGAAGAAAAAGAGTGACTTGGCTTTCATGTGAGTTTTAAAAATCCCCGGATGACCTGCAATCTTAGACGTATGTGCGAGTTTCAACGCCGACTTCTTCAATACATCTGGGATAACCAGCTGAAAAACTGCACGATCCTTCTGTCCCTTTATATAAAATAAGACCACATCCCTCATTTCAAAATCATGAATCGCTAGATTACGTTTCTTTGACGGATATTTTCCTCCCTCCAAATGTTCAATAATTTCCTTCCACCTCGGTTCGTTCATCTCGTATTCTCGCATTTTCTCACCAGAAATATTTTCAATATTAAGATTTACATTAATAGTAACAATGTTTCTACTCAAGGTGTCTGGTATAACATGTTATGAGCCAGGCTTGTAAAGTATTTGGAATGAGTGAGCAACTAGTTCATGAGACCAACGTGACATGCGAGGGCACTTAGTTCTTTTCTTAAAAATATGAGTTAAAGCCCTGTGATCTGTATAAATGACAAAGTGACGTTGGAAAAGATACGGTTCAAAGTACCTGACACTTTCTACCACAGTCAAAGCTTCCCTATCCGTTGCAGAATAGCGGACCTCCGGACACTTGACCTTCCTGCTGAAATCCTTCCTTCGAAGAAGCTTCCTTCTTCCTATTGGGTGAGGAAGATTGTCATTATCACGTTGCATTGAGCACCCACCAATAGCTATGCCACTGGCGTCAGTGTGTACTTCCCACTCCGTATCGAAATCAGGCACTGCTAAAACTGGGGTTGTAATGAGTTGACTTTTTAATTTTGCATAAGCGTTATCATGCTCAGGTTTCCAAATGAGTTTAACATTTTTCTAATGAGCTCAGTTAACGGTGCTGTTGTACTTGCAAAACCCTCAATGTGGCGACGGAAATATCCGGCTGCCCCCAGAAACCTTCGAACATCCTTCGCTGTCTTAGGTGTAGGCATGTCAGCAATGGCACGACAGGAGTCGGGGGTCAGGTCGGATACCATCTGTGCTCACCTGGAATCCAAGAAACTTGAATTTCTGAGATGCCAGGGTGCACTTACTCACATTAAGTTTGAACCCCGCCTTATTTAACAGTGTCAACGTCTCAGTCAAATCTCGCAAGTGCTCATCAAACGTCCTGGAGTAGATAACCACATCATCCAGGTACGCTAATGAGTGCCTTCCCAATACTGGGTTTAAGATGTAATTTATTGCCCTCTGAAATGATGAAGGCGCTGTCTTTAACCCGAAAGGCATCCGCTTGAATTGATAAGTATGAACCCCCATCAGAGAGGGCGGTCTTCTCTCTATCCTTCTCAGCGACTGGGATTGCCCATCCTATCTTGAGGATCTATCTTGAGATGATTTCGGGGCTTTTAGTGTCCCCACGGCCCGGTCCTCGACCAGGCCTCCACCTCCAGGAAGAAGCCCGTGACACCTGACAAACACCCAGGTACCTATTTTACTGCTAGGTAACAGGGGCATAGGGTGAAAGAAACTCTGTCCATTCTTTCTCGCCGGCGCCTGGGATCGAACCCAGATCCACAGGATCACAAGTCCAGCGTGCTGTCCGCTCGGCCGACCGGCTCCCAATACGCAGATTTCGCATCCAGAGTGGAAAAGTATTTGGCTGCAACAAACTGATCTATTATTTCTTGTATCCGTGGCAAAGGATACACATCACCTTTAGTAATTTCGTTGATCTTTCGGTCGTCAACACAAAACCTATAACTACCATCCGGTTTACGAACCAACACTACTGGCGACAACCATGGTGATGTACTAGGCTCTATCACATTCTATCTCAACATCTTCTGACACTCATTCCTAATTACTTCCTTCGCCCGTTCCGGAAGCCTCCATTGACGGGTGTAAATAGGAGGATGATCACCTGTAGGAATAACATGCTTGATCCTATCCAGAAGCCCGATTTGATCGTCTTCTGTTGCAAACAGTCTAGGGAATTTACGTAAAATTCCTCTCAAAAGTTTCCCATCTGACTGTTGCACATGTTGCAAATCCAGAGCCGAGATTAACTTATCCACTTCCTGAGAATTACTACTTTGCCCTGTCTCGGTCTTGTATTTCCCCTGTGTACTACTATCTGTAACATTCAACGCACTACATTGTACTAAGGAGGCTGGCATCTCCTCCTGGCTTTGATACTGAAAAAATCCTGTATTTTCTACAATTGTAGCCTGAGACACCCTATCACCTGCCCTGAAACGATAGGGTTTGTGCGAGAGATTGACAAGTGGAATAAGGGCACCTTTATCAAGCACTGTGATCAAATGATGAGGGATCAACAACCTGTCACATCTCCCAGCCACCTGAAGGGTGGTACCTGGTGCAATGTGACGTCTCACTGATATTTTAATGAATTTAATTGAATGGGGTGGGCAACATTGTATCACCAAGGCATGTAACCCACATGATTTCTTATCTGTGTCTGGAAGAGACTTAAACAAAAACTTAGGGTAGTGAATGTTGTACTTCTGTTTCTTGCTAATGGAAGCAATTACTGGAGGAAGATCTACCATTTTAATGGGATAAACTACCTGGCCCAACTTCAATCTGCACTTCCTTGCTCCCTCTTGAGCAGACAAAGAAAAGTTAACTCGTCCCAGAAAATCCATTCCCAATGAAATCTGACCAGGGAAAGCACGATTCTCGACAATCGTGCAATTGTGTGGGTAAGCTTCCCTCTTACCCACTTCAAAATTAAGAGTACCCTGGCCCAAGATATTAATATGTTGACCATTCACTGCTGTTAAATGCTTCCCACAACGCTTAAGGCGTGTCTCTTTAAGTGTGCTGAAGGCTGACTTTTTAATGAGAGTTGCTTGACTTCCGGTGTCCACAAAAACTGTCAATCTCACACCTTCCACCTTCATCTCAAACGTAGGTCTGCCAGCCAACGTACTGACCTGTTCTGGGTCACCCTTGACCAGTGTGCTCGTGCACACATACCGTAATGGCCTCGGCCATGACACCTCCAACAAATTTCATCACCAATTTTACGCGTCCCAGAAGCCCGCTGGCTACATTTCCCAGCAACTTCTGTAGAGGCGACACTAGGAATGGGGGTAGGGAGGGAAGAGGGGTGGAGGGGAGGTGAGGAGCAAGGTGTAGGATTAAAGGAGGGGGTAGGGTGGGCAACCGGAGGGGTTGGTTGGATGGGTTGGGGGGATAGGTGGGAGGGTGAGGGCAGGCCGGGGGTGGGTTGTGGAGGGGGTTGTAAACATGGAGTTGTAAGGGTGGGAGTTGAGAGGGAAATGTAGTTTTCCACAATTCCAATAACGCGTCGACAAGGGTTTGGGTGGTATTTGGCTGGGATTGGTATGGGTCTGCTAGGGATTGTGGTGGACATGGGTTGGCCTGGAAGTAAGGTTAGGGAACGGGGTTGTAGGTAGGGAGGGTTTGAGGTTGGGGGGTTGTAGGCAGGAAGGGGAGCCTGGGTAAGGAGGGTATGAGGTTGAGTGTTGTAGGCAGGGAGGGGTGCTTGGGTAAGGATGGGGTATTGGGGAGGGTGCGTCTGCATACATTGTCCATTCATTGATAAAAACCATTTTCACCCGAAAACGTAACTTCAAGACCCGTCGTCGGATCAGGGTGAAATTTTAACACACGATTCGGTTTCATCAATAACCTCTAGTAAAAACACAAAACGTTTCCTAACCTCAGTCCTTGGAAAAATGTTCCGTGTGTCCAAACCGGAAGTACCATTTATTGCCACCCTTCCTAATCGATTTCTCGAGCCCCAGTGAGGACCGTCGCCCGTTTACAAGGCGATGACAGATGACGGCGGCAGAATTTCGCTGACTGCGCTCCACCAATGAATGAATTTCTTTAGTCATATTATCCTCTTCTCTCATTCGTAGTATTTATATGCGGACAGATGGAAATACGGAACCGGGCATCGACAACCATTTATTACTTGTGAAACAAATCACTGTATACGATGTTGAATAAAAAAATACATGCGCAATTATAACTACATAAAAAGGTTACGTTAATTGTTAATTGATCGAAACTACTAGAATGAACTTGATAAAATGTAATTAATTTTCACTATATTTATTTGACACTCGAAGATGACTGGTAACGCAATTATAAAAAAATAAAGTAAGAATGTCTTGTCTCTAAATGCAAGACCAATATAAATCTTAGAAAAATATTGATAATTACCGCATTCTTGAACAAAATATACTGAAATTATACAGTGAATATTATTGTGAAAGGAACTACACTGAATTTATTGTAAATATTTTAGTTTAAACTCTGTTTTATTCATCAAAATAATCTAAGTCTTGTTGACCAGCGCATAATTAGTACAACACTTTACGTTAACTGAATGTCTTAACTATTTCTTTTGTAATTCTTAAACACACTAGGACTGAAGACGTTACTAGTACTTTAATACTGGCGCCATGTTTAAGACTTCAACAATTATATAATTCTTAACGCCCGACACTAACAACGGCGCTCAGAAATAATCATAAGTATTTATTAATTAAACAAAAATTAATGATAAATTACTTATTTACGTTACTTAATGAACTCGATGTCTACATTACACTTATTGACCGCCGGTCGCGTTGTAGAATACTGAGAGATTAACACTGATAGCCGCGACACTCACAGCTACCGAGTCGCGCTGAATCATAATTAAAAATTAGTAATTATTTTCCCAAAATTACAAATTAAATACTGGCGCATAGTTGACTTGTTACTTTACCCGAATATAACACTCACTAGACACTTGGACACTTGGGAGAGCGCAAACAATTACAGTCCGCTGTCTCACTGAGAGCCGAGTAAAACCGCTAGGAAAATTCAGAGTCCCAACGCTAATTCGCTTAAATGACCAAAAATTGACTTTTGGTCTCTCAAAGTTCTAACTCAGATCACTTTAATCGCACACTTGAATTAACACTGACGACCCGATGAACGTATGGCTAGAAACAAAACTAGAATTTATTCCCAAAACTGAGATTTTCCAAGCGACTTTGAAAAATGTCGTCACAAAAATTTTCCATGATTTTCATAAGTCTTTCACTGAATTCACTTTAATGCACTGCACTTCACTATACTTGAAAACAGTAAAACCACTCTCCTTAGTAATTCTCTCAGAGAATTAATACTGCACAACATGAAAACAAAAACTCCAGACTTAAAAATGTAAAAAAAATACTTAGAAAATAATAACACTTATATACGAGAATTACTTAAACAAGGAGGAACACTTAACTAACGAGGGGATACTTAACTTGAAAGGGAACTTAATATGCAGGGAACTTAATTTAGTACTTAAGGAAATCTCGATTTAACCTATAACCGTCCCGTCCCGGCCCGCCCTGTCGCTTTTCCAAGCCTTGGTAACCACATCCACCTAGATCCCAACAGTACAAAATAATCCAGTCCTTCGCAGTCAACGGTTAGACTAGATAGCGGAACAACCGACGGATCTAACTGTCTGACACCACCGTAATTCCGTTGCTAGAAAATCTACTAGACCATCCCTCATTGAACTCTTGGTACCTTCATGGCTGTACCGTAAAAATCTAGCGATTGGGTCGCCTAACACGCCCTCGGGGATAATAATTAGCGTCCTAATACTTCCCCACCCCGACAATTCGACACCTAGAATTGTTGCTGCGAAAACCACCACGCAGCACCCTTGTCCGTAGTTGCAGAGGGTCGAGTAAATATTACCCTTTCCAACTACCCAAGGCGTCCTCCACTCTAAACTGCCTGCTTAGCGCATACACTTAAGTGCCTGTAATTAAACTTACCAGCCCTTCACGACACTAGAATCGCCTACTCTATGAGAATCGCACCACATAGGATTACCGTCGACCTAGCTCGTTGCACCTGGCTGAACTCTCACCACACAGCATAACCGAACGGACAGGCGTGTGAGGCTTCAATAATCATCAAGAATTTATTGAAAACACCGCTGCTACCATTGTAATAACCCTGTGAACCTTTGTAATCTTTCTGAACGCTACCCTTGCTGTAACTTTCTTTCTCTACCCTTCCAATACCCAATACCAATATCCAATACCCCAGCTTAACACTGTTACAGTCCAGTATGACCCCTCACTGGACTGCCACGAATATAAGAGGAATATTAAATGAGGAAGGTACGTCAAGGACAAGGGTTATTAATTTATATAAAAAAATAATAATAAATCATTAGACACTGCCACCACCTTCCAAACATAAATGAATGTGTCTAAAATTATTGGTTCCCTAGGAAGGAAGGGACTCAATAATCAGGGAACTCAAAGGGTACGTAAATGAATCTTAATGGATTAATACTGTAATCTTACTGAACTGAACGGGAGATTCTAGAGCGACTTTACTATTCACAAGATGGAGAACACAGGGGAACTTCTAGCACAGCAAATTAAAATCACAAGAATGAATAACACCGTCATTAATCAAAGGGAACAGAGAACTAAACACAAATACATTAAAATTACTTTATTATTGGAACCCGTATATTTAAATCAAAATTGAAACATAGTCTACTCTATGTAAAAAAACCTACGAGGCAATGGAATGTAATACTAATATTACATAACTCAAGGGCACAATTACCTTCAATACTGCAGCTTGCCAAAGGATGTTGATTGGCTGCCCGCAGGTCACCTGACCTGTACCTCAGTTGAGGCCCCAAGGCACACTAACACTATTAAAAATGCTACCAGTGGGACAGGCTCCACCCCCTAGTTCCTAGGCCCAAATTAACTCCGCCTATCCCAAGCCTATGGCCAATGGATTTAAACATAACTAGGTGATCTAGAATCCGGGCCAATGGGCTGGACAGGCACTACCCTGTGAGGCCCCGCCTCCACAGGCCTACATGTCTTCAACCAATCCGGATCAGGCTTGACCATAAGGGTCAATTCCTCTTGGCAGAAACTCCAAAAACTGGGAAGGCACCAACGACTTTCCTGTGGGAATGCCGGCTGGGCACCCACGTGTAACTTGAGATCACAAGTTTATTGGCCCTGGGGTACTATTTTCAATTCGTCACTGGACAGATGGACAGGAGAGCGATGGGAGCAAGTGGCTTCAAACTGTTATTGACCACAAGGGTCAGACCATGACAAAAGGCAGGGATAACCCAAAGGGAGGGAAGGAAGCGAGGGAAGGGAAGGGGAAGAGAAAGGAGAAGAGAAAGGGGGAAGGGGAAAGGGGCTATGGTTTGCATATACCATTACACTCTCTCTCAGCTGGGTATCCAGTTGTGGTCAGGCTCCTCTTGATGATGAGTCCTGATGTGCCAGGTCTAGTGTCCTGGCGACAGACTAACATTAGAATGGCTAGTATGTCCTGGCGACATACTAACACCAGTGTGTTTGGTGTGTCCTGTCAACATAATAACTCCAGAATATCAACTGTATCCTGGCGACATACAAACTCTAGTATGTCTGGTATGTCCAGGCGATATATTTACACTATTATGTCTCTACTATAGATTGACCACTTTCTACTAACAATTTTAACCCAAAAAAATCCCTCCACCCACAGATTCCATGAGTTGGTAACAGCAACAACCCCAGCCCTAGATAAATGAAACCCATCTCGAGCATACATGTCATTTCTTCCATATAATTAGTCCCAGTTATTAATGAATGATATTCCATTTGATTTACTAAATTTTTGCAGTCGGTAATTGACCCCAAGTGCCGTCAACAACCATTCATTTCCAACTACCTTTCTTGGAAGAATGCCACCTATAATAATAATTAATAATAATAATTCACTGTGTTGCGGGACAGGAAGCCAGAGTGTATTCCTATATGTTTGCCTCAATAGAGGTTCCCTTCCAAAGGCCGAATTACTGACTCCGCCCAGGATGCAACCCCACAACAAGCTGACTAACTTCTGAATACCTACTAACTGGTGGGTGAACAGAGGTATTGGGTGAAAATAAATGTGCCCATCCATTTTTGTCCCGCCCGGGAATCGAACCCGGAATTCTCGATTGTGCGTTGCGAACGAACCGGACTGTACTTCCGGGACCCCATATATGATCGAGATTCCTTCCTTGCTCTAAATAAATTTTATGGCTGTCTTAAACCTCTGTATCAGTGCTCACTACTATCTCGTCCTACATAATTTCCACTGGTACTGATACAAATAATGAGTTTGTTCCCATTTCCAGCAATAATATTATTCATGTTGTCTACAATATCCTCAATCCTGCTCCAGGATATCAAACCTTTAACCTGTTTTCACTTTCTCTGGCATAAAAATTTCTATCTAAAAACCAAACCTCACCTGGGAATCACCAACAACCAAAACCCCTTGAGCTACTACCTTTACCGGCGCTCCCTTCGGTGCCTTTCCTTTCGAGCGAACTGCAGTCTTCCTACAGCACTCGTCTTCAAGCACGGTTAATGAGTTTGAGGTCTTTAGGACAGCTGTAGGCGGCCAAGTCAAAGTTATCTTAAGTCCCCTGTCCTTTGCAACACTCCAAGACGAAGGTTTCCTAATGCTTCTCTCCAACTTTGCTTCCTCTTGAAGATAGACATGTTGTTTTATCTACCTTAGCTCCTCTTGCAGCGATTCCGACTCTGTCTTCAGAGCTCCATATAGATCCATCAGTTCCCTCACTGCACCTTCCATTATTACTATGATAACACAAAGAATTAATAAATCACTGGGATAAGCGCTTCGAGTAATAAATCCCTGTGTCCTATGAGTAACGAGGGCCAGTCTTTAACGTCATTTACTGGTTAAATGCTGGTCGTTATTAAGTAAAACCTGCAGACTATGCTTCAGTTGAACTCCTCGAGATCTAAACGTTTGATCATTTAGATATCACGGCTCGAGGATACTGTACCTTTCGATACTACACTACAAACTCTGATTTAGTTGCCGCCACCTGCAACATCTACCCACTTAGTAAGTCCCTCAATTGACGGTGAACCAGGATACCGTCAATCAGGCATAAACCCCGAAAATGGATCCCCAGTTATCAGAGATGGAGGGATAAGATTTACGTTAAGTGTGGAATTAAATCAAAGTACAAAGGGTTTATCTGAGGAATTAAATAACTGCTTGCAGGCTTGCAGAGGGTGCGAGTCCCAAGCATGAGGCTTGAGCCCATCAATAGAAAGTATAATAACGGTTGGGGGAAATTCCACTAAACACCATCAATTCTAAACAAATTTTTATTAAACAAAGACTATCAATTAAAATAAAAATTAACATGCCGTATCTGAACACTTCCTAAACTGAATATATTCCTAACTGAGGCAATTGATAATTGACTACAACAAATAATTTTGGACTCTTCAACTTCAATAACTCAGACACAGATACCTTAAAATACCACAGCCAGGCCTAAATGTTCTGCTTCGGCTCCAGGGGAGCAGTCCACCTCCAGTTCCTACCCAGTCCACACTGACTTATTTCTTCACTGACCTCTGTGAGGCTGACCCTAGCTCAGTTGCCAAATTAATCTTTGAAGAAGAGTACTAACAAAAAATCCTGTACTCTTCACTGAAGGTGACTTATTATTCCGGAACAATTGGGAATTATCTAAATACATGACCCAGACTAATTATAATATTCAATAGCACTTGCATTTTACTAATTTACCTGAATTAACAAACAAGCTTGTAGTGATTATTATTACTAATTCTTTAATACTTGAATTATTACCCTAGTTTGATGACTCGACACAGGGCTCAGTGGCGCTACTGTTTTCTACAAATGAGCTCTAATTTCTCGAGGGGGGTGGGGGGTGGGGACGGATGACCCTTCCTAGCCTATTCAGGTAAACTACCAACTCACTCCATATTTTTACAAAAGGGCGTATCCTCCCTTCTCTTGAACTACAACATTTCATGTTAAATCTATGTCTTCTATATTAACAGTTCTACTGTTACATGTGTGTCTGTGTGTGTTGGAGATAGGATTGTGAGTGTGGGGAAAATAAGGAGGAAGGAGGATGTGATGTGAGAAGGGAAAAAAAGTAGGATAAATATGGGGGGAGATAGTGGGGATGTGTATTGTGTATCGGTTAGGGTGTGAAGAGAGACAGAGAAGGTTTCTTGGAATTAAGACAGGGAAATCCGCGAAGTATATATGGTGTAAAGCTCTTTACAGTGATGAAGACAGTGTAGTAGTAGCCATCTATCAGTCTCAGGAGACTATGGAGTTGCGCTCAGGTTGACGGTCTGGAGTGGCTTCTCTAGGGCGCAAAGCCAGGGTAGGTTGATACGGTGGAGAAGTTGTTATCCATGCAGCAGGTCCCCACCCCCCTTTCTACGGCTCCGAAAGTTTCCAATGAAAAGGCAAACGCCAATACGATTGCAGGTTAAATGCTGGTCTAAATGCTGCATTAAATGCTGGTTAAATGCTGGATGAGTCTCAATAACGTGGCTAAATTATGTTGACCAGACCACACAATAGAAGGTGAAGGGACGACGACGTTTCGGTCCGTCCTGGACCCCTCTCAAGTAGAGTGTGTCCAATCGCCAATACGATTGGTTCCAACGCCGTCGCAGGAACTGTCAAAGCGAGGTTGAAGACAACAGCGAACTGCCCTAGGGGCTCCAGTTCCGGAGTTTACTTCGAAGTTGGTAAAAGAAGGCACAGGGACTCCGAACACGGAGACCGCCGTGGTCAGGGTCGGAGAAGAACCAACCCAGCAAGAACAACCACAGCCTCCTGAAGCAGAGCTAGGGCCGCACAAGCCCCAGAACATGGACGTCGGGACCCCGCACCTACAGGTACACCTACATATACTGTCTTATCAGAAGACAGTGCATGCATTTGATAATTTGGGATGAGGGTAGATGGGAACGGTGTTCGTAGGGAGAGATAGGTAGGTATGTTGAGGGTATATGGGAGGAGACCTTTGCGGTTTTGTGGGACAGCTCTGTCCACCTGGTCGGCCTGGGGTAACCCATCTAGTAGCTCCACAAATGAAAGCCTAGGAAATCATTTTAAATTATGAAGATGCATTAACTATTTTCTAACCAACAGTATACCAAAGAAAGTGGTAGTAAACCAAACAAAGTCTAGCCTGAGAACATTGCAAAGCCCGGTACCACACGGTATAGTTCTCTCAACATTCGATTTCATTATTTCCCAAGTAGACATGTTCAGGAATATGAGCCAGTTTCATGTCATCCTACACTGACGACACCAAATTAAGCTTGAAAATTTCCTCGGGAGTAGATGCCAAAAATCGGAAACTAGTTTTTCAAACTAACTAAAAATAACACGAAGTTCAGCTGTGATAAATTCTAATTACTTTTGATTTGGGACAACAAAAGCCTTAAGAGGAGTCCTGAACACGAGACAGCTGTCTTCTTAGAACGGAATGACCAAGTCATTCTATGGAATAATGGGGTCAGAAAATCTGAAACTTTGAGAGCACAATAATGCAAGCATAAAACAGTCGGGTGAATAATGAGAACCTTCAAAACAATGGATGCAAGAACAATGATGTTAGTTTTCAAAACACCTGTCATGTCTCCTTTTAAGGCAGGTTAGGTTGCAGAGTTTTAAAGCATGCAGATTATTTAATGCACGCAAAGCATCACCGAAGCATTTAAACTACCAGAATCGAAAGCAGTCCCGATAGTTTATATGCTGTGCTCTTGGGAACAGAGATAAGAGAGATATTTACCTATTGAAGATTTCGGGAATCATTGTCCCCGCGGCCCGGTCTATGATATCAGGCCTCTTGATGGTTTGTCTGATCCCTCAGGCTATTTGATGCGGCTGCTTCCAGCCTGTCGTATAAGTCACCGTCTTGTTGATTTGGTATCCTTTGAAAGTGCTTTTGAACACTACGGGAGGTCTGCCAGGGTGCCTCTTAGTGTGCCAATTGTGCACACCTCTGCTCTTCAGTAGGGTTATTTTGCACATCCTGCCATGCCTACTGGTTTTATATGGTGTTATTTCCGTGTAAATATTTGGAATCAGTTCTAATGTTTACCACGTGTAAATGATTATGTATCTCTTCCGTCTGCGCTGTAGGGAATACCATTTTAAAATTTGGAAACTATCCCAATATTTAACTTTAGAGAGCACTAATGTCTTAAAAACGATTATCATTGGCATGGCAACTCTAGTTTTAAAAGTTCTTAGTATCCAGGCTGTCATTTTTCTTGCAGTTGCGACAGCAACTTTATTTTGTTCTTTAAAGGTAAGGTCTTCCGACATTATTACTTATAAATATTTTATATTTATTTTCCTTTTAATAGTGTGGTTTGACTGTTTTATATGTTATTTCTGATATGAAGTTTTTGTTTGTTCTATATTGCAATAATTGGAACTTGTCCTCATTAAACATTATGTTATTTTGTGGCCAATTGAAAGACTTGATTAATGTCAAATTGGAGATATGTCATAAAATATGCGTGGAATAATGTATTCTGAAAAATTGGGTTCCAAACATTCACAACGAAATTACCGCAACGGAGATTTGGTAGAAAATGTAAAATATATCAATGAAACGTTCTTTATGCACAATTAGACTTTCAATCTTCTGCCAGCATATATAAGAATTGTCGTTGGAACAACAGCACTGGTTTTCAGGAGAGAAGTGGAAAAGCTTCAGTTTCCAGATTCTCCCTGGCTGAAATGGCTATGTGGGAGTTGAGTCTACGAAGACAAACAGCCTCACACACCAGTCAATCATCAAGAAAGACTGGTCACAGGCCAGGCTGAGGGAGTAGAACTCGGGAGGGAGTAGAAATCCTCAGCTGATCAACAACAGGTAAAAAGGTAAAAGAGCCTACCCTGATCATCACCAGGGATGGATTAACAACGCCTTTTTCTCACACTCGCTGTCCTGATGCTCTGACTGTGCTCTACCTCCTACCTGACACTGATGGCGCTTTTATTTGGTAAGTTGATTGGCTCATTTGTAAACTTTGATAGTTCTGCCGTATCTTTGACTCACCTTTTGTTCAGGGGTTCCGCAAATGACAACCAGAATCTACCAGTTATTTTCGAGGCAGATCTCATCGCAGTACTGCTGCATAAATTGGTGGCACGAGCATGTTAGGGAAGAAGATGGTGTATGGCGTTAGTGTGATGTACTGGGCTCAGGCTGGCTGGGGAACGGTGTTCAGCACTGTGTGCTTCATGTATTCTTGAGAGAGGGTCAGAGCCCCAATAGGGGCACTAAGAGACCTCAGGGACGACAAAAAGGAATAAAGGGTGACAAAAGAAGCCTCAGGAGCGACAAAACAGACCTCAGTGGCGACAAAACAGGCGGGGGGGGGGGCGACAAAAGAGGCCTCAGGGGCGATAAAAGGGGCGACAAGAGGCCTACGCGGTGACAAAAGAGGCCTCAGGAGCGACAAAAGAAACCTAACGGGTGACAAAAGAGGCCACAGGGGCGACAAAAGATTCCTCAGGGGGCGACAAATGAGGCTACAGAGGCGACAAGAGGCTAAAGAGCGATAAAAGAGACCTCAGGGTCGACAAAAGAGGCCTCCGGGGCGACAAAAGAGGCCACACGGGCGACAAGAGGCCTAAGGGGCGACAAAAGAGACCTCAGGGGCGACAAAAGAGGCCACAGGGGCGACAGAAGAGGCCTCAGGGGCGACAAAAGAGGCCTCAGGAGCGACAAAAGAGGCCTCAGGGCGACAAAAGAGGCCACACGGGCGACAAGAGGCCTAAGGGGCGACAAAAGAGGCCACAGGAGCGACAAAAGAGGCCACAGAGGCGACAAAAGAGGCCTCATGGGCGACAAAAGAGGCCTCAGGGGCGACAAAAGAGGTCTCAGGGGCGACAAAAGAGGCCTCAGGGCGACAAAAGAGGCACAGAATGCTGACCACTCTGAAGTGTAGTCTCGTCACGTCGGTTCACAGCGTTCAAACTCATCTGTTTATAAGTAGTTATATAAAACATTTAATAATATTACACATTATGCTTTCAATTTTAATAATTAGTAAAATATAACTTGATTTGTGTGGTAAACCATAATAAATACACAGTGTACCAGTATTAGTTGTGTATACATGTGTATGTTTCAGCAACTGAATTATGAGTGTGTATATGTAAGTGTTTTTATTATGTGTCGTATTATGTGTAGGGACCAAATTTTACATAAAATGCATATCTATATACTCAAATTCATATACCTCATTTACCTAAGGGCGACTAACACTAGTGGCCTCGACGAGGACAGGAAACCGGCGGCATGTGGAAGGTCCCTCTCATTTGCCTTAGTTCTAGGTATATTTTAAAACTCAACTCAGTTTTGGCATTAACAGCTTCGGCGGGTGTGCGGTTCCATGGGTTAATAACCCTCTAGGTGAAAAAAGCATATATATATATATATATATATATATATATATATATATATATATATATATATATATATATATATATATATATATATATGGTAAGGCCTATATATCTGTAGGGTAAGGCAGGTCCTAGTCAACAACGGCTTCTCCAATGGTTTCGTCGAAGACATCATAAGAAGGAAAGTGAAACGCCATGCAACCTCTGAAGAGACAACTAACACAACACCTATACCCCCTATTAGACTATTTTACAGGAACTTCTTTTCCACACCTCATAAAACAGAGGAAAGGGTCCTGAAAGATATTGTTAATAGAAACGTTATCCCTACAGACAAAAATCAGAGGATACAACTTACGATTTACTATAAAACCAGAAAAACGGCCAGCCTACTCATGAAAAAACTCTCCAGACACAAAGCAGAACGCTTTAAAAAGAGACCAACGTCGTCTATGCCTTCAAATGCCCATTTGGGGACTGTAAGCTCCAAAAAACCCAGTATATAGGCAAGACAACAACATCTCTTTCTAGGCATTTAACGATGCATAAACAACAGGGCTCCATTAAGGAACATATAATGTCTTCCCACAACCAAACCATCGCCAGAGAAATCCTAGTAAACAACACAGAAATCATCGATAGATACAGCGATAGCAGGCGCCTTGACGTTTGCGAGGCACTACACATTAAGAAGTCAACACCAGCAATCAACAGCCAATTAATGCACAACTATATTCTACCCACCTCAAGACTCCGCTCCAATATAGAAGCATCAAGAAATATGGACCAATAGGCTTTCTACAATCACTTCCATTTCAATACCCATTGTTTCGTGTTCTGTCTTGTGTTGATGAAATTAATACCCTATTAAATACCACCTCACCCCATCCACCTCACTCAAATGTAGATATAAACAAATCGGAGATATGTAAGTTCTATTCAGTTGTGTATGTGTAAAGTCTTTGAAAATGTAATAAGTTTTACGAAAAGCGCTCAAGTGTCGTGTCAGACTAGAAATAAAAATGAATTTTGGAGAATTGATTTTTGAATTACCTCCAACAGTGAAAAGAAATGTACGAAAGATTGAGAAAACTCGTGTTAGAATTATTAATCTTACTTTTTCGGTCATGTTTAATAATATATATATATATATATATATATATATATATATATATATATATATATATATATATATATATATATATAACTGAAAACTCACACCCCAGAAGTGACTCGAACCCATACTGCCAGGAGCAACGCAACTGGTATGTACAGGGACGCCTTAATCCACTTGACCATCACGACCGGACATAAGGAAGTGATAGCCGAAGCTATTTGAACCACTTCCCCGATGGCACTCGGATGGTAATCATTTGTATATAGTCCTGGGGACCATTCAGGCTTGTTTGCATTTGTGTTCCTCACGTGTGCCCCAAAGAATGATGTGATTTGATAAAATGCTATGCCCAAGATTACCATCCGAGTGCCGGCGGGGAAGTGGTTCAAATAGCTTCGGCTATCACTTCCTTTTGTCCAGTCAGGATGGTCAAACGCATTAAGGCGTCCCTGTACATACCAGTTGCGTTGCTCCTGGCAGTATGGGTTCGAGTCACTTCTGGGGTGTGAGTTTTCAGTTGTATATAGTTCTGGGGACCATTCAGGCTTGTTTGCATATATATATATATATATATATATATATATATATATATATATATATATATATATATATTATTAAATATGACCGAAAAAGTAAGATTAACAATTCTAACACGAATTTTCTCAATCTTTCGTACATTTCTTTTCACTGTTGGAGGTAATTCAAAAATCAATTCTCCAAAATTCATTTTTATTTCTAGTCTTACGCAACACGAGCGCGTTTCGTAAAACTTATTACATTTTCAAAGACTTTAGTTTACAAATACACAACTGAATAGAACTTACACATCTCCTATTTTGTTTATATCTACATTTGAGTGAGGTGGATCGGGTGAGGTGGCATTAATAGGGTATTAATTTCATCAACACAAGACAGAACAAGAGGTGGCATTAATAGGGTATTAATTTCATCAACACAAGACAGAACACGAAACAATGGGTATTGAAATGGAAGTGATTGTATAAAGCCTATTGGTCCATATTTCTTGATGCTTCTATATTGGAGAGGAGTCTTGAGGTGGGTAGAATATAGTTGTGCATTAATTGGCTGTTGATTGCTGGTGTTGACTTCTTAATGTGTAATGCCTCGCAAACTTCAAGCCGCCTGCTATCGCTGTATCTATCGATGATTTCTGTGTTGTTTACTTGGATTTCTCTGGCGATGGTTTGGTTGTGGGAAGAGATTATACGTTCCTTAATGGAGCCCTGTTGTTTATGCATCGTTAAACGCCTAGAAAGAGATGTTGTTGTCTTGCCTATATACTGGGTTTTTTGGAGCTTACAGTCCCCAAGTGGGCATTTGAAGGCATAGATGACGTTGGTCTCTTTTAAAGCGTTCTGCTCTGTGTCTGGAGAGTTTCTCATGAGTAGGCTGGCCGTTTTTCTGGTTTTATAGTAAATCGTCAGTTGTACCCTCTGATTTTTGTCTGTAGGGATAACGTTTCTATTAACAATATCTTTCAGGACCCTTTCCTCCGTTTTATGAGCTGTGGAAAAGAAGTTCCTGTAAAATAGTCTAATAGGGGGTATAGGTGTTGTGTTGGTTGTCTCTTCAGAGGTTGCATGGCGTTTCACTTTCCTTCTTATGATGTCTTCGACGAAACCATTGGAGAAGCCGTTGTTGACTAGGACCTGCCTTACCCTACAGAGTTCTTCGTCGACTTGCTTCCATTCTGAGCTGTTGCTTAGAGCACGGTCGACATATGCGTTAACAACACTCCTCTTGTACCTGTCTGGGCAGTCGCTGTTGGCATTTAGGCACATTCCTATGTTCGTTTCCTTAGTGTAGACTGCAGTGTGGAAACCTCCGCTCTTTTCCATGACTGTTACATCTAGAAAGGGCAGCTTCCCATCCTTTTCCATCTCATAAGTGAAACGCAGCACGGAACTCTGCTCAAATGCCTCCTTCAGCTCCTGCAGATGTCTGACATCAGGTACCTGTGTAAAAATGTCGTCAACATACCTGCAGTATATGGCCGGTTTCAAGTTCATGTCGACTAAGACTTTTTGCTCGATGGTACCCATGTAGAAGTTTGCAAACAGGACACCTAGGGGAGAACCCATGGCGACCCCATCTACTTGCTTATACATGTGCCCATCCGGGCTCAAGAAGGGTGCCTCTTTAGTTCAAGCTTGGAGTAGTTTCCTTAGGATATTTTCGGGTATGTCAAGAGGAGTACAGGCTGGATCACGATACACTCTGTCGGCTATCATCCCGATTGTCTCGTCCACAGGTACGTTGGTAAACAGCGATTCTACGTCCAACGAGGCTCTTATCCCTGTGGCCCGTGTGCCCCGCAGTAAGTCAACAAATTCCTTTGGAGACTTCAGGCTGAAGGCGCAAGGAACATAAGGAGTCAGCAGGCCGTTGAGTCGCTTCGCCAGTCTGTACGTGGGTGTGGGTATCTGGCCGATTGGCCAAAGTGGGTTTCCAGGCTTGTGTGTCTTGACATTTCCATACGCATATCCAGGTTTATATTCCCCAATGATCTTTGGCAGGTGGAGTCCTGATTTCTTGGCGTTCACAGTTTCGATCAGTTTGTTGACCTTTGCTTTCAATTCGGCTGTAGTGTCCTTCGTTACCCTTTGGAACTTAGTTTGGTCAGAGAGTATGAGGTTCATTTTTGCCAGATATTCGTCTTTTTTAAGAATGACATATATTGGCGACTTGTCACCTCTCCTGACAACTATCTCCTTGTTCTCACGAAGGCTTTTAGCTGCCGCTTTGAGCTCGGGGGACAGTATGGTGCTTCTGTAATTGCCTCGATTCTTTCCTCCTTCTGCAATAAGTTCTGCTTGTAAGGTATCTTTGGTAGAGACCTTCTTTTGTGTCTCGAGGTCGAATATGTCGTCCAACAGAATTTCCAACTCTACTTTCCGGGCCATCTCACTCGGTCTGGACATAACGTGACAGTTTATGCCCAGATTTAGGAGAGTGACTTGGTCCTCAGTGAGGTTAATTCCTGCAAGGTTCAGGAAGCCATCTCTTGGTCGTGGAATTGCCATAGGTCCTCCATATAATGTTGTTAGTTTCTTGATAATCCTTGTTTCAGTGCTGAGGTGATGTCGGTCTGTGAGGATGTCGAGGTGTTGTTCAATGCGGGTACGGATACTTTCGTCGATGTTGCTATTTCTCCACTCGTTTGTAGCATGAAGTAGTTGCGTTTTGTTGTCTTTGATTTCATTCTCTGCCTTGTATATCTGATCACGAATCAGATCCTGGCGATATTTTATCGTGAAGGCTTGATTCCCTGCTGCTGGGTCGTGCGCTTTAATATTAGTATATTTTGGTAGCAGTCTTTCCTGTAGACATATATTATTAAATATGACCGAAAAAGTAAGATTAATAATTCTAACACGAATTTTCTCAATCTTTCGTACATTTCTTTTCACTGTTGGAGGTTATTCAAAAATCAATTCTCCAAAATTCATTTTTATTTCTAGTCTGACGCGACACGAGCGCATTTCGTAAAACTTATTACATTTTCACAGACTTTAGTTTACAAATACACAACTGAATAGAACTTACACATCTCCGATTTTGTTTATATCTACATTTGAGTGAGGTGGATGGGGTGAGGTGGCATTAATAGGGTATTAATTTCATCTATCTAGCTAATAGCGTATTGCCTGGATAATAATGAAATGTCACATTTTGTCTGACTCACTTAGCACATATGAAGAGAAAACATTGAAAAACTGGCAAAGGTTAAAAACTCTGTGAAATCATATCTGTTATATTAAGTTTTGACTAGCTACAAGCTATGTTTGCCTTCTCTCTCTTTCTCAATATGGAAGTGGGTTGGTGTGGGTTATTTGTGTGGACTCGGGAGATATGATCACTACTTATAAGTTTCTCAAAGAAAATGATAAGCTATGTAAGGACCTTTTATTTAACACACACAAACACACACACATCCATGCAGTAGTGAGATTCCCCTTTGATGGCTGTGCACGTGACAATGTAAAATTAAAATGTGCAAAGATGATTCGGAGTGCTATTTAGTAGAGAAATGATACAAAATTGTGTTTATTGACTAGTGAGAGCCCGTAGCATGTATGGTGTGGAATATTGCGGTCCTTAACCTAGTCAAGCGATAGACAGACAGACAGACAGACAGACAACAACAATTGGTAGTGGCCCTCGTGTCTATTTGATTTGATAGAAGAATAAAATGAAGACTAGTAGTCCCTGTTTCTTAAGATGAAAAACTTTTAACTATAAAATTGAGTGACTGACTGACTGCTTTTCTGGACAGGTCTGCAAGAAATAATAGTAATGTAGGTAGGGAACATGTCTCCTCGGCTCTTTTATCTTCCACAAAGCCTTTCCTCCTATCTCAACCCTATTAGTTCATGCTCTCGTGTTTCACTTTTTGTTAAAACTAAATCTACACACGCGATATGAAATGTGAAAAAATCTTACATTATGCTATGTTAACAGTGCTTGAATAAAATTATTAAGAGTGCTAGGGTACTGTTGCGCACAGTCATCTCGCTAAGGCGTGTCGGCGACAGAATTGTCAAAAATAATGTACCTTGCATACATCAAATCTTTAGTGGTTTATGCGGCACCTCTGCTTGTTTTGATGACTGAAAGGAGTTTGATGATATGAATAGTAATTGCTGACATCGAGCATATTCTCAAAACATAGTTTCTGCAAAAAAAAAAAAAACATTAAATTAGATACGAGCTGTGATTTGAAAACAGAAGATGTGTGATGTGTGGCTTATTGTGTGGACTCTGGAGATATGATCTCCACATATAAGTTTCTCAAAGAAAAGCGGTAATATTTTTCTTTGTGTTTGGATGTAATGGCTAAACATGGATGACATTTTCAATAATGTTATTTGGTCATCCAACAAAGTTGATTTTCCACGTTATGTTACAATGTGTTACAGAGGCTAAAACTGGTAGACACTAATATTTTTATGGTAAGAGATGTAATGGAGATGTGCTAAGTCATACTTTCATTTAAAAATGACATTTTGGACTGCAAAAAGTTGATTTGCGTTACGTTACGTTACATTGTGTTACAGAGGGCTAAAACTGGTAGACACCAATATTTATATGGTAAGAGATGAAATGGGGATGGATAAGTCATACTTTCATTTAAAAATGTTATTTGGTCTGTAGAGATTTGATGATTTCCACGTTACGTTACAATGTGTTACAGGGTCTAAAACTTGCAGACACCAATATTTATATGGTAAGAGATGTAATGGAGATGGACTAAGCCTCACTTTTCGTTTCAAAATGACATTTTGGACTGCAAAAAGTTGATTTGCGTTACGTTACGTTACGTTACATTGTGTTACAGAGGGCTAAAGCTGGTAGACCGTAATATTCATATGGTAGGAGATGTAATGGAGATGGACTAAGTCATACTTTCATTTAAAAATGACATTTTGGACTGTAAAAAGTTGATTTGCGTTACATTACGTTACATTGTGTTACAGAGGGCTAAAACTGGTAGACGCCAATATTTATATGGTATGAGATGTAATGGAGATGGACTAAGTCATACTTTCATTTAAAAATGACATTTTGGACTGCAAAAAGTTGATTTGCGTTACGTTACGTTACGTTACATTGTGTTGCAGAGGGCTAAAACTGGTAGACGCCAATATTTATATGGTAAGAGATGTAATGGAGATGGACTAAGTCATACTTTCATTTAAAAATGTTATTTGGTCTGTAGAAATTTGATGATTTCCACGTTACGTTACAATGTGTTACAGGGTCTAAAACTGGTAGACACCAATATTTATATGGTAAGAGATGTAATGGAGATGGACTAAGCCTCACTTTTCGTTTCAAAATGACATTTTGGACTGCAAAAAGTTGATTTGCGTTACGTTACGTTACATTGTGTTACAGAGGGCTAAAACTTGCAGACAGTAATATTTATATGCTATGAGATGTAATGGAGATATTGTGTTTGGCTAAATGGGGTTCACATTTCAATAATGATATTCGGACAACAGCCAGAAAGTTGATCTCCAAGTTACTTAATGATGATATAATGCGATGCAAGCGTGTGCTAATATTTCATTGGTGTTTAGAATGTAAGGGCTATAGGAGATTGTCTAGACTTGCATAAATTTTCAAATGCTATTTATGTAGGCAGTAGAAAGTCTGTTTTCCCCATTACGCTACATTGACTGTGTTACAAGAACTGAAAATAGACATAGCCCAGCTATTTCACTATCGACTCATCCGGTCTTATTCACATCGATTGGTGTTTACATTTGGATGATGTAGGTCTTAAGAGACAGCCTTGAACTCGGGGATAATGAACAAGTCAATTTATTAATAGTATCAAGACTATGTTTTTCCACATTGTCTTATATATGTTTACTTTGCTTGGAATTTGTATGTGTGGAACATTGCTCACCTAAGGGAGTGAGAATGAATGACACATTTGAGGTATAGTGAGGACTGACCGTGATGTGTATGTTTTTTTGTTTTACCACAGTGAAATATGAAGCTACATTATGTTATGTCTACCAGTTGTTGAATAAACGTTACGTTACGTTATGTGATACAAGAACTAAACAAGCTTGTGGTATCTTTTTATTGTGTTTGGATGTAATGGCTAAACATGGTTTACATTTCATTATTCAGATATCGGACAGAAAGTTGCTCGTTACTCTTAAAATGTTATTTGGGCAAAGAACGAAGTTACCATATTGGTCACGTTACATTAATGATATTTGGGCAAAGAACGATGTCATCATGTTGGTCGTGTTACCTTACAAGGTTATGAGGGTGAGAGTGATGGGGGGCTCGAAAATTGACATTAGACGTCCATCCTCTGGTGCGCTGTCAGTCTAAGTGAAATGAAAAAAAGATACGTGAACAGCAGCGGCAGGAGAAAGGAATTGATGTTACTTTCCCCAACTATTAAATGATCTGGAGAGAGAGAGAGAGAAACCACTGACTGCTATGTATATCCCATGCAGTTGTGTTTACAACAAATTATGATTTGTTATAGTAATAAATTGAAGACCAGCTGGATATTCTTAAAAAATGATATTTGAGCAAAGAATGATGGTTGGCAGGTGAGGCCCTGCTGGTGGGAGTATGAACCTTGCCCCTCCTTAACAAATCCGCAGTGGAGGGAGAGCCATGCGTGGGTGAACATCTCCAAGACTACTCTGAAGACATCGAAAAGCCATTAAGGCAAATGGACCACACCCCTCCTCCTGGACTCTGCTCTCTCCTACCCTCCTCCTCTCCCATTTCCAGCTTCCTGTAGGGGGAACTAATGGATGTCAAAACCACAAATGGCCCCTAAGCACTCTCACGCCGAGGGGGAAGCCCCCTCACCCTTCCAACACCCCTCCCTCACCCATCCCCCACCCTAAACAACATATCCACCTATGTTGAGACCCCTCACACACACACAGCCTGTACATAGCGTACTTACTATCATCAAAACTATTATCTACACACAGGATTAAGTCTAAGGCAAACACACATACATATTTAACTACTCTTTCCACATATTCCACTCATATCCTTGTATTTCTCACTCTACCACATAGCCCACATACTCTCCTACACCCCCAACAACATGACCTCCCATCTTTCCTGACCACATACCCAAACACCGGATGCTCACACGCGTCCGACACGCGCCAAACTTCCGGGAAAATCCCCCCAAACCCTTTGTGACTAGACACCTGCGCGCCACCTGCCCAGCTGGCTCTATAGAGCCACCTGGGCAGATGGCGCGCGCGGTTCTAGTCACATATTACACTACTACCGTGTGGTACCAGGCTTTGAAATTATCTCAGGCTAGACTTTGTTTGGTTTACTACCACTTTCTTTGGTATATTGTTGGTTAGAAAATAGTTAATGCATCTTCATAATTTAAAATGATTTCCTAGACTTTCATTTGTGGAGCTACTAGATGGGTTACCCCAGGCCGACCAGGTGGACAGAGCTGTCCCACACAACCGCAAAGGTCTCCTCCCATATACCCTCAACACACCTTCCTGTCTCTCCCTACGATCACCGTTCCCATCTACCCTCATCCCTAATTATCAAATGCATATACTGTCTTCTGCTAAGACGGTATATGTTGGTGTACCTGTAGGTGCGGGGTGCCGACGTCTATCTTCTGGGGCTTGTGCGGCCCTAGCTCTGCTTCAGGAGGCTGTGGTTGTTCTTGCTGGGTTGGTTCTTCTCCGACCCTGACCACAGGCGGTCTCCGTGTTCGGAGTCCCTGTGCCTTCTTTTACCAACTTCGAAGTAAACTCCGGAACTGGAGCCCCTAGGGCAGTTCTCTGTTGTCTTCAACCTCGCATTGACAGTTCATGCGACGGCGTTGGAACCAATCGTATTGGAGATTGAACACAATCTACTTGAGAGGGGTCCAGGACGGACCGAAACGTCGTCGTCCCTTCACCTTCTATTGTGTGGTCTGGTCAACATAATTTAGCCACGTTACTGAGATTCATCCAGCATTTAACCAGCATTTAATGCAGCATTTAGACCAGCATTTAACCTGCAATCGTATTGGCGTTTGCCTTGCCATTGGAAACTTTCGGAGCCGTAGAAAGGGGAGTGGGGACCTGCTGCATGGATAACAACTTATCCACCGTATCAACCTACCCTGGCTTGGCACCCTAGAGAAGCCACTCCAGACCGACATCCTGAGCGCAACTCCATAGTCTCCTGAGACTGATAGATGGCTACTACTACACTGTCTTCATCACTGTAAAGAGCTTTACACCATATATACCTCGCCGATTTCCCTGTCTTAATCCCAAGAAACCCTCTCTGTCTCTCTTCACATCCTGACCGATACACAATACACATCCCCACTATCTCCCCCCATATTTATCCTTCTTTTTTTCCCTTCTCACATCACATCCTCCTTCCTCCTTATTTTCCCCACACTCACAATCCTATCTCCAACACACACAGACACACATGTAACAGTAGAACTGTTAATATAGAAGACAATAGAAGACATAGATTTAACATGAAATGTTGCAGTTCAAGAGAAGGGAGGATACGCCCTTTTGTAAAAATATGGAGTGAGTTGGTAGTTTACCTGAATAGGCTAGGAAGAGTCATCCGTCCCCACCCCCCACCCCCCTCGAGTGATTAGAGCTCATTTGTAGAAAACACTAGCGCCACTGAGCCCTGTGTCGAGTCATCAAACTAGGGTAATAATTCAAGTATTAAAGAATTAGTAATAATAATCACTACAAGCTTGTTTGTTAATTCAGGTAAATTAGTGAAATGCAAGTGCTATTGAATATTATAATTAGTCTGGGTCATGTGTCTAGATAATTCCCAATTGTTCCGGAATAATAAGTCACCTTCAGTGAAGAGTACAGGATTATTTGATAGTACTCTTCTTCAAAGATTAATTTGGCAACTGAGCTAGGGTCAGCCTCACAGAGGTCAGTGAAGAAATAAGTCAGTGTGGACTGGGTAGCAACTGGAGGTGGACTGCTCCCCTGGAGCCGAAGCAGAACATTTAGGCCTGGCTGTGGTATTTTAAGGTATCTGTGTCTGAGGTATTGTAGTTGAAGAGTCCACATTATTCGTTGTAGTCAATTATCAATTGCCTCAGTTAGGAATATATTCAGTTTAGGAAGTGTTCAGATACGGCATGTTAATTTTTAATTTCATTGATAGTCTTTGTTTAATAAAAATTTGTTTAGAATTGATGGAGTTTAGTGGAATTTCCCCCAACCGTTATTATACTTTCTATTGATGGGCTCATGCCTCATGCTTGGGACTAGCACCCTCTGCAAGCCTGCAAGCAGTTATTTAATTCCTCAGATAAACCTTTTGTACTTTGATTTAATTCCACACTTAACGTAAATCTTATCCCTTAATCTCTGATAACTGGGGATCCATTTTCGGGGTTTATGCCTGATTGACGGTATCCTGGTTCACCGTCAATTGAGGGACTTACTAAGTGGGTAGATGTAGCAGGTGGTGGCAACTAAATCAGAGTTTGTAGTGTAGCATCGAAAGATACAGTATCCTCGAGCCGTGATATCTAAATGATCAAACGTTTAGATCTCGAGGAGTTCAACTGAAGTATAGTCTGCAGGTTTTACTTAAATTAACGACCAGCATTTAACCAGTAAATGACGTTAAAGACTGGCCCCCGTTACTCATAGGACACAGGGATTTATTACTCGAAGCGCTTATCCCAGTGATTTATTTATTCTTTGTGCTATCATAGTAATAATGGAAGGTGCAGTGAGGGAACTGATGGATCTATGTGGAGCTCTGAAGACAGAGTCGGAATCGCTGCAAGAGGAGCTAAGGTAGATAAAACAACATGTCTATCTTCAAGAGGAAGCAAAGTTGGAGAGAAGCATTAGGAAACCTTCGTCTTGGAGTGTTGCAAAGGACAGGGGACTTAAGATAACTTTGACTTGGCCGCCTACAGCTGTCCTAAAGACCTCAAACTCATTAACCGTGCTTGAAGACGAGTGCTGTAGGAAGACTGCCGTTCGCTCGAAAGGAAAGGCACCGAAGGGAGCGCCGGTAAAGGTAGTAGCTCAAGGGATTTTGGTTGTTGGTGATTCCCAGGTGAGGTTTGGTTTTTAGATAGAAATTTTTATGCCAGAGAAAGTGGAAACAGGTTAAAGGTTTGATATCCTGGAGCAGGATTGAGGATATTGTAGACAACATGAATGATATTATTGCAGGAAATGGGAACAAACTCATTATTTGTATCAGTACCAGTGGAAATTATGTAGGACGAGATAGTAGTGAGCACTGATACAGAGGTTTAAAATAGCCATAAAATTTATTTAGAGCAAGGAAGGAATCTCGATCATATATGGGGTCCCGGAAGTACAGTACGGTTCGTTCACAACGCACAATCGAGAATTCTGGGTTCGATTCCCGGGCTGGACAAAAACGGATGGGCACATTTATTTTCACCCAATACCTCTGTTCACCCACCAGTTAGTAGGTATTCAGAAGTTAGTCAGCTTGTTGTGGGGTTGCATCCTGGGCGGAGTCAGTAATTCGGCCTTCGGAAGGGAACCTCTATTGAGGCAAACATATATGAATACACTCTGGCTTCCTGTCCCGCAAAACAGTGACTTATTATTATTAATTTTATATTATAGGTGGCATTCTTCCAAGAAAGGGAGTTGGAAATGAATGGTTGTTGACGGCACTTGGTGTCAATTACCGACTGCAAAAATATAGTAAATCAAATGGAATATCATTCATTAATAACTGGGACTAATTATATGGAAGAAATGACATGTATGCTCCAGATGGGTTTGATTTATCTAGGGCTGGGTTTGTTGCTGTTACCAACTCGGTGGAATCTGCGGGTGGAGGGGTTTGTTTGGGTTAAAATTGTTGGTAGATAGTAGTCAATCTATAGTAGAGACATAATAGTGTAAATATATCGCCTGGACATACCAGACATACTAGAGTTTGTATGTCGCCAGGACACAGTTGATATTCTGGAGTTATTATGTTGACAGGACACACCAAACATACTGGTGTTAGTATGTCGCCAGGACATACTAGCCATTCTAATGTTAGTCTGTCGCCAGGACACTAGACCTGGCACAACAGGACTCATCATCAAGAGGAGCCTCACCACAGCTGGATACCCAGCTGAGAGAGAGTGTAATGGTATATGCAAACCATAGCCCCTTACTCCATCCCCCTTTCTCTTCTTCTTCCTCTTCCCCTTCCCTTCCCTTCCTTTGGGTTATCCCTGCCTTTTGTCTCGGTCTGACCCTCGTGGTCAATAACAGATTGAAGCCACTTGCTCCCCTCGCTCTCCTGTCTATCTGTCCAGTGACGAATTGAAAATAGTACCCCAGGGCCAATAAACTTGTGATCTCAAGTTACACATGGTGCCCAGCCGGCATTCCCACAGGAAAGTCGTTGGTGCCTTCCCAGTTTTTGGAGTTTCTGTCAAGAGGAATTGACCCTTATGGTCAAGCCTGATCCGGATTGGTTGAAGACATGTAGGCCTGTGGAGGCGGGGCCTCACAGGGTAGTGCCTGTCCAGCCCATTGGCTCGGATTCTAGACCACCTAGTTATGTTTAAATCCATTGGCCTTAGGCTTGGGATAGGCGGAGTTAATTTGGGCCTAGGAACTAGGGGGGTGGAGCCTGTCCCACTGGTAGCGTTTTTAATAGTGTTAGTGTGTCTTGGGGCCTCAACTGAGGTACAGGTCAGGTGACCTGCGGGCAGCCAGTCAACATCCTTTGGCAAGCTGCAGTATTGAAGGTAATTGTGCCCTTGAGTTATGTAATATTAGTATTACATTCCATTGCCTCGTAGGTTTTTTTTACATAGAGTAGGCTATGTTTCAATTTTGATTTAAATATACGGGTTCCAATAATAAAGTAATTTTATTGTATTTGTGTTTAGTTCTCTGTTCCCTTTGATTAATGACGGTGTTATTCATTCTTGTGATTTTCATTTGCTGTGCTAGAAATTCCCCTGTGTTCTCCATCTTGTGAATAGTAAAGTCGCTCTAGAATCTCCCGTTCAGTTCAGTAAGATTCATTTACGTACCCTTTGAGTTCCCTGATTATTGAGTCCCTTCCTTCCTAGGGAACCAATAATTTTAGACACATTCATTTATGTTTGGAAGGTGGTGGCAGTATCTAATGATTTATTATTTTTTTTTTTATAAATTAATGAACCCTTGTCCTTGATGTACCTTCCTCATTTAATATTCCTCTTATATTCGTGGCAGTCCAGTGAGGGGTCATACTGGACTGTAACAGTGTTAAGCTGGGGTATTGGATATTGGTATTGGGTATTGGAAGGGTAGAGAAGGAAAGTTACAGCAAGGGTAGCGTTCAGAAAGATTACAAAGGTTCACAGGGTTATTACAATGGTAGCAGCGGTGTTTTCAATAAATTCTTGATGATTATTGAAGCCTCACACGCCTGTCCGTTTGGTTATGCTGTGTGGTGAGAGTTCAGCCAGGTGCAACGAGCTAGGTCGACGGTAATCCTATGTGGTGTGATTCTCATAGAGTAGGCGATTCTAGTGTCGTGAAGGGCTGGTAAGTTTAATTACAGGCACTTAAGTGTATGCGCTAAGCAGGCAGTTTAGAGTGGAGGACGCCTTGGGTAGTTGGAAAGGGTATTATTTACTCGACCCTCTGCAACTACGGACAAGGGTGCTGCGTGGTGGTTTTCGCATCAACAATTCTAGGTGTCGAATTGTCGGGGCAGGGAAGTATTAGGACGCTAATTATTATCCCCGAGGGCGTGTTAGGTGACCCAATCGCTAGATGTTTACGGTACAGCCATGAAGGTACCAAGAGTTCACTGAGGGATGGCCTAGTAGATTCTCTAGCATCGGAATTACGGTGGTGTCGGACAGTTAGATCCGTCGGTTGTTCCGCTATCTAGTCTAACCGTTGACTGCGAAGGACGGGATTATTTTGTACTGTTGGGATCTAGGTGGATGTAGTTACCTAGGCTTGGAAAAGCGACAGGGCAGGCCGGGACGGAACGGTTATAGGTTAAATCGAGATTTCCTTAAGTACTAAATTAAGTTCCCTGCATATTAAGTTCCCTTTCAAGTTAAGTATCCCCTCGTTAGTTAAGTGTTCCTCCTTGTTTAAGTAATTTTCGTATATAAGTGTTATTATTTTCTAATTATTCTTTTTACATTTTTAAGTCTGGAGTTTTTGTTTTCATGTTGTGCAGTATTAATTCTCTGAGAGAATTATTAAGGTGAGTGGTTTTACTGTTTTCAAGTGAAGTGAAGTGCAGTGCATTAAAATGAATTCAGTGAAAGACTTAATGAAAATCATGGAAAATTTTTGTGACGACATTTTTTTAAGTCGCTTGGAAAATCTCAGTTTTGGGAATAAATTCTATTTTTGTTTCTAGCCATACGTTCATCGGGTCGTCAGTGTTAATTCAAGTGTGCGATTAAAGTGATCCGAGTTAGAACTTTGAGAGACCAAAAGTCGATTTTTGGTCATTTAAGGCGTTGGGACTTTGAATTTTTCTAGCGGTTTTACTCGGCGCTCAGTGAGACAGCGGTCTGTAATTGTTTGCGCTCTCCCAAGTGTCCAAGTGTCTAGTGAGTGTTATATTCGGGTAAAGTAACAAGTCAACTACGCGCCAGTATTTAATTTGTAATTTTGGGAAAATAATTACTAATTTTTAATTAAGATTCAGCGCGACTCGGTAGCTGTGAGTGTCGCGGCTATCAATGTTAATCTCTCAGTATTCTACAATGTGACCGGCGGTCAATAAGTGTATACTATGTAAATATCGAGTTCATTAAGTAACGTAAATAAGTAATTTATCATTAATTTTTGTTTAATTAATAAATACTTATGATTATTTCTGAGCGCCGTTGTTAGTGTCGGGCGTTAAGAATTAAATAATTGTTGAAGTCATAAACATCGCGCCAGTATTAAAGTACTAGTAACGTCTTCAGTCCTAGTGTGTTTAAGAGTTACAAAAGAAATAGTTAAGACATTCAGTTAACGTAAAGTGTTGTACTAATTGTGCGCTGGTCAACAAGACTTAGATTATTTTGATGAATAAAACAGAGTTTAAACTAAAATGTTTACAATAAATTCAGTGTAGTTCCTTTCACAATAATATTCACTGTATAATTTCAGTATATTTTGTTCAAGAATGCGGTAAATATCAATATTTTTCTAAGATTTATATTGGTCTTGCATTTAGAGACAAGACATTCTTACTTTATTTTTTTATAACTGCGTTACCACTCATCTTCGAGTGTCAAATAAAAATTGTGAAAATTAATTACATTTTATCAAGTTCATTCTAGTAGTTTCGATCAATTAACAATTAACGTAACCTTTTTATGTAGTTATAATTGCGCATGTATTTTTTTATTCAACATCGTATACAGTGTTTTGTTTCACAAGTAATAAATGGTTGTCGATGCCCGGTTGCCGTATTTCCATTTGTCCGCATATAAATACTACGAATGAGAGAAGAGGATAATATGACTAAAGAAATTCATTCATTGGTGGAGCGCAGTCAGCGAAATTCTGCCGCCGTCATCTGTCATCGCCTTGTCAACGGGCGACGGTCCTCACTGGGGCTCGAGAAATCGATTAGGAAGGGTGGCAACAAATGGTACTTCCGGTTTGGACACACGGAACATTTTTCCAAGGATTGAGGTTAGGAAGCGTTTTGTGTTTTTACTAGAGGTTATTGATGAAACCAAATCGTGTGTTAAAATTTCACCCTGATCCGACGACGGGTCTTGAAGTTACGTTTTGGGGTGAAAATGGTTTTTATCAATGAATGGACATTGTATGCAGACGCACCCTCCCCAATACCCCATCCTTACCCAAGCACCCCTCCCTGCCTACAACCCTCAACCTCATACCTCCCTTACCCAGGCTCCCCTTCCTGCCTACAACCCCCCAACCTCAAACCCTCCCTATCTACAACTCCGTTCCCTAACCTTACCTCCAGGCCAACCCATGTCCACCCCAATCCCTAACAGACCCATACCAACCCCAGCCAAATACCACCCAAACCCTTGTCGACGCGTTATTGGAATTGTGGAAAACTACATTTCCCTCTCAACTCCCACCCTTACAACTCCATGTTTACAACCCCCCCTCCACAACCCACCCCCGGCCTGCCCTCACCTTCCCTCTTATCCCCCCAACCCCTCCGGTTGCCCACCCTACCCCCTCCATTAATCCTACACCTTGCTCCTCACCTCCCCTCCACCCCCTCTTCCCTCCCTACCCCCATTCCAAGTGTCGCCTCTACAGAAGTTGCTGGGGAATGTAGCCAGCGGGCTTCTGGGACGCGTAAAATTGATGACGAAATTTGTTGGAGGTGTCATGGCCGAGGCCATTACAGGTATGTGTGCACGAGCACACGGGTCAAGGGTGACCCAGAACAGGTCAGTACGTTGGCTGGCAGACCTACGTTGGAGATGACGGTTGAAGGTGTGAGATTGACAGTTTTTGTGGACACCGGAAGTCAAGCAGCTCTCATTAAAAAGTCAGCCTTCAGCACACTTAAAGAGACACGCCTTAAGCGTTGTGGGAAGCATTTAACAGCAATGAATGGTCAACATATTAATATCTTGGGCCAGGGTACTCTTAATTTTGAAGTGGGTAAGAGGGAAGCTTACCCACACAATTGCACAATTGTCGAGAATTGTGCATTCCCTGGTCAGATTTTATTGGGAATGGATTTTCTGGGACGAGTTAACTTTTCTTTGTCTGCTCAAGAGGGAGCAAAAAAGTGCATATTGAAGTTGGGCCAGGTACTTTATCCCATTAAAATGGTAGTTCTTCCTCCAGTAATTGCTTCCATTAGCAAGAAACAGAAGTACAACATTCACTACCCTAGGTTGTTGTTTAAGTCTCTTCCAGACACATAAGAAATCATGTGGGTTACATGCCTTGGTGATACAATGTTGCCCACCACATTCAATTATGTTGACCAGACCACACACTAGAAATTGAAGGGACGACGACGTTTCGGTCCGTCCTGGACCATTCTCAAGTCGATTGTGAGAATGATCGACTTGAGAATGGTCCAGGACGGACCGAAACGTCGTCGTCCCTTCAATTTCTAGTGTGTGGTCTGGTCAACATACTTCAGCCACGTTATTGTGACTCATCGCCTGCACATTCAATTATATTCATTAAAGTATCAGTGAGACGTCACATTGCACCAGGTACCACCCTTCAGGTGGCTGGGAGATGTGACAGGTTGTTGATCCCTCATCATTTGATCACAGTGCTTGATAAAGGTGCCCTTATTCCAGTTGTCAATCTCTCATACAAAACCTATCGTTTCAGGGCAGGTGAAAGGGTGTCTCAGGCTACAATTGTAGAAAATACAGGAATTTTTCAGTATCAAAGCCAGGAGGAGATGCCAGCCACCATAGCACAATGTAGTGCGCTGAATGTTACAGATAGTAGTACACAGGGGAAACACAAGACCGAGACAGGGCAAAGTAGTAATACTCAGGAAGTTGATAAGTTAATCTAGGCTCTGGATTTGCAACATGTGCAACAGTCAGATGGAAAACTTTTGAGAGGAGTTTTACATAAATTCCCTAGACTGTTTGCAACAGAAGACGATCAAATCGGGCTTCTGGATAGGATCAAGCATGTTATTCCTACAGGTGATCATCCTCCTATTTACACCCGTCAATGGAGGCTTCCGGAACGGGCGAAGGAAGTAATTAGGAATGAGTGTCAGAAGATGTTGAGACAGAATGTGATAGAGCCTAGTACATCACCATGGTTGTGGCCAGTAGTGTTGGTACGTAAACCGGATGGTAGTTATAGGTTTTGTGTTGACTACCGAAAGATCAACGAAATTACTAAAGGTGATGTGTATCCTTTGCCACGGATACAAGAAATAATAGATCAGTTTGGGGCAGCCAAATACTTTTCCACTCTCGATGCGAAATCTGCATATTGGGCAATCCCAGTCGCTGAGAAGGAGAGAGAGAAGACCGCCTTCTCTGATGGGGTTCATACTTATCAATTCAAGCGGATGCCTTTCGGGTTAAACACAGCGCCTTCATCATTTCAGAGGGCAATAAATTACATCTTAAACCCAGTATTGGGAAGGCACTTATTAGCGTACCTGGATGATGTGGTTACTACTCCAGGACGTTTGATGAGCACTTGCGAGATTTGACTGAGACGTTGACACTGTTAAATAAGGCGGGGTTCAAACTTAATGTGAGTAAGTGCACCCTGGCATCTCACAAATTCAAGTTTCTTGGATTCCAGGTGAGCACAGATGGTATCCGACCTGACCCCGACTCCTGTCGTTCCATTGCTGACATGCCTACTCCTAAGACAGCAAAGGATGTTCGAAGGTTTCTGGGGGCAGCCGGATATTTCCGTCGCCACATTGAGGGTTTTGGAAGTACAACAGCACCGTTAACTGAGCTCACTAGAAAAATGTTAAATTCATTTGGAAACCTGAGCATGATAACGCTTATGCAAAATTAAAAAATCAACTCATTACAACCCCAGTCTTGGCAGTGCCTGATTTCGATACGGAGTGGGAAGTACACACTGACGCCAGTGGCATTGCAATTGGTGCGTGCTTAATGCAACGTGATAATGACAATCTTCCTCACCCAATAGCATATTTCAGCAGGAAGGTCAAGGGTCCGGAGGTCCGCTATTCTGCATCGGATAGGGAAGCTTTGGCTGTGGTAGAAAGTGTCAGGTACTTTGAACCGTATCTTTTCCAACGTTACTTTGTCATTTATACAGATCACAGGGCTTTAACTCATATTTTTAAGAAAAGAACTAAGTGCCCTCGCATGTCACGTTGGTCTCATGAACTAGCTGCTCACTCATTCCAAATACTTTACAAGCCTGGCCCATAACATGTTGTACCAGACACCTTGAGTAGAAACATTGCTACTATTAATGTAAATCTTAATATTGAAAATATTTCCAGTGAGAAAATGCGAGAATTCGAGATGAACGAACCGAGGTGGAAGGAAATTATTGAACGTTTGGAGGGAGGAAAATATCCGTCGAAGAAACGTAATCTAGCGATTCATGATTTTGAAATGAGGGATGGGGTCTTATTTTATGTAAAGGGACAGAAGGATCGTGCAGTTTTTCAGCTGGTTATCCCAGATGTATTGAAGAAGTCGGCGCTGAAACTCGCACATACGTCTAAGATTGCAGGTCATCCGGGGATTTTTAGAACTCACATGAAAGCCAAGTCACTCTTTTTCTTCCCCGGTATGTTAACAGCGGTCATTAACTTCGTTAAGTCCTGTGGTCACTGCCAAAGGAGGAAAGGTACCCTTAAGGTACAAGCTCCATTGCAAGAATTCCCAGAAATTTTGGAACCTTTAGATCGGGTGGGGGCTGATCTGATTGATCTGCATCACAGTCATTCAGGAAACCGTTACGTATTGGTGTTGGTAGACCACCTGTCCAGGTACACCACACTGATTGCATTGCCTCAGAAAGATTCACGAACTGTTGCAAAGGCGTTCTTAGATAGGTTCGTCACTGTATTCGGTCCCCCTAAAGTGTTAGTTTCTAACCGAGGTCGGGAATTTAATGGAAATATTTTTAGAGAAGTATGTAAAATTGTAGAAACCACTTCAGCATTCACTACGGCTTATCACCCTCAGGCTAACGGCATGACAGAACGGACGAACCGGTCAGTTAAAGATATGCTTGCAATTCTTGCAGAGCATGATGCGAATGCGTGGGACGAACAGCTCCTCTTTGTCCAGTTGGCTCTGAACACTGCCATCCATCAGTCCATTAACACCCATCCCCTTTTGCTGTTCACAGGTCATTCATGTAATTTCCCGTCAGGTCTGCTTAACAATCATAATATTGTATATGGGGAAGATTACCCATCAGAAGTTTTAAATAAGATGAAAAATGCATGGAGAATTGCAGCTAGGGTTTCCAAGACAGCACGAGACCGCTATGCTCAGCATTATGACAAAAAGGTACGACCTCTGGAGTTGAAAGTCGGGAGTATTGTGTTGAGAGTTAATGAGGCGGCTCCCGCCAATCAAAGTAGGAAACTTGCACCTAGATGGCGTGGCCCTTACCGAGTAATTGAAAGGAAAGGTCCGGTTAATTTTGTTATTAAAGGTATTTTTGAACACCAAGTTGAGAGAAAGATTCATATTAATAAATTAAAAACTTATGATGCATGGGAGGAACTAGAGCTGCCTTCAGTGAGTCTAATTCCTAACCTGTCTAATGATGCAAGTGCTGAGTCAGATGATGAGGATGACCTTCAGTCAGATCTCATCAGTAGTCAAGTTCAATCTTGTCACCCTATGGTAACAAGGTCGCGGGCTGTACAGTAAATTGTTAATGATCTCCCCTAGTCAGGTTTAGTAAAAATCATAATAATTATCCTGTAGAGGCAATGGTGTGTATTTACTGATGTACATGACTCAGGTAGCATACTTACCGTGCTCTGGGGTCTTCCAACTTCCTATACCTCAGAGTAATATCCATGCTTCCGCCATTTGTTGTTGTCTGTCTTTCTCAGGTCTGATGGTACACCAGTTCCAGCCTCCCAGTCACACGTGAACCAAGGATCGAGATGAGCAGGTCTGGGGATGACCCACCTGGCTGATAAGATCGGGGTCTGAGGCACGTTACATAAAGTCCTCCCCCTTGTGCCCGGTAACTCGTCAATTGGTTATCCGGAAGGGGTGACTGGTGTACAGTCACCCGGCCGACACCTCCCATCACTAACGCGGTTGTCCCAGTCCAGCCATACTGTCGTCACGGAGCAGAGTCCAGTCACCATCACAGCCGTGGGCAAGCTGTCTCAAAGTCACCAACCAAGCCCACCAGCCGCGTAGTCAAGATTGCGGGAAAACCGGAAGTGGAAGACGAGTGGTCTACGAAGAAGAACGCTAATTGCAACGACTTGTCAGCTCTCTCAAAACCTGCGGTTGCGTCGTCTGTGGAAACCAAGATGCAACGCGGTGGTCCCGGGTACGAACAGCACTACCCCTACAGAGTGCTGCTGAATCGCAAGATGAGGTACAAGCCTGTACCTTGGCCTAAGCTCAGCTGCACGAGGGGTTGCATGGAAGGTGTACCGGCCCAGTAGTACCGGGATAACAAGTAAACGCCGGTGGATGACGTCGTCCAGGAGCTGAAGCAGGTATGAAGCACCTGTCCTGTCACCATGCCACCCTCTTCAACGCCACTTGAACCTCACTACCAACGCGAGACATCGTGACACGTCGAAGCTGTGCCCTACTGTGGCAGCCATTGTTAACAACAATCCATCAAGACTGTATGGGGAGCGATAAGAAGAGGTGAACCCGGGATCCTGTTAGCGGGGTCCACCTGAGCTGACAGCTGTCACTCAAGTCAGGTGCGGGTAGTACGAGACCCCCTGTACTGTCCGTAGTTGGCCGAGGCCGGAAATGGAACTTCCAGATGACCAGGATCTTCAAGCAACATGAGGTAGTCGCCGGAATCTACAGCAACGAGATGTCACCAGAAAAGAACTATAGAACTTCTTTATAGAAAAGTTAATATAAAAAGGATGACGGTGTAAACTCGGAACAATTAGTTCAACTTTTAATTTCCCATCTGATAGTAAAGCACCTACACACCTTCGGAAACTTCTCTGGAACAGTATTAAATGTTGAAAACTAGAACTAGTGAAATAGAGAAATAAATCTAGAAAGTGAACATCTAGAAAATTGTTACTAGAAAATTATCCTGTCTCTAGATAAGTTGTATGAGTGAACTGGTTTGAGAACCACCTAGTAGGGTCTCTAGAAACGTTGATCTGTGGGGAACTTTATCTAGATTTTTCTAGATCCTAGATACTGATAGTTATATATATATATATATATATATGTTTAATTTTTTTGTGGTTTACTGAACAATAAGGGTGTGGTACACAGTCTGGAAAATGTGTTCACCCGCTGTTGTTGTGGACTCGGGTATGAACTCTGGGATATTAAGAGTTAAGGGACTCATATCCAGTGTGTTGTTGTTGGTTAAGAGACATGTCTGTGGACATTGATTTTTTTTTTTTTTTTTTTTTCTTTAGATTTTAAGGATCTAGATACGCTGTGGTGGGCAACTGCCACAGGTGTGGAGTGGAACACTAGGTCCCTGAGAGGTAGTGTTCCTCTATTTTGATATAATTTTTAAACAAATTTTAATGACATTGATTTTGTTTTAATGTTTCTATGTGATGTGCTGTGATGTGTTTGATCTTTATTCCAGGTGGAATACTAGGATAGCTGAAGGTTATCGGCTGATTTTAGCTAGTTGGTAATTGTTAGGTTTGGATTTTTCCACTTATTTGTTAATATATTAAAACAGGTATAGGATGTTTTGTCTTCCAGGTAGTTGGAAGGGTACAGGGCTGCATCCAAGTGGACAGCCAGGATTATAGGGACGGTCTCTGTCCTTATGTTTTATGTATTATTACTGTGTTTGTTATGTATGTATACATGCTGGGGCACACCTTTTGGGGGTGCCATTAATTGTTTTGGAGGATTGTATTGAATTAGCTAGGATTAGATAATTATTTTTGTTTTGTTGTGAGGCATTGGGTCATTTATTGTTGAGTTAAATGTTGTTTTTGGTGTTAATGATTAGGATAGGGCAGGATTTATGGATCCTGAAATTAGAATTTCGTGCTTTAAACTTCTTTACACACAAATTTCTTAATTTCCGAAGAGGAGGAGTTGTAATGGTATATGCACACCATAGCCCCTTTCCCCTTTCCCCTTCCCCCTTTCTCTGTTCTTTCCTCTTCCCCTTCCCCCTTTCTCTTTTCTTTCCTCTTCCCCTTCCCTTCCCTCGCTTGCCTTCCCTCCCTTTGGGTTATCCCAGCCTTTTGTCACGGTCTGACCCTCGTGGTCAATAACAGTTTGAAGCCACTTGCTCCCATCGCTCTCCTGTCCATCTGTCCAGTGACGAATTGAAAATAGTACCCCAGGGCCAATAAACTTGTGATCTCAAGTTACACGTGGGTGCCCAGCCGGCATTCCCACAGGAATGTCGTTGGTGCCTTCCCAGTTTCTGGAGTTTCTGTCAAGAGGAATTGACCCTTATGGTCAAGCCTGATCCGGATTGGTTGAAGACATGTAGGCCTGTGGAGGCGGGGCCTCACAGGGTAGTGCCTGTCCAGCCCATTGGCCCAGATTCTAGATCACCTAGTTATGTTTAAATCCATTGGCCATAGGCTTGGGATAGGCGGAGTTAATGTGGGCCTAGGAACTAGCGGGTGGAGCCTGTCCCACTGGTAGCGTTTTTAATAGTGTTAGTGTGTCGTGGGGCCTCAACTGAGGTACAGGTCAGGTGACCTGCGGGCAGCCAATCAACATCCTTTGGCAAGCTGCAGTATTGAAGGTAATTGTGCCCTTGAGTTATGTAATATTAGTATTACATTCCATTGCCTCGTAGTTTTTTTTTTTTGAGTAGGCTATGTTTCAATTTTGATTTAAATATACGGGTTCCAATAATAAAGTAATTTTAATGTATTTGTGTTTAGTTCTCTGTTCCCTTTGATTAATGACGGTGTTATTCATTCTTGTGATTTTCATTTGCTGTGCTAGAAATTCCCCTGTGTTCTCCATCTTATGAATAGTAAAGTCGCTCTAGAATCTCCCGTTCAGTTCAGTAAGATTACAGTATTAATCCATTAAGATTCATTTACGTACCCTTTAAGTTCCCTGATTATTGAGTCCCTTCCTAGGGAACCAGTAATTTTAGACACATTCATTTATATTTGGAAGGTGGTCAGTGTTTAATGATTTATTATTATTTTTTTATGAATTAATAACCCTTGTCCTTGATGTACCTTCCTCATTTAATATTCCTCTTATATTCGTGGCAATCCAGTGAGGGGTCATATTGGACTGTAACAGTGTTAAGCTGGGGTATTGAGTGAAGAGAGAAAGAGAATTACAACAGGGATAGCGTTCAGAACCTTACGAGAGTTCAGGGTTATTACAAGAACCCCGTTACCTAACGCCCAGTAACTCTGATGCTCTTACTGGTTGCCCAGTTGGTATCACAGTGAACCCCTGGAAGAATGGCAAGCAGTTGATATATGTGTGTAACAACCCTGGCTAACACCTACATTGACTTCAGTGTTGCACAACCAGGTGGCGTTGCCATTCACAGGGAATCAGCAAAATCCTGTAGGTACAGAGAACTGGATCACCAGTACAATTTTGTCCCCATTGCTTCTGAGACACTCGGCGCCTGAGGTATGAGTGCTACCAGTTTTTTGTAGGAACTGGGTTCAAGGCTAATTGAAACAACAAAAGACTCTAGAGCTACCAGCTTCCTTTTCCAGCGCCTCAGCGTGGCAATACAGACAGGAAACACTGCAGACACTGCATTCAGGGTTCCTGCGCGCCATCTGAGGAGCTGGAGGAACTCGACAACTTATGATAATCATCGTTGTCCCATATATGTACCTCCTTTTTTTTTAACAAAGTTTAAATAAAACAAATATATATGTATATATACAAAAGAATAGTGGTGGTAGAAGAAAATATTAACGTGTTCCGTGAGAATCCACAAGGTTTTCTCTGAATACTCTTTATTTTCTTCTCCGTGTCTATGGGTTCCCACATTTGCACCAGAGGTGGTACCCTCACAACTTTATATATATATTGTGACGATAATCTCTTCCAAGAGAGATTGAGCCAGCTCTTCCCTACTTCAAGTTACGCCAAAGATACAAGTATAAGATGCTATATTCAAGATACATCACCAGTAGCACAAAACGTTTTGACCAGGAGCCAAAACGTTTCCAAGATCCCCCCCACTCCACACGCCGGCTCGTCATCAAACCAGCTAACTACCCTTCACCAGCCTGCCTACTCTTGATTGGTGACTCGCCAGCCGCGCACCTGCACACCGCACCTCAGCGCCCTCTACCCGAGTCGACGTCTGAGCCTGACCAGCTGTCAACTTCAGAATATTCCTTGTGCTCTTAGCGTAGACATCTCTCTCTGGCATACTAGCTCATTAGCTCGTATACGAAGGGAGGTTTCAGCCATAGCCGATATTCTCAGCACCATTTTTACATTTTCTCTTTTGTATTATTGTGTCTCACATTGTCTTTGCAGTTCTTTATTATTTCATTGAATTTTTAATTCCCCGAGATTTGTCTTTATTTTCATTTATGTTTAAAGTAAGTATATTAAAGTTTCATTGTTCATACTTTGTGTTTTACGTGTTCCTCCCTCTCACTTACCACAGACAACAGGCAAGCAGTCTATATTTTTGTTTTAAGTGTGACCAGGCTTTGACATCTGCCATTGCAGGACTGCCGAACATCAACACTCCAACACTTTCCCGTCACAATATATATATATATATATATATATATATATATATATATATATATATATATATATATATATAATATATATGTCGTACCTAGTAGCCACAACGCACTTTTTGGCCTACTATGCAAGGCCCGATTTGCCTAATAAGCCAAATTTTCCTGAATTAATATATTTTCTCTAATTTTTTTCTTATGAAATGATAAAGCTACCCATTTCATTATGTATGAGGTCATTTTTTTTATTGGAGTTAAAATTAACGTAGATATATGACCGAACCTAACCAACCCTACCTAACCTAACCTATCTTTATAGGTTAGGTTAGGTTAGGTAGCCAAAAAAGTTAGGTTAGGTTAGGTAGGTTAGGTTGATGAAAAACAATTCATGAAAACTTTGCTTATTAGGCAAATCGGGCCTTGCATAGTAGGCTGAGAAGTGCGTTCTGGCTACTAGGTACGACATATATATATATATATATATATATATAATTTATATATATATATACATATATATGTATGTATGTATATATATATATATATATATATATATATATATATATATATATATATATATATATATATATTTAAGATAGGAAAACCAGGGATATACTGAACATCTTGTTTCAGAATCTTTACTTTAAAATGCATAACGTTTCGAATACTTCTCGTATTCATCATCAGATCTAAAAGAAAAAACAGAAATCACAATCAAATAGCTGGTAAACAAAGAACTCATACTGAATATAATTGCCTATCAAAGAAAGGAAAATGCTTAAAAAACAAAACACTTAAAGTGATCAATACAAATAAAACTTATTAACTGTCACATATATTAAAACTAATTTAAAATCCATTAAACCACAAGATGAAATTTATAACTACTAAAACAAACCATTCTATTAAACTTACGTGAAGTGATCAGAAATGAAACTTGATACCTAACATATAGATACTAAACACTATAACAAATATTTATATAATGACTACAAATCTACAAAAAATGTATGTAAAATACAAACAGAATAAACGACAATTATAAAGTACTAACCAAAATCTTATAAAAACTCAAATATTAAATAAAATTAAATACCAAAAAATGTATTATATATCCTAAATAAAAGATTGTACAATGTCAAGACTTGAAATAAGTAAGAAAGGGCAAAGACATGGTAAACTAAACAAAAAATTAAACTACCAAAATGAACTAAAAATCAAATTACAGGGCCTACTGTGCACTATACAGTGTACAATTGAACAGCTGAAAGGTTGCTATTTAACAGAGGCCGCCGCTCCTTTATATATAAGGATTCCATTACTCTCAAATCTGACTTGTCATTCATACAAGTGTCCAGAATTTTAAAATCAGATTCCAGCAGAAAATGATCAAACTCATAACAATGGTTTCTAATCTCCGAAAATGCTGGTTTAGACAATGGTAATCCAGTCCTAAAAGATAATCCCCGGTGCTCAAGTATCCTAATCTTAAAGTTCCGAATGGAACTCCCGACATATCCAGCATTACAGCTGGAACAATTATACATATATACGACATTTGAGCACAAGGGGGTAGGCACTTTATCTTTAAATTTAAAATAAGAGCCTATGGTATTTGTGTTGACAAAAATATATCTAAAGTCTACTTGAGGATAACACTGCTGCAACAGTCTCCTCAAACGACTCCTTACAGAAAGGCTAATACTGCCATAAAATGGTAATTTAATATATTTAAGATCCCTTTCCACTGTAATAATCCTACATGATGGGTGCAACTTCTTATTTAAGAAATTCCTTATAAACGTATAAACCATATGCAAAGGATAACCATTATTTGAAAAAATTTCACAAGAAAATTAATTTCCTGATCAAAGTTATTCCAATTAGAACATAAAACAAAGGCCCTATTCAGTAGAGTGTTAATTGCATTTTTCTTAAAAATATCAGGAACAAAGGAATTAAAATTTAAACCTAAACCAGTAAAGGTTGGTTTCCTAAAAACATTAGTGTTGAACCCATTGAGGTTATTCACTTTTACATCAAGAAACGACAATGAATTATCAACTTCACACTCTGCAGTAAACCGTATATTACTATGTTGTGCATTAAGATACTCTCTAAATTTCTCAATATGACATTGGTCCCTAAACAACAAAAAAGTGTCATCTACATATCTCCTGTACAAGACTGGTTTAAAGGCCGAAGGACAATTATCGAGCCAATTTATTTCGTGAAAACTCAAAAAAGCATTAGCCAGTGCAGGACCTAAATGAGACCCCATTGCTACTCCATCAATTTGTTTATAATAAATATTATTAAACATAAAGATGGAGTCTTTAACTGCTATTTCTAACAGTCGTCTAAATATTTTACTACAAAATCCAGACACTAAGTTAGTGTCAGCAAATAATTGACTTACACAGATGTCAATGGTTTCCAACAGAGGAATATTAGTAAAAAGTGATTCAACATCGAAACTGGCCATTATAGTTGGGAACTCAAAATTTAAAGAGGAAAGTTCATTTACAAAATCCTGAGAATTTCTCACAGTAAATTCATTATGCGTTAATGGTTCTAATAATGTAACCAGAAACTTAGCCAGTTTATAATTAAAAGTGCCAATCGCTGATAAAATAGGACGAATCGGTATACCTGTTTTATGAACTTTAGGTAACCCATATAAGATGCCAGGCTTAGAGCCAGTTGCAAGTAATTTAGTATAATCAAAAAGAGAGTCTTTCAAACTTTTTAAAACTCTATTCAGTTTATCCTCACATTTCAAAATATACGAGAATGGGTCTATATCAACCAACGTAAATTTAGAGGGGTCTTCTAACAACCTTTCCACCTTATTAACATACTCTAACTTGTCCAAACTACTATACCCCTACCTTTATCTGGCCTGGTAATGCAAATACTCCTATCATTCTTTAAGCCATTAATACACTCCAATTTCCTTTTGTCAAAAGGAGGGAATGTAGATTTATATTTACCAAAGTCGTTAAAGACTTCATGTGCTAAGGAGGAAACAGTACTGATGATATTGGTCCAACTATAATTTGTACCAGTCCTTAGGGTACAAGTTTTCAATGTGTTGCATAACCGCTCAAAACCTAAATAATGATTAACAAATTTAGGTTTTTTACACGTCAACCCGAAGTCTAACCCTAGAGAGAGAAGTTCTTTCTCAATGGGAGACAGAACTCTCTTTGAAAAATTGAAAACCACCTTATCAGGGTCCACCGAATTAAATGAAGGTATACCCAAGTTACGCAATTTCTTCTCGTGAATAAGTCTACATTTTTCAACACTTTTATCATTATAGTTTTCATATTTACATTTTAAGGATGCAAAATAAACCCAGGAAACCAAGATCTTGAATTTCTCCAAGTACACGTGCAATTCACTTTTCAACTTATTTACCCGCTTCTGCTTTTCAGAAATTCCAAAGTCCAACAATCTCAATAACCAAGAATTATATTCACTTGTCAACGCAAATTTGTCGGAATACACTTTAAACCTGAGGAATCTTGGGACCAAACGATGCGCCTTACAGGTTTGTAGAAATTCCAAATCCAAGTGATCCTTATATGTATATATGTATATATATATATATATATATATATATATATATATATATATATATATATATATATATATATATATATATGTCGTACCTAGTAGCCAGAACTCTCTTCTCAGCCTACTATTCAAGGCCCGATTTGCCTAATAAGCCAAGTTTTCCTGAATTAATATATTTACTAGAGTTTTTTTCTTATGAAATGGTAAAGCAACCCTTTTCTCTATGTATGAGGTAAATTTTTTTTTATTGGAGTTAAAATTAACGTAGATATATGACCGAACCTAACCAACCCTACCTAACCTAACCTAACCTATATTTATAGGTAAGGTTAGGTTAGGTAGCCAAAAAAAGCTAGGTTAGGTTAGGTTAGGTAGGTTAGGTAGACGAAAAAAACATTAATTCATGAAAACTTGGCTTATTAGGCAAATCGGGCCTTGAATAGTAGGCTGAGAAGTGCGTTCTGGCTATTAGGTACGACATATATATATATATATATATATATATATATATATATATATATATATATATATATATATATATATATATATATATATATATATATATATATATATATATATGTCGTACTTAGTAGCCAGAACGCACTTTTCAGCCTACTATGCAAGGCCCGATTTGCCTAATAAGCCAAGTTTTCCTGAATTAATATATTTTCTCTAATTATTTTCTTATGAAATGATAAAGCTACCCATTTCATTATGTATGAAGTAAATTTTTTGTTATTGGAGTTAAAATTAACGTAGATATATGACCGAACCTAACCAACCCTACCTAACCTAACCGAACCTATCTTTATAGGTTAGGTTAGGTTAGGTAGCCGAAAAAGATAGGTTAGGTTAGGTTAGGTAGGTTAGGTAGTCGAAAAACAATTAATTCATGAAAACTTGGCTTATTAGGCAAATTGGGCCTTGCATAGTAGGCTGAGAAGTGCGTTCTGGCTACTAGGTACGACATATATATATATATATATATATATATATATATATATATATATATATATATATATATATTAGTATATTTTGGTAGCAGTCTTTCCTGTAGACATATTTTATTAAATATGACCGAAAAAGTAAGATTAATAATTCTAACACGAATTTTCTCAATCTTTCGTACATTATGCTTCACTGTTGGAGGTAAATCAAAAATCACTTCTCCAAAATTCATTTTTATTTCTAGTCTGACGCGACACGGGCGCGTTTCGTAAAACTTATTACATTTTCAAAGACTTCACAAATACACAACTGAGTTGAAACAAATCAGTTGTTTTAAAACAATCAGTTGTTTCAAATCAGTTGAAACAAATACACAACAAATCAGTTGTGTATTTGTGAAGTCTTTGAAAATGTAATAAGTTTTACGAAACGCGCCCGTGTCGCGTCAGACTAGAAATAAAAATGAATTTTGGAGAAGTGATTTTTGATTTACCTCCAACAGTGAAGCATAATGTACGAAAGATTGAGAAAATTCGTGTTAGAATTATTAATCTTACTTTTTCGGTCATATTTAATAAAATATATATATATATATATATATATATATATATATATATATATATATATATATATATATATATACACACACAATTGTAGATGACAAGTGAAAACAAAATGAAAATTAGTATTACAAATATATTTTAATTCATGCCTCTGTACTATAAAGAGTAAATAGTAACAAATAAATAATAAAGTGAGTAGAATACATTAAGCAGGTAATGCTTGTGCATAAGAAAATAACATAGTTACACCAAGATCGTGGAAATCGATCGTTAAACTATTTATATTTTCAGTGTAGAAATTAGTGCAAATTATATTTTATAGAACTCTAAAGTAACTCGAATTCACTGTATTACCTGACAAGAATAAAGCAGTCGCCCCATGTCTCGGAAAAAGCAAAGAATTTCTAGCTGACTTTTTTCATAGTAACTTTCAAGAGATCAGGCCAGCCGAACCAGATATCATAATCGTGGTCACGAAGTGTAGCGTATCCTTGTTTATTCATATACTCAATAACACCTGCCCTTCCCTCAGGCACGTGTATGTACTCCACACACAGGAGACGAATCTTGATCTTGTCCCAGGGAATCGTCTGTAAAACCTGCCACCAGAAATATGTCTTATTGCAATGATCATAAAGGTAAAAGCAACTGACTCAGCTCCGCTACCAGCATCTGTTGATTAACATATATAAATGTGAAATGTAATATTTATATTTTTCATGTGTTAATAAATGTATAACAAAAGTATGTTAATGAAGAGGAAAGTATCTTAAAATTTATGACCGTACTTACTTACTCACTCACTCACTCACTCACTCACTCACTCACTCACTCATTCACGCACACATACACACTCACTCACGCACTCGCTCACTCACACACACACACTCTCTCACACATACACACACCCACACCACCAGGCAGGGGGCCTGGTAGCCTGGTGGATAGCACGAAGGACTCAAAATTCTGTGACGTGGTTTCGATTCCATCACCAGGCAGAAACAAATGGGCAAAGTTTCTTTCACCCTGAATGTTCCTGTTACCTAGCAGTAAATAGGAACCTGGGAGTTGTTCAGCTGTCACGGGCTGCTTCCTGGGGTGTGTGTATGAGGTGTGGGGGAAAAAAAGTAGTTAGTAAACAGTTGATTGACAGTTGAGAGGAGGGCCGCGAGAGCAAAGCTTAACCCCCGCAAACACAACTAGGTGAATATACACACACACACAAGTGTATGGAATCTTTTAGAATCTTATATACCACGTATGTAAGGCCAATCCTGGAGTATGCGGGCCCAGCTTGGAGCCCGTACCTTGTCAGGCATAAGACGAAACTGGAAAAAGTTCAGATGTATGCCACTATGCTAGTCCCAGAACTGAGAAGCATGAGTTACGAGGAAAGGCTGAATGAACTGCACCTCACGTCGCAGAAAGACAGAAGAGCTCGGGAAGACATTATCACCACATACAAGATTCTCAGGGGAATTGACAGGGTAGACAAGGATGGATTATTTAACACGGGTGGTACACACACAAGGGGACACAGGTAGAAGCTGAGTACCTAAATAAGCCACAGAGACATTAGAAAGAACTTTTTCAGTGTCAGAGTAGTTAGTAAATGGAATGCACTAGGAAGTGATGTGGTCGAGGCTGACTCCATTCACAGTTTCAAATGTAGATATAATTGTGCCCAGTAGGCTCAGGAATCTGTACACCTGTTGATTGACAGTTGAGAGGCGTTACCAAAGAGTCAAAGCTCGACCCTCCCAAGCACAACTAGGTGAATACACACTCACTCACTCACTCACACACACACTCAATCACTGTCTCACACACACACACACACACACACACACACACACACACTCTCACTAACACACACAGACACTCACTCACACTCACACACATACACACACTTACTCACTCTTCGAAAAAACAAACGGCCAAAGTTTCTTTCGCCCCGATGCCCCTGTTACCTAGCAGTAAATATGTACCTGGGAGTTAGACAGCTGTTACAGGCTGCTTCCTGGGGGAGTGTGTGGGAAAAAATTGATTGATTCACAGTTGAGATGTGGCCCGAAAGAGAAGAGCTCAATCTCCGCAAGCACAACTAGGTGAATACACGCACACACACACACACACACACACACACACACAGAGGTCAGTTGTTGCTGACAGTTGAGGTCAGACAGCCGCGGAGGTCAGAAGGGTCTGGGAAGCTCTTGTGTAGCTAGTGAATTGGGGGGAATAATCAGTGTATATGCGTATTTGAGTGTATATGAGTGATTGAATAACTAGTAAGCTCACTCAAACCACAAGAAAGTGAAGAAAAACAGTACAAACACCACCACTGAAAATAAGTGTCGAGTACATCGTGGTATTGTGAAATTGTGGAGCCGAAATTGTGGAGCCGGAGTGACCTCACCACTAGTCACCTCACCAGCTGTGACGCGGGACGCAGCGACCTCACATCTTGACCAGCCTCGTGGAGTACTTTCTCGCCTGTTTGTGCTGCAGATTGTGCAAGGTATTGAGGAGCGCCTTTTTGGCTAGATTGTTACTGCAATGACTAGATCAGGAAGGGGTTCAAGGTCAATCACCAGCAGGGATGAGGAGGAGGACAGATTTATAGACAAATTAATTGGGAAATTTGCAGAGAGAAGGAGCGATTGGATGGAGGATCTAATTCAAGGGATTAAAAGTGAGTTATTTCAGCAAATACAGGATGCGGTAGAGAGGCAGAAACAAGAACTTATGCTCTATGTTCAGGAAGAGATTAGGAAGGGAAGAGAGGACTGGGAGAGGGAATGTGCTCGTATCACAAACGAATTAGGAAGGATTAACAGCATGGCTAAGGACAGAGGATTAGTGGGGGATGGGTTAGTGACTGCGGTTGGGATGGAGAATCCCCAGGGGACAGGCTACCAGCATGACACTGAATTACTGAGGAGACGGTCTATTATAATACATGGATTATTCGAATCTGGGGCACCAACAAGACAAGAGAGAATAGAAACGGAAAAATACGAATGGCACGAGATATTGAGATGTATTGGAGCAGGAATGGCAGAACACGAGGTGGATATCAGCCGCCGGGTTGGACCTTACAATTGTACCAAGAATAGACCTGTTCTGGTGTAATTCTCCAATGAGGAGGCTGTGGAGTACATAATGAGGAACAAGCATTTACTCAGAGGAAGTGAAACCCATTACAATGTGTTTATAGAGAGGTTTATGACGAAAGATGAGCAAATAGCCCACAAGAATAGATGGCAACAACGACACCGAACTAGCCTCTCAGGTAGTCTCACCTCCCAGGTCACACACCAGGTCACCTCCCAGGCCACCTCCCAGGTCACCTCCCAGGTCGCATCCTCCCCAACTCAGCCCTCCTATACCTCCCCCCTGCCTCAGCCCCCCAAAACCCCCCTGTCCCTTCCACATTTGCACCTCCCCAACGATTCCCCTGCCCCTGCTACATCACACCTGTCAACGACCCCAGTGGGTCAAGCCATGCCCTCCCCAAACCCACCTTCCCATCCCCCCTCCCCAACTACCCCTTCCTACTCCCCTGCCCCTTCTACCCCATTGACTTCAATTCCATCTACTCCATCCCAGCTTCCACTGCACCCCTCTTCCACTCACCCCCAAACCCCACCCAACCCTCACCCTTCCTATGCACCTCCAGCCCACATTTAACCCCCTCACCTTGTGACCCCCTAACACCTTCCCCCATCTCCCTCTTCCCCTCTTCTACCCCAAAACCCCCACCTACCCCCGATTCCCCCCTAACTAATACACCCTCTCTTCCACTCCCAGCACCCATGCTCCATTCTCATCTCAGCCCTCTGCCCTCAGTATCCCTCTCCCCCCCAACCTCTCAACCTCTATCTGACTCTCAGTCTCACTCTATTTCTCAACCCCCCTATGCTATTCAGACCCCTAACTTTCAGACTCATTATGCCCTTCCTACCCCCCTAGATGCCCAGACCCCATTCGCCTACCAGGCACTCCCAGGCACCCCCCTAGCACCCTCCCACTCACCCCCACAGCCCCCACTTGCCCCCCAGACACCCCCCAGTTCCCCCCAGACCCCTGGTGAAAGGGGGAACTCTGACACCCGAGTTTCCAAGAGGAGTCTCAAGGTTTGGTACACCAATGCTGATGGGGTAGCCAATAAAGCAGAAGAGATAAAAGAAAGAGTTAGTGAGGCAAACCCAGACATAGTGGCAATAGTGGAAACTAAAATAAATGGCATGATCTCGGATGCAATCTTTCCAGAGGGGTACCAGGTGATAAGAAAAGAAAGGACACAGAGACAGGGAGGAGGAGTGGCACTACTAATAAAGCGGAAATGGAAGTTTGATGAGCTGGAAAATCCGGGTACCAATGAAAGCACGAGCTTCATACATGGAACTCTGACAGTGGATGGGAAGAAGATTGTAATCTTGATACTCTACAATCCCCCACCAAACAGTAGAAGGCCCAGGCAGGAGTACGAGGACAGCAACAAGACATGTATAGATGAACTGCAGAGGGCAGCAACTTTAGCGCATAGAATGAGAGCGAAGCTGCTGGTCATGGGGGACCTAAATCACGGAGAGATAGATTGGGAAACGAGGAATCCCCATGGCGGGGAGGAAACCTGGGGAGCGAAGCTGGTAGACGTTAGTGACAGGAATTTCCTAACACAGCATGTGAAAGAAGATACTAGGGAAAGAGGAGGGGATACGCCCAGCCTATTAGATCTCATTTTCACCCAGAATGTAGAAGACATCGAGCAGTTGAAACATGAAATACCACTAGGAGCTAGTGACCATTGTGTCCTAGTCTTTGACTACATGATGGAGCTTAAAATTGTGACCAAAGGACAAGAGGTCCGGGAAAGGAGACTTGATTACAGAAAAGGGGACTACAGAAGGATAAGGGACTACCTGGGAGAAGTGCAGTGGGAGGAAGAACTTAGAGGGAAAACAGTGCAAGGTATAATGAACCAAGTCATATTGAAATGCAAGGAGGCTGAAGAGAGATTTATTCCAACAATAAAGGAAAAAAGCAGGAGGGAATATAATAACACATGGTTTAATAGACAGTGTCAGGAAGCAAAGGTGAGAAGCAGGAGGGAGTGGAGGAAGTACAGAAGACAAAGGACAGAGGACAACAGGATTAGATGTAACAGAGCTAGGAATGATTACATTAACATAAGACGAGTGTCGGAAAGAAATTATGAGAATGATATTGCAGTCAAAGCGAAAAAGCAACCTAAATTACTACATAGCCATATAAGAAGGAAGATGTCGGTAAATGACCAAGTGACAAGACTGAGGAAAACAGAAGGGGCATATACAGAAAGCGACAATGAAATCTGCGAGGTACTGAATGCAAAATTCCATGGAGTGTTCACAACCGAGCCTGAGCAGCTCCCATTGTTAGAAGAGATTACCCAAGATGAAAGACTATCAGATATAGAGGTGACAGCAGAGGATGTAATGAAACAGTTGACAACACTGGATGCAAATAAAGCTGTTGGACCAGACAAAGTACCACCGTGGATACTTAAAGAGGCAGCGCAGGCTCTCAGCGTGCCTCTGGCAATGATCTTTAATGAGTCACTTATGTCGGGAGAATTGCCCAGTTGCTGGAAGGAGGCAAATGTCGTACCGATTTTCAAAAAAGGTGATAGGGAGGAGGCACTTAACTACAGACCCGTATCACTGACAAGCATCCCCTGCAAAATACTTGAAAGAATAATTAGGCTAAGACTTGTTGAGCACCTGGAGAGCATTGGGTTTGTAAACAAGCACCAACATGGGTTCTGGACAGGGAAATCATGCCTAACAAACCTTTTAGAATTCTATGATAAAGTAACAAGGATAAGGCAGGACAGAGAAGGCTGGGCAGACTGCATATTTCTTGACTGCCAAAAGGCCTTTGATACAGTACCGCACATGAGACTGCTATACAAACTTGAGAGGCAGGCAGGAGTAAGCGGAAAGGCCCTAGTATGGCTGAAGAACTACCTAACAGGAAGGAGCCAGAGGGTAATGGTAAGGGGCGAGAAGTCGGACTGGCGAACAGTAACAAGTGGAGTACCTCAAGGATCGGTGCTGGGACCAATCCTCTTTCTAATTTACGTAAATGATATGTTTACAGGAGTGGAATCATACATGTCAATGTTTGCGGATGACGCAAAATTAATGAGAAGAGTTGTGACAGACGAGGATTGAAGGATCCTCCAAGAGGACTTAAACAGGCTGCAGAGATGGTCAGGGAAATGGCTACTGGAGTTTAACACCAGTAAATGTAAAGTTATGGAAATGGGGTCAGGTGACAGGAGACCAAAGGGACAGTACACAATGAAGGGGAACAGCCTACCTGTAACGATTCGAGAAAGAGACCTGGGAGTGGATGTGACACCTAATCTAACTCCTGAGGCACATATAAATAGGATAACGACAGCAGCGTACTCTACACTGGCGAAAATTAGAACTTCATTCAGAAACCTAAATGAGGAGGCTTTTAGGGCGCTTTACACTGCCTACGTGAGACCCGTCTTAGAGTATGCCACGCCATCATGGAGCCCCCACCTGAAGAAACACATAAAGAAACTGGAGAAGGTTCAGAGGTTTGCGACGAGGCTTGTCCCAGAGTTACGAGGGATGGGATATGAAGAGCGGCTGAAGGAACTGAACCTTACGACACTAGAGAAAAGAAGGGAGAGAGGAGATATGATAGGGACATAAAATACTCAGAATTAGATGAAATGTTCACACGTAATAATAACAGAACGAGGGGACATGGGTGGAAACTGGAAACTCAGATGAGTCACAGAGATGTTAGGAAGTTTTCTTTTAGCGTGAGAGTAGTGGAAAAAAGGAATGCACTTGGGGAACAGGTTGTGGAAGCAAATACTATTCATACTTTTAAAACAAGGTATGATAGGGAAATGGGACAGGAGTCATTGCTGTAAACGACCGATAGCTGGAAAGGTGGGATCCAAGAGTCAATGCTCGATCCTGCAAGCACAAATAGGTGAGTACAAATAGGTGAGTACAGAAACAAAGTTAACGAAAATCATAACAAACGCAGTGTTTCCACAGGGCTACTATGTAGTGAGGAAAGAGAGAGAAGGGAGAGGAGGAGGTGGTGTAGCTCTGCTACTAAGAGAAGGTTGGAGTTTCGAAGAGATGGAAATTCAGAACTGTGAAGGTTTCAGTGACTACATATCAGGAACCATAGCAACTGGAGGACAGAAAATTATAATAGTAGTCATAAATAACCCCCCACCGAATGACAGAAGACCCAGACAGGAATATGATAGAAACAACTTGGCCACCATCAATATAATAGAGAGAGCAGCTTCTGTGGCTAGCAGGAACGGATCCAGGCTACTAATCGTGGGAGACTTCAACCATGGGAAGATAGATTGGGGGAACAGAGACCCACATGGAGGCCCAGACACATGGAGAGCTAAGCTGCTGGATGTGGCAAAAAGAAACTTTCTAAGTCAACACGTCAAGGGACCGACAAGAATGAGAGGAGGGGATGAACCAGCCTTGCTTGATCTGATATTTACCCCTAAATGAGTCGGATATAAGGGAAGTTAAGTTGGAAGCCCCCTTGGGAATGAGTGATCATAGTGTATTGAGCTTTGAGTACCTGGTTGAGCTGGGAATTATCACCCCCAAAAAAGAACTGGGAACCAAAGGGCTGGCGTACCGAAAGGGAAACTATGAGGAAATGAATAAATTCCTATGGGATATACATGGGGACACAGAACTCGGAACCAAGTCCGTACAAGACATGATGGACTATGTCACCCAAAAATGTCAGGAGGCTGTAAGCAGGCTTGTCCCAGGCCGACAGGAAAAACAGAGAAGCAAAGGAAGAATCCGTGGTTTAATAAGGAATGTATGAAAGCAAAGGAGCTGAACAAAAGGGCATGGAGGAACTTCCGTAATAACAGAACACCAAAAAGTAGAGAGAAATACCAGAGAACCAGGAACGAGTATGTCAGTGTGAGAAGAGCAGCTGAGAAAAGGTATGAAAATGATATAGCTAATAAAGCCAAGACCGAACCAAAGCTACTACACAGTCACATCAGGAGGAAGACAACAGTGAAGGAACAGGTGATGAAACTTAGGGTGGGCGAGGACAGGTACACAGAGAATGACAAAGAGGTGTGTGAAGAACTCAACAAAAGGTTCCAGGAGGTCTTTACAATAGAACAGGGAGATGTCACGGAGCTAGAAGAGGTGGCAGCAAACCAGGTGACCTTGGATAGGTTCGAAATTACAAGAGATGAGGTCAAGAAGCACCTATTGGATGTGAGAAAAGCTGTTGGGCCGGATGGAATCTCGCCATGGGTATTGAAAGAGTGTGCAGAAGCACTTTGCCTACCACTCTCCATAGTGTATAGTAGGTCACTGGAAACGGGGGACCTACCAGAAATATGGAAGACTGCTAATGTAGTACCAATATACAAAAAGGGTGACAGACAAGAGGCACTGAACTACAGGCCAGTGTCCTTAACTTGTATACCATGGAAGGTGATGGAGAAGATTGTGAGAAAAAACCTAGTAACACAGGAAATGAAGAACGAAATAAGCAACCTGAAAAGAGAGCTGACAGCAGCAAAGGAGGAGATTAGAGCCCTCAAAGAGAATGGTATCGAGGCTGAGAATCAGAAAACCATCCAGGGAGAAGGTCGTAATAGTTTTTTGGATGAGAATGCCACAATAAAAGCAACATTTGCGGAAATACTAAAAAAAAAATAACTCTGAAGTAATGACTGCAGTGATGGAGGTGGCCATGAAAGCAGCCACCTCACAGGAGGCGGCACGCTCCACTAGCCAACTGCTGGAAAGGAACAGATCAGTGGTTGCTGTGGGTATTAAAGAGCAGGAAGGCTCTAATAGGACAGAGTGTAATGACAAAGACAAAGCAGCAGTGAATGAAGTACTAAAGGCACTAGACATGGAAGGGGCTGAGCATAGTATTGAGAAGGTTTTCAGGCTAGGCTGGTACAACAAAGACCGAGACCGAATGATAAAGATAGTGTTTGCAAACGAGAGCACAAAGGAGAAGATCCTATCAATGAAGAGCTCCCTGAAAAACGTGGGAAAATTCAAAAATGTATTCCTCCAGAGAGACATGACAAGGGAGAAGAGAGCCGGGGCGGCAGAAGCAAGGAAGAGGTGCAGTGCGAGAGGGGAAAACCAGGAAGTCACAGCTCCCAACACAACACCCCCAGAGGCGAGGGGGGAACCCACAACCAGCTACCCAGTAACACCAGAAGGAAGGACAACCGCGCCTCCCTCCTCTGCATAGAAAACCCCCTACCCCAATCCCTCCCTGCCCCCACTCAAATGTTCAGCCAAATCTCCCTCCCCCCACACCCAATCCCAACCCTTCTTCCCCTCCCCTCCTCCCGAGTCCTCCCTCACCCCCTTTCCTTCCCGTCCTCCCTCCTCTTTCACTCCATACCCTCCCTCTCCCTCCCCCTTCATTGGATCCCCCGCCCCTCATCCCAGTATCCTCTGAGACCCTGTTATCCACCTCACAGGTCCTCATACCCATGGAACAGCCTCCCCCACCAGCAGAACACTCACCAAGGAGGCGATTTGAGAAGGGACAGAAGAAAGTGAGCCTCAAAGCGATGTACACTAACATAGATGGAATTACAAATAAAGCAAATGAGCTTGGAGAACTAGTACTAGAGGAAAACCTAGACATAATAGCCCTCACAGAAACAAAGATCACGAAAACGATAACAAACGCAGTGTTCCCACAGGACTATTATGTTATGAGGAAAGAGAGGGAAGGGAGAGGTGGGGGTGGTGTAGCTCTGTAAGAAAAAACTGGGATTTTGAGGAGATGGATATTCAGGGCTGTGAAGGTTTCAGTGACTACATAGCAGGTACTGTAACAAATGGAGGGAAAAAAATTATAGTCGTAGTCATATATAATCCACCACCAAATGACAGAAGACCTAGACAGGAATATGATAGAAACAACATGGCCACCATTAACATAATAGAAAGCGCAGCTTCTGTTGCTAGCAGGAATGGATCTGGACTACTAATTATGGGAGAGTTCAACCATGGGAAGATAGATTAGAAGAACAGAGACCCGCATGGAGGACCAGAAACATGGAGAGCTAAGCTGCTGGATGTGACAACAAGAAACTTTCTAAGCCAGCACATCAAAGAACCAACAAGAATGAGAGGAGAAGATGAACCAGCAATGCTTGATTTGATATTTACCCTAAAGGAGTGGGATATAAGGGAAGTTAAGATGGAAGCGCCCTTGGGAATGAGTGACCACAGTGTATTGAACTTTGAGTACCTGGTAGAGCTAGGACTTATCTCCCCCAAAAAAGAACTAGGAATCAAAAGGCTGGCATACCGAAAGGGGAATTATGAACAGATGAGAAGTTTCCTAAGTGAAATACCTTGGGACACAGACCTCAGAGATAAGTCTGTACAGGGTATGATGGACTATGTTACCCAAAAGTGTCAGGAGGCAGTAAACAGGTTCATCCCGGCCCAAAGGGAAAAATCCGAGAAGCAACAGAAGAATCCATGGTATAATAGGGCATGTATGGAAGAGAAGAAACTGAACAAAAGGGCGTGGAGGAACTTCCGGAATAACAGAACACCAGAAAACAGAGAGAGATACCAGAGAACCAGGAATGAGTACGTCAGGGTGAGAAGAGAAGCAGAGAAAAGTTTTGAAAATGATATAGCAAACAAAGCCAAGACCGAACCAAAGCTACTCCACAGTCACATCAGAAGGAAAACAACAGTGAAAGAACAGGTATTGAAACTTCGAACAGGCGAGGACAGGTAAACAGAGAATGACAGAGAGGTGTGTGAAGAACTCAACAAGAGGTTCCAGGAGGTCTTCACAATAGAACAAGGTGAGGTGACTGTGCTAGGAGACAGGGAGGTAAACCAGGCGGCCTTGGAAGAATTCAAAATTACGAGAGAGGAGGTCAAGAGACACCTGCTGGATCTGGATGTTAGAAAGGCTTTTGGTCCAGATGGGATCTCACCATGGGTACTGAAAGAGTGTGCAGAGGCACTTTGCTTGCCACTCTCCATAGTGTATAGTAAGTCACTGGAGACGGGAGACCTACCAGAAATATGGAAGACGGCAAATGTGGTCCCAATATACAAAAAGGGTGACAGGCAAGAGGCACTGAACTACAGGCCAGTGTCCTTGACTTGTATACCATGCAAGGTGATGGAGAAGATCGTGAGAAAAAACCTGGTAACACATCTGGAGAGAAGGGACTTTGTGACAAATCGCCAACATGGGTTCAGGGAGGGTAAATCTTGCCTTACAGGCTTGATAGAATTCTACGATCAGGTGACAAAGATTAAGCAAGAAAGAGAGGGCTGGGCGGACTGCATTTTCTTGGATTGTCGGAAAGCCTTTGACTCAGTACCGCATAAGAGGCTGGTACATAAGCTGGAGAGACAGGCAGGTGTAGCTGGTAAGGTGCTCCAGTGGATAAGGGAGTATCTAAGCAATAGGAAGCAGAGAGTTACGGTGAGAGGTGAGACCTCCGATTGGCGTGAAGTCACCAGTGGAGTCCCACAGGGCTCTGTTCTCGGTCCTATCTTGTTTCTGATATATGTAAATGATCTCCCGGAGGGTATCGATTCATTTTTCTCAATGTTTGCGGACGATGCTAAAATTATGAGAAGGATTAAAACAGAAGAGGACTGTTTGAGGCTTCAAGAAGACCTAGACAAGCTGAAGGAATGGTCGAACAAATGGTTGTTAGAGTTTACCCCAACCAAATGTAATGTAGTGAAGATAGGTGTAGGGAGCAGGAGGCCAGATACAAGGTATCATCTGGGAGAGGAAATTCTTCAGGAGTCAGAGAAGGAAAAAGACTTGGGGGTTGATATCACGCCAGACCTGTGTCCTGCAGCACATATCAAGCGGATAACATCAGCGGCATATGCCAGGCTGGCCAACATACGAACGGCATTCAGAAACTTGTGTAAAGAATCATTCAGAACTTTGTATACCACATATGTCAGGCCAATCCTGGAGTATGCAGCCCCAGCATGGAGTCCATATCTAGTCAAGGATAAGACTAAACTGGAAAAGGTTCAAAGGTTTGCCACCAGACTAGTACCCGAGCTGAGAGGTATGAGCTACGAGGAGAGACAACGGGAATTAAACCTCACTTCGCTGGAAGACAGAAGAGTTAGGGGGGACATGCTCACCACATTCAAGATTCTGAAGGGAATTGATAGGGTAGATAAAGACAGTCTATTTAACACAAGGGGAACACGCACAAGGGGACACAGGTGGAAACTGAGTGCCCATATGAGGCACAGAGATATTAGAAAGAACTTTATTAGTGTCAGAGTGGTTGACAAATGGAATGCATTAGGGGGTGATGTGGTGGAGGCTGACTCATACACAGTTTCAAGTGTAGATATGATAGAGCCCGATAGGCTCAGGAATCTGTACACCTTTTGATTGACGGTTGAGAGGCGGGACCAAAGAGCCAGAGCTCAACCCCCGCAAACACAACTAGGTGAGTACAACTAGGTGAGTACAACTAGGTGAGTACATCTGGAGAGAAGAGACTTCGTGACAACCCATCAACATGGGTTCAGAGAGGGTAAATCTTGCCTTACAGGATTGATAGAATTTTACGATCAGGTGACAATGATTAAACAAGAAAGTGAAGGGTGAGCGGACTGCATTTGTTTGGACTGTCGGAAAGCCTTTGACACAGTACCCCATAAAAGGTTGATGCATAAGCTGGAGAAACAGGCAGGAGTAACTGGTAGGGCGCTCCAGTGGATAAGGGAGTACCTAAACAAAAGGAAGCAGAGAGTTACAGTGAGGGGTGAGACCTCAGACTGGCGTGAAGTCACCAGTGGTGTCCCACAGGGCTCTGTACTTGGACCTATCCTGTTTCTGATATACGTAAATGATCTCCCAGAGGGTATAGACTCATTCCTCTCAATGTTTGCTGACGACGCCAAAATTATGAGAAGGATTAAGACAGAGGAGGGCAGCTTGAGGCTTCAAGAAGACCTGGACAAGCTGCAGGAATGATCGAACAAATGGTTGTTAGAGTTAAACCCAAGCAAATGTAATGCAATGAAGATAGGGGTAGGAAGCAGGAGACCAGATACAAGGTATCACTTGGGAGATGAAATACTTCAAGAGTCCGAGAGAGAGAGAGAAAGACCTGGGGGTTGATATCACGCCAGACCTGTCCCCTGAAGCTCATATCAAGAGGATAACAGCAGCAGAATATGCCAGGTTGGCTAACATAAGAAGGGCCTTTAGAAACTTGTGTAAGGAATCTTTCAGAACATTATATACCACATATGTCAGGCCAATCCTGGAGTATGCAGCCCCAGCATGGAGTCCTTATCTAGTCAAGGATAAGACTAAACTGGAAAAGGTTCAAAGGTTTGCCACCAGACTAGTACCCGAGCTGAGAGGTATGAGCTACGAGGAGAGACTACAGGCATTAAACCTCACTTCGCTGGAAGACAGAAGAGTTAGGGGGGACATGCTCACCACATTCAAGATTCTGAAGGGAATTGATAGGGTTGATAAAGACAGGCTATTTAACACAAGGGGCACACGCACTAGGGGACACAGGTGGAAACTGAGTGCCCAAATGAGCCACAGAGATATTAGAAAGAACTTTTTTAGTGTCAGAGTGGTTGACAAATGGAATGCATTAGGAAGTGATGTGGTGGAGGCTGACTCCGTAAACAGTTTCAAGTGTAGATATGATAGAGCCCAATTGGCTCAGGAACCTGTACACCTGTTGATTGACAGTTGAGAGGCGGGACCAAAGAGCCAGAGCTCAACCCCCACAAGCACAACTAGGTGAGTACAACTAGGTGAGTACACACACACACACACACACACACATACACACACACACACACACACGCACACACACACACACACACACACACACACACACACACACACACACACACACACACACACACACACACACACACACACACACACACACACAGTAACAAGTGGAGTACCACAAGGATCGGTGCTGGGACCAATTCTATTTCTTGTATATGTTAACGACATGTTTACAGGCGTAGAGTCCTACATGTCGATGTTTGCGGATGACGAAAAGTTGATGAGAAGAGTTGTTACAGATGAGGATTGCAGGATCCTCCAAGAGGACCTGAACAGGTTGCAGAGATGGTCAGAGAAATGGCTACTGGAATTCAACACGAGCAAATGTAAAGTAATGGAAATGGGACTAGGACATAGGAGACCAAAGGGACAGTACACAATGAAGGGGAACAGCCTACCTGTGACGACGCGAGAAAGAGACCTGGGTGTGGACGTAACACCTAATCTATCTCCTGAGGCACATATAAATAGGATAACGACAGCAGCGTACTCTACACTGGCAAAAGTTAGAACATCATTCAGAATCCTAAGTAAGGAGGCATTTAGGGCGCTTTACACTGCCTACGTGAGGCCAGTCTTAGAGTATGCCGCCTCATCATGGAGTCCCCTATCTGAAGAAGCATATAATGAAACTGGAAAAGGATCAGAGGTTTGCAACGAGACTCGTCCCAGAGCTACGAGGGATGGGGTATGAGGAGAGCCTGAGGGAACTGTGCCTTACGACACTAGAAAGAAGAAGGGAGAGGGGGGACATGATCGGAACGTATAAAATACTCAGAGGGATTGACAGAGTGGACATAGACGAAATATTCACACGGAATAGTAACAGAACGAGGGGACATGGATGGAAGCTTGAAACTCAGATGAGTCACAGAGATGTTAGGAAGTTTTCCTTTAACGTGAGAGCAGTGGGAAAATGGAATGCACTTCAGGAACAGGTTGTGGAAGCAAATACTATTCATAATTTTAAAACCAGGTATGATAGGGAAATGGGACAGGAGTCATTGCTGTAAACAACCGATGCTCGAAAGGCTGGATCCAAGAATCAATGCTCGATCTTGCAGACACAACTAGGTGAGTACACACACACACACACACACACACACACACACACACACACACACACACACACACACACACACACACACACACACACACACACACACACGCACACGCACACGCACACGCACACACACACACACACACACACACACACACACACACACACACACACACACACAGAAACAGAGCTCAGGGAAAAGACGGCCCAAGATATGATGGACTACACGCAAAAATGCAAAGACGCAGCAAACAAGTATGTCCCAGCCCAAAAGGAAAACAGTGAAATGAAGATGAGAAACCCATGGTTTAATCAGAGATGTAGGCTAGCTAAGCAGCAAAGTAAAAGGGCATGGAGAAACTATAGGAATAACAGGACACTGGGGAGCAGAGAAAGATACCAGAATGCCAGGAATGAATTTGTCAGGATGGGAAGAGAGGCAGAAAGACAATACGAAAATGACATCGCAAGCAAGGCAAAGACTCAGCCTTAATTGCTGCATAGCCACATCAGGTGAAAAACAACAGTAAAGGAACAGGTTATGAAATTAAGGATAGGGGCAGAAGGATTCACTACAAACGACAAGGAAGTGTGTAAGGAACTGAATAAGAAATTCCAAGAGGTCTTCACCTTAGAGCAAGAAGAAATCCCAGAGATAAGAGAGGGAATAGCTAACCAGGAACCACTGGAAGAGTTTGAGATTACCAGCGGGGAAGTAAGGAAGTGTTTACTAGAGTTTTATGTGACAAAGGCTACAGGCCCAGATGGAATCTCCCCTCGGATACTAAAGGAAGGAGCAGAAGAACTGTGCCTCCCACTCTCCATAGTGTATAACAAATCACTGGCAACAGGGTAACTGCCAGAAATTTGGAAAGCAGCTAACGTAGTCCCGATATACAAGAAAGGGGATAGACAGGAGGCACTGAATTACAGGCCAGTGTCCCTAACTTGCATACCATGCAAGCTGATGGAGAAGATTGTGCGAAGAAAGCTAGTGGAGCACCTGGAGCGAAAGAACTTTGTAACACAGCATCAACATGGATTCAGGGATGGCAGGTCCTGCCTCACAGGGTTACTTGAATTCTACGACCAGGCAACAAAAATAAGGCAAGAAAGAGAAGGGTGGGCAGACTGCATATTTTTGGATTGTCAGAAAGCCTTTGATACAGTGCCACACAAGAGGCTAGTGAAAAAGCTGGAGATGCAGGCTGGAGTGAAAGGGAAGGTACTCCGTTGGATACAGGAGTACCTAAGCAACAGGAGACAACAAGTCAGTGTGAGGGGTGAGGTCTCAGATTGGCGAGACGTTACGAGAGGAGTCCCGCAAGGGTCAGTCCTTGGACCTATACTGTTTCTGAATCTGTAAATGATCTCCCAGAGGGTATAGAATCGTTTCTCTCAATGTTTGCCGATGATGCAAAAATTATGAGGAGGATTGAAACTGAGGACGATAGTAGGAGGCTACAAGATGACCTAGAAAGACCGAGTGAATTGTCCAACAAATGGCTGTTGAAGTTCAACCCGAGCAAATGCAAAGTAATGAAACTAGGCAGTGGAAATAGGAGTCCAGACACAGGATACAGAATAGGAGGTGAAGTACTTAATGAAACGTACAGAGAGAAAGATCTAGGAGTTGATATCACATCAAACCTGTCTCCTGAAGCCCACATAAAAAGAATAACGTCTGTGGCATATGCGAGGCTGGCTAACATCAGAACAGCGTTCAGGAACCTGTGTAAGGAATCATTCAGAATCTTGTAGACCACATATGTAAGACCAATCCTGGAGTATGCGGCCCCAGCATGGAGCCCGTATTTTGTCAAGCACAAGACAAAACTGGAAAAGTCCAAAGGTATGCCACTAGACTATTCCCAGAACTAAGAGGCATGAGTTACGAGGAAAGGCTGTGGAAAATGCACCTTACGACACTGGAAGACAGAAGAGTAAGGGGAGACATGATCACAACCTACAAAATCCACAGAGGAATCGACCAGGTAAACAAGGATAAACTATTCAACACTGGTGGGACGCGAAGAAGGGGACACAGGTGGAAACTGAGTACCCACATGAGCCACAGAGACGTTAGAAGGAACTTTTTCAGTGCCAGAGTAGTTAACGGATGGAATGCATTAGGCAGTGATGTGGTGGAGGCTGATTCCATAGACAGTTTTAAATGTAGATATGATAGAGCCCAGTAGGCTCAGGAATGTATTCACCAGTTGATTGACAGTTGAGAGGCGGGACCAAAGAGCCAAAGCTCAACCCCCGCAAGCACAAATAGGTGAGTACACACACACACACACACACACACACACACACACACACACACACACACACACACACACACACACACACACACACACACACACACACACACACACACACACACACACACACACCTGCTTCACAGGTCACTTCCTCACCAAATCAGCCCTCCCTGCCCCTGCTTATCTCCCCAACACCTTCCCTGACCCCTCTGACCCCACTGCATTCAAACCCATCTGCTTCATCCAACACTCCAAGGACTCCCTCATCCCCTCAACCCCCAAAACCCGCCTGGCCCTCATCCCCTCAAACCCCAAAACCCACCCAGCCCTCATCCCCTCAACCCCTAAAACCCGCCCTGCCCTCATCCCTTCTCATCCTCTCTCCTTCCATGTGACCCCCCACTCTTACGAGGGTGGCACATGGGCTGCCCGTGGGGGACGGGGGGACCCCCTTCCTCTTCCTCCATTTCCCTTTTCCCCCTTCTGCCCCAATGTCACACCTACCTCTGAATTCCCCCTGACTAATACAACCTCCCTCCCATTCTCACTATCCATGATCCATCTACCCCTCTTCCCCCCCACCCCTCTCTGTCCTTCTCCCCAACCTCTCAAACTCTATCTGACTCCCAACCTTACACTACCTCTCGACCCTTCTATGCCTGTCAGACCCTCCCTAATCTTTAGACCCAGTATGCCTTTCCTACTCCAGACCTACCTACCCAGACCTTCCTACTTACCTTCCTAGATGCCAAGCCCCCATTCGCCCCCCAAGCAGCCCTCCCGACCCCTTTCACCCCCCAGACACCCCCAGATCCCCCCAGACACCTCCCGGATCCCCCAGCCCCCATTCACCCCCCAGTCCCCATTCACCCCCAGACAATTCCCCAGATCCCCCCAGACCCCCAGAAAAAGGGCGAACTCTGGTACAAGAGTTTCCATGAAGAATCTCAAGGTTTTGTACACCAATGCTGATGGGGTATCTAATAAAGCAGAAGTGATAAAAGAAAGAGTGAGTGAGGGAGATTCTGACATTGTTGCAATAGTGGAAACTAAAATAAATGACATGATTTAAGATGCAATCTTTCCAGAGGGCTACCAGGTGATAAGAAAAGAAAGGACACGTAGACAGAGAGGGGGAGTAGCACTCCTAATAAAGCGGAAATGGAAGTTTGAAGACCTGGGAAATCGGGTTTCCAATGAGAGCACAAGCTTCATACATGGAACTCTGATAGCAGATGGGAGGAAGATTGTGAGCTTGGTAATCTACAATTCCCCCTCCAAAAAGTAGAAGACCCAGGCAGGAGTATGATGACAACAACAAGGCATGCATAAATGAAATGCAGAAGGCAGCAACACTAGCCCACAGAATGAGAGAGAAACTGCTGGTCATGGGGGACCTAAATCATGGAGAGATAAATTGGGAATTAAGGATCCCCAAGGAGGGGACGAAACGTGGGGAGCAAAGGTAGTGGATGTTATAGACAGGAATTTCCTAAGACAACATGTGAAGGAAGACACAAGGGGAAAGAGGAGATGTACCGAGCCTATTAGACCTGATTTTCACCCAGAATGTAGAAGACATCGAGAATTTGGAGTATGAAATACCTCTAGGGACCAGCGACCATTGTGTCCTAGTCTTTGACTACATGATGGAATTCAAACTTGTAACCATGGGACAAGAGGTCTGGGAAAGGAGAGTTGACTACAGGAAAGGGGATTATAAGAGGATAAGGGACTATCTGGGAGAGGTGCAGTGAGAGGAAGAAATTAGAGGAAAAACAGTCCAAGATATGATGGACCTAGTCATACAGAAATGCCAGGAGGCCGAAGAGATTTATACCAATAGTAAAGGGAAAAAATAAAAGGGAATATAATAACCCATGGTTTAATAGACAGTGTCAGGAAGCAAAAATGGCCAGCAGGCGGGAGTGGAGGAAATTCAGAAGACAAAGGACAGAGGACAATAGGATCAGATGCAACACAGGTAGGAACGTTTACAGTAACATAAGAACTATGAGAACGATATTGCGATCAAAGCGAAAAAGCAACCTAATTTACTTCTACTTACTCTGTTGTTTATAATATATATAAATGATTTAGATTCAGGTTTGAGTAGCAACATTTCCAAATTTGCTGATGATACGAAAATCGGTAGGGAAATTAATTCGGAGGAGGACTCACTATCACTTCAAGTTGATCTAGATAGGGTTTGAAATGGTCAAAGGATTGGCAAATGCAGTTTAATGCTGATAAATGTAAAGTTCTGAGGCTAGGTAATGATGATAGTTGATCTAGATAGGGTTTTGGTTGATCTAGATAGGGTTTTGAAATGGTCAAAGGATTGGCAGATGCAGTTTAATGCTGATAAATGTAAAGTTCTGAGGTTAGGTAATGATGATAGAGTTACAAGATACGAGCTAGATGGTGTTGTGATTGCGAAGTCGGATTGCGAAGCACGGGTTGGACAAGTATATGAGTGGGATTGGGTGGTTATAGAATAGGAGCTGCCTCGTATGGGCCAATAGGCCTTCTGCAGTTACCTTTGTTCTTATGTTCTTATGTTCTTATGATAGAGTTACAAGATACGAGCTAGATGGTGTTGAGATTGCGAAGTCGGATTGCGAAAGGGATCTGGGAGTTATGATTAGTAAGAATTTAAAACAAAAGGATCAATGCATGAATGTTCGAAATAGGCGAATAGGAAATAGGACACTGGGATTTATTAATCGAAGCGTTAGTAACAAGACACCTGGTGTGGTTCTTAAGTTATATCTTGCTCTGTTTAGGCCCCATTTAGATTATGCAGTTTAGTTTTGGTCGCCGTATTATAGAATGGATATAAATTCACTTGAACGTGTCCAACGTAGGATGACTAAGTTAATTCCCCAAATTAGAAATCTTTCATATGAAGAAAGATTAACAAAGCTTAAGTTGCATTCACTGGAAAGGTGAAGAGTTAGAGGTGACATGATAGAGGTTTACAAGTGGGTGAATGGACATAACAAAGGGGATATTAATAGGGTAAATATCAACACAAGACAGAACACGAAACAATGGGTATAAATTGGATAAGTTTAGATTTAGGAAAGACTTGGGTAAATACTGGTTCAGTAACAGGGTTGTTGATTTGTGGAACCAATTGCCGCGTAACGTGGTGGTGGGGTCCCTCGATTGTTTCAAGCGCGGGTTGGACAAGTATATGAATGGGATTGGGTGGTTATAGATAGGAGCTGCCTCGTATGGGCCAATAGGCCTTCTGCAGTTTCCTTTGTTCTTATGTTCTTATGTTCTTATGTACTTCACAGCCATATAAGAAGAAAAATGTCGGTGAACGACCAAGTGACACGACTAAGGAAAACAGAGGAGGCATATACTGGAAGTGACAAGGAAATCTATGAGGCACTGAATGCCAGTTACCATGGAGTGTTCACTACCGAGCCTGAGCAGCTCCCAATGTTAGAAGGGATTACCCTAGATGAAAGACTATCAGATATAGAAGTGATAGCAGGGGAGCTAATGAAACAGTTGACAACACTGGCTGCAACTAAAGCAGTTGAACGAGACAAAGTATCACCGAGGAAACTAAAAGAGGCAGCACAGGCTCTCAGCATGCCTCTGGCAATGATTTTTAATGAGTCACTTATGTCGGGAGAATTGTCCAGTTACTGGAAGAAGGTAAATGTCGTACCAATTTTCAAGAAAGGAGATAGGGAAGAGGCACTTAACTGTAGACCTGTATCACTGACAAGCATCCCCTGTAAAATACTGGAAAGAATAATTAGGCTACGACTGGTTGCAGACCTGGAGAACGTTAGGTTTGTGAACAAACATCAACATGGGTTCTGGAAAAGGAAATTGTGCCTAACAAACCTTTTGGAATTCTGTGATAAAATAACGAGGATAAGACGGGACAGAGAAGGTTGGGCAGACTGCATATTTCTGGACTGCAAAATAGGCTTTGATACAGTACCGCACATGAGACTGCTGTTTAAATTCGAGAGGCAGGCGGGGGTGGGAGGAAAGGTCCTAGCATGGATAAGGAACTACCTAACAGGAATGAGCCAAAGAGTTACGGTAAAGGGCGAGAAGTCGGACTGGCGAATATAACGAGTGGAGTACCACAAGGATCGGTGCTGGGACCAATTCTATTTCTAGTATAGTCTAGGGAGCCGGTCGGTCGAGCGGACAGCACGCCGTCACACAGGACTTGTGATCCTGTGGTCCTGGGTTCGATCCCAGGCGCCGGCGAGCAACAATGGGCAGAGTTTCTTTCACCCTATGACCCTGTTACCTAGCAGTAAAATAGGTACCTGGGTGTTAGTCAGCTGTCACGGGCTGCTTCCTGGGGGTGGAGGCCTGGTTGAGGACCGGGCCACGGGAACACTTAAAAGCCCCGAAGTCATCTCAAGATAACCTCAAGATAGTATATGTTAACGACATGTTTACAGGAGTAGAGTCGTACATGTCGATGTTCGTGGATGACACAAAGTTGATGAGAAGAGTTGTGACAGATGAGGATTGCAGGATCCTCCACGAGGACCTGAACAGGTTGCAGAGATGGTCAGAGAAGTGGTTACTGGAGTTCAACACGAGCAAATGTAAAGTTATAGAAATGGGACTAGGTCATAGGAGACCAAAGAGACAGTACACAATGAAGGGGAACTGCCTAACTGTGGCGACGCGAGAAAGACACCAGGGCGTGGACGTAACAGCTGATCTATCTCCTGAAGCACATATAAATAGGATAACGACATCAGCGTACTCTACACTGGCAAAAGTTAAAACTTCATTCAGAAACCTAAGTAAGGAGTCATTTAGGGCGCTTTACACTGCCTGTGTGAGGCCAGTCTTAGAATATGCCGCCTCATCAAGGTGTCCTCATCTGAAGAAGCATATAAGGAAACAGGAAAATGTTCAGAGGTTTGCAATGAGACTCGTCCTAGAGGTACGAGAGATGGGGTATGAGGAGTGCCTGAGGGAACTGTGCCTTACGACACTAGAAAGAAGAAGGGAGAGAGGGGGACATGATAGGAACTTATAAAATACTCAGGGTGATTGACAGAGTGGACATAGACGAAATGTTCACACGGAATAGTAACAGAATGAGTGGACATAGGTGGACGCTGGAAACTCAGATGAGTCACAGGGATGTTAGGAAGTTTTCTTTTAGTGTGAGATTAGAGGGAAAATGGAATGCACTTAAGGAACAGGTTGTAGAAGCAAATACTATTCAGAATTTTAAAACTAGGTATGATAGGGATATAGGACTATAGTTATTGCTGTAAAAACCGATGCACGAAAGGTGTGGATCCAAGAGTCAATGCTCGATCCTGCAGACACAAATAGGTGAGTACAAATAGGTGAGTACACACACACAAACTTCTGAAGCCAGTATGTCAGGGAACCCAGAAGAATGAGAGGAAACGATGAACCAGCGAAACTTGACCTTGTCTTCACTTTGAACGACTCCGACATAAGGGATATCGGTTTCGAGGCCCCGGTACTACTGAGCGACGACAGTGTACTGACGTTTGAGTATCTGGTTGAATAAGGGTTAGAGAACTCGAGGAGCTTATGTTAACGTGAAGAATAGGAGTAAGTTAGAGGAGAAAATAGAGGTGGAACCCCCTTGGGAAGTATGTAAGGTGCATAAAAGGTACTGGAGGAAGTGAAACCTCCGATAAACATGTTTGAGGAGAACCAGGAAGTGGAAGTAACCATGTTGAACAGGTGTGAAAAATAATGTGGACAGATTGAGTACAAGAGTAGAGTGAAGAATTATCCACATGAACCTCGTTGTCCTCGTTCCTCGTTGATTAGGAAAGAGGAAGTTGAGTTGTGAGATACTAGAAGTGGTCATATTTCACTAAAAACGTGAAGGAGAAACAGTGAAGAGGAGTGATGGTCGAAAAGTGAGAAGAGATAGTATGTGCGAAGAGATGCTTATTAGTACTCCAGGAGAGGTAGGGCAACGAGTACGACTGAGTCTGGTACCGTACTTGAGGAAACCTTGAGGGAACGAGGAAGAGTTGAATGGCTAGAATTAGAGTTTGTGTAATAGAACGGAAGAATCAGTGGAAAGCAACGTGGAAATAATTACCACAATTTTGTATCTTGGAGAAGTAGCTAAAGGCAAACGACTACACATAACCCTAAACTGAATCCCATCCCATACTGGAATCCTATTAGACGAGAAAGCTGATGAAACTGCTAAATTGATAACCGTCATCTAGTGATCCACAAAATAATCTACCCCAGCCTAGAGTACATAAAAAACACCATCACCAACAAACTTGCACATCTGAAAAAAGAGCATCGACATATGAGAATAGCAGAAGGTATCTTCAAGCCACCAAGTTAGACTACGTCTAGGTTACAGATGCTGCTGAGAAATTAGTGAACTCAGAGAGTGG